>NC_072447.2:155140378-155443409 GCF_028878055.3 Symphalangus syndactylus | reverse complement strand
TCACCAAGTAATCTGTAGTTACTCAGAACCACCTGCTTCTTCAGCTATAGTGGAGGAGATTCCCTGGCCCCATATGCTTGCCTGCTCCTATATGTTTGCCCTTGGGGCCCGGTAGGATTCTCTTTATCTTAACCCTCTTACTTCCTTCCTTTTCCTCCCCAATGTAGCTTTAGTCTCTGAATGTCATCCACATGAATTTAGATCTGCCCATCAATGAGAGGCCAGATGGCAGAGTGGAAACATCCTTAACTTGGGAGTAGTCAGGGCCCTGGGGTCTAGTCCAGGGTCTGCCATATTCGCTTACTGTGGACTGAAGGCTACTTATTCTATTTTCTTCACAGAAGCCTGAGTGAACTCAATCTCTGAGACTCTCTTCTCCCCATTCCAAGAATTTTAACATAAGATTTCTTTGTCATTAAGACTCTCTAGTGACTGTGCCATCATCTAGTGACAGCTTTCAAAACTGCTGAACAAGGTGTTCTCTGCCCCTGCTTTCAATTTGGTGGCTCCACAGCACTAGGCATTCTTACCTCTGTGTGTCTTTCTGGCTTCTTGATGCCAGCAGCCCATTTTTCTTCATTCTCTGCCCACTCCTCTCTTTTGTAGTCATTTTATTTTTACTTCTGGTCAGATTTGCAAGTTAATTAAGTGATTGATTAGGTTCTAATCTGAAGGGCCCCTCCTGCTAACATGAGTCCTCTGGGCTGTCAGACACCACCACTTCCCTTCTGAGTCACCGTTGGTATCTACCCTCTAGTCTTAGCTCAATTCAAAGGCTTTAGTTGTCACAAGTGTGATATCCCAACAACGGAAGCACCACCCTACGGTAGTGTCCTTCACCTTTCTGCAAATGGATTGGAGGCTGCAAAGCAGAAGACAAAAGCAAACAGACTCAGCAGGAACTCTCCCTTCCCTGTTTCTCCTCTGTAGAAGTGCAAGCTCTGTGCTAAGAAAGTCAACATACCTCTCAGAGTATGGAGTGCTGCCACATGGAGGCTTCTTCTCCATGGCGAAAGAGTCCTCAATGCTGCTGACGCTGCAGGGAGTTTGACAGGGGAGAGGAGGGCAGAGATGAGAGCCAAATCACTATCATAGTTAATTTTCTAATTAACCTTTGGCCACAAGCTGAGACATAACTACGATGCCAGTCGTCATCCATGACTTGGTGCCACAGGGCCCTTCTATGGGGGGGCAAAAGAGACCTTTCACAATGAGGGAGATGATCGGGGCTGGGTGGCTAGGATTCCTGAGGTTGTATATGCCAAGGGGACCCCACTGACCAGTGGGAAAAGAGCAGAGCTTTCCTCCCCACCTATGATATAATGTGACAGTCACCAGGAGCCCACTCAGCAGAAATCAGATACTGGGAATGAGAAGAAAGAAGGGATCATTCTGGTATAATACCTGTGCTTGAGTTATGGGGTAGAATTAGGGGGTACAGACGGGTTTGGAGTTTCTTTTTGGAGTGACAAAGGTGTTCCAGAATTGGATAGTGATGTTTGCATAACTCTGTGAATGTACCAAAACCTCAGGACTGTACACGTTAAAGGGTGAATTATAACTCAATAAGCTGTTGAGAAAAACCACCCTAAGGGCCTACAGATGGTGAAAGCAAAGCTCAGAGAGGTTGAACATGTTGTCTGAAGTGATCCTAACGGGGGGCCTGAGCTGGAGCTTGAACTTGACCCCCACAGCCATGCTCATCATTCCACAGCACCAATGAAAGCCAGTCCAGAAGCCCCAGAGGCCCAATCCTGAAATAAAGCCAGGATGCTCCTCTCTGTTACTAAAATCCTCCAGTGAGATGACATGTCATAAGAAACATTCTAAGGGACCTCATCTCAGTGTGGTAGGTGGCAATACACTGAGGTGACATGAAGTACCCCTCTACATGGCATCACAAAGCAAGAAAATGAAGAGATGATCAATGAAAAGGGGAGGCCAAGGCAGGTAGATTGCTTGAGGTCAGGAATTCGAGACCAGCCTGGCCAACATGGTGAAACTTCATCTCTACTAAAATACAAAAATTAACTGGGCATGGTGGTGGGCGCCTGTAATCCCAGCTACTAGGGAGGCTAAGGCAGGGGAATTGCTTGAACCCAGGAGGCAGAGGTTGGGGTAAGCTGAGAAGGCGCCACTGCAGTCCAGCCTGGGCAACAGAGCAAGACTCCATCTCAAAAAAAATTAATTAATTAAAATTAATTAATTAATTAAAATAAAAAAGCAAAGCCACACATGTATCAGGAACTGCAGTCACATGTGTGTTCAAATGAGGCAGCCTGGTGTGACAGAAAAGAACATGAGGGCAGAAGAGAAGAGCTCTGTGATCTGAAAGGAAATAGGATGAGCTAGTTGGTCCCTAGGGCTCTGCCAGCTCTGTCAAGAGTGGTGCTCTCAGCATTTTACAAAATAAAATAACAAAGACAAGCTGAACAGAATGGCAGTGAAAATGGTGTGCAGGATGAATTCACCGGAAGAGAGAACCCAAAGGTGCCCAGTTCAGTAGAAAATGCATCAATCCCATCAGAGGGCAACTACATCACTCATCCACTCGACAATTACCCTGAAGCTACTCTGAGCCAAGCCCTGGACAAGGAACTGGAAATGCAGGGATGAGAATATGGGAGCCGGCAGGAGAAGGCCGACATGGAAGGGTTTGGGACCCGCTCTTACTTGCTATAGCGTGCAGATACTGGCTTCCCAGAAGACTCTTCACTAGCATTCACGTACTCCTTCACGAAGAGAATCCCTTTGCTGTAGAAGGAGCACAGAAGAAATCAGAGGTACACCAGAAGATTCCAGGGAACCAGGCCTGGCCCACAGGAGTGATTCAGGGCTGGGGAGACCCAGCCTGGTTTGAAGGAAGTGAAACAGCTCATGGGAAGGCCCAGGATAAAGGCACTGGCACTGCTGTGGACTCAGGCTACAATCCCAGGCCATGAGCGTCTCTTGCTGTGTTTGGACTGAGGGCCCCAGAAAGAGGCTTCCTGCAACCAATGACAATGTGCTGTCCTCCTCCACGCAGACCTCGGTGACCCCATCTTCTCCCCAGGCTTCTATACTTCTACACTTCAGTCCTGTGGGCTTTCCACCCCTACTTTAGGGCTGCGTCGTCTTTCCCCTCTACCCACAACCAAGATATCCTCCAAGCCTTAATCCTACACTGTCAGTCTTTACCACTCAGCACCTCCCAGAAGGTACTCAGCTACTGTGCAGTTTCCACCTCACGTCTAACCTCTCCATTCTCCCTCCTAGAGTCCAGAGGCCTAGAGGTGGCCTCATGCTGGACTGGCCTCTGCAGGGCTGGAAACAAGGTCTGCATCATGCTGGGCTCGGGATGGCCCCAAATTTGCCCCCATTTCCATGCTGCACACTCCAGCCTGCTGACCTGATGCCCCCCTCCCGCCCCCAACACACACACCTCACTGAGCAGCCTTCCTGCAGTGACATCCCTTCCTGCACCCTGACAGGTGGCCAGGAATGCAGGTGAAGCAGTGGGCATGTGAGAGAGACAGACAAACCTCATGCTGAAATGTGATTCCCAGTGTTGGAGGTGGGGCTTGGAGGGAGGTGACGGGATCATGGGGGGATCCCTCATGAACAGCTAGCACCATCCCCTTAGTGAAAAGTGAGTTCTCATTCAGTTAGTTCACACAAGATCTGGTTGTTTCAAAGTCCGGGCCCTCCCCTTCTTCACTCTTGTTCCTGCTCGTGCCATGTGATGGTCCTGCTCCCACTTCAGCTTCCACCATGATTATAAGCTTCTTGAGACCTTTGCCAAAAGCCAAGCAGCTGTTGGTGCCACGCTTGTGCAGCCTGCCAAACTGTGAGCCAATTAAACCTCTTTCCTTTATAAATGTCCCAGCCTCAGGTATTCCTTTACAGCAACACAGGAATGCCCTCACACGCCCGGCCTTCATGGACTTAAGCTGGCTTTCCAGGCATGGACCCATGAATGGCAGAGCCACATCCACTAGCGCACTAGGAAGCACCACTGCAGCCTCTTACAGAGATAGGAAAAAGGAGGTGTGGGAACGTCTAGGCCCGTAGATGGGAGTTTGTATTAGGGAACTAACACTGTCCTGTGTGGCCCCTTGGCTAATGACCTGCTAGAAATTGGGGAAGGCACTAAATGGGAAGCAACATGGAACAAAAGCCAAGTCCTTTACTGCCAAGGAGGAAGTGGCAGAGGAACATCTCCCAGGTTGCCAGATAGCCCTTCTTACGTGGTAGAGCTGGAGTCCAATTCACTTGCGGGGGCTGGAATATAAATGTGAGGCTGCTCAGAAGTGGCAGTGACAGTAACGGTGACCATGCAGCTCGAGGGGCTCCTCACCCTGAAAGAAATAAAGGGAGGGGTAGGTGTGTCAACCTGGGAGCTGACACCTTCCAGGGTCAAACAGGCTTTTCTGAGCCTAACCCTTGACCACTGCTCTTGAAGGTTCCTCTAAGACCAACAAATGGAACTTCTCACTTTACAGATAAGCAAACCCAGGCTAGGTGAGTTGAGACATGTCCTAGGTCACATCGTGAATCGGTAGCAAGACCCCAATCTTCCAGTGTCCACTCAGTACTCCTGACTGCAGCCAAGGGCCTTGGCCTCTGTGACTCACTCAATTAGAGTGGAACCATGGGGCTCCCGGGGATGTGACAGTCAGGAGGGTGCAGAAGGGGAAGACACAGCCCAGCTCACCTCCTCACTGGATGGGACGGTCCCTTACTAGGATCAGCTCCTTCTGCCACCCTACAGGGAACTCTCTAGAGAACACAAGGCCAAGGGGCAGAGGACCAAATGAAATTAGGCCTCATTGAGGAGGAAAGTCAGATGCACCTCATTCCCAGCAGAGGCGAGAAACTGACCAGCGTCGAAGTTTTTCTGAACCTCCACACTTCAGCTGCCAGATACGGCCCTTGGCCTGGAATCCAACCTCCTCGGCAGCCCAAAAGGGCTTTTCTCTGGCCAAGCCCATGTTGGCTCTCACTCTGCCTGCCCCCAGGCTATGAGCCTCATTACCAAAGCTGTTGTAGCTGTCTGCTGCAGTTCAGAGCACGATGTTGGGCAGCACCACTGACCACTTGTTTGCACCTTCCAACTTCAGTCTGCCCACCCTCCAATGGCCTGAGGCCAGCACTATGGGTGCACACTGCCCTGGGCTGATTCTGGCTTTTCTCCAACATGCTGCGGCTCAGATCATACTCCAGATATGGCTGCCTCCATCTGGCCCAGGCTATTGGGTATTGTCCCCTTGCCAGAGAATCCAATGCCTAAGATTACAACTAGTTGAAGAGTGAGGAAAGGGAAGAACAATCATGATCTAGCATCTGCCTAGCTCTCATCCCTCACAGTCTCAAACTATATCACGTGCCACTCAAGCTCAAGCCATACAGACCAGGCTGCAGTTCCCCTGGACTTGCCAAGCTCTCACATGCCTTTGCAGACAATATCACCTCCTCCTCTGGGAAGCCCTTCCTGAAGTCCTGCCCTCCTACCTCACCTCAGTGTACCCAATCATCCTGTGCCTGTTCCTGCTTCACCCTATGACAAAGAAATATACCATAGAGACTGGAGGAGGTGGACTGGATGGGAGAGGATGCCCCACAAAAATCTGAAAAGACACATGGGGGATAAAATGCAGAGCCAACGAGTGAGAAAAGGATTGATTCTAAGAGGAAGGAAGGAAGACCTCCTACTGACTGAACAACTACCAGGTGTCTGGTATCCCATGATCCGTGTCAGCAGAATACCGCAGGGGCGAGGTAAAACAGAAATTCCCTGGAGCTACTTGGGAAGCTGAGGCAGGAAGATCACTTGAGGCCAGGAGTTCAAAAACCACCTGGGTAACACAGTGAAACACCGCCTCTTAAAAAAATAAAATCCCCTGGGCATCCCCCCAGGACTGCAATGTGAGCAATAGGAGCCCTCCCAATAGCCTCCTCTCCCTCACCTACAAGACCCTACAGAGCCCAGCTCCTGCCCCCTGCTCACCTCACCCCGCACCCTCCAAGCACAGGGCTCAGTGTTCAGGCCCTCCTCCCTATCTTCTTTGGCCACAGTGCCTATCCCCAGGTTCCTTGGAAGGCAGGCTCCTCCACATGTTTCAGGTCTCAGCTGAACTGTCTCCTCCTCGATAGCAAAGCTTTCCCTAACCATCCTTGCTACCACACTCTGCCCTAACCCCTCTCCATCAGAGCACCTGGTTTCTTTCCTTCCTGGGCTTATCACAAACAGAGGGGCAGTATGGATGCCACAGCGATGAACAGTACAGGCTCTGAACTCTGTCTGGATTCCAATCTCGGTTAGGCCACTTCCTGGCTGCAAAACTGCTGGCAAATTACTTAACCTCCATCTGCCTCAGTTTCTCCATAATAAAAGCACCTCCTTCCTAGAGTTGGTGTGAGAATTAAATGAGTGAGTCCACATAAGGCATGGAGAACAGTGCGTGCACATTCTCAGCACACAGCAGGTGCTAACGGTTATTATGATCCTGCTTATTCCTTAGTGGACTCTGTGCTCTTTGAGGGCGGCTGGACGGGGCCTTAGCCATCATGTTCACTGTGTACATGGCTGCTCACGGGAGGCTCTTAGTATGCAGCATCTCCAGCCAGCGGTCCATGGCTCCTGGTTATTCTCAAACTCATGGCCACTTTGGGAAAAAAAAAAACTCTGGGGAACAAAGGGAGCTCTCAAAAGACACGTATACCTTCTTTCACCATCATCAACTGCAGCTCCAGGCAGTGATAAAGAAAGGACCTCTGGCCTCACACAGAAAAGGACCAGAGGGAAACTGAGGCTGGCTGCTGGCATGCATCCCATGTGTTAGGTTTGAGAGACCAGAGCCAGGCTGAGGAATGCAAGAGGTCAGCAAAAATTTTCTTTGCTGGGTTCCTTGGCAAGATAAAGCTAGCACAGCCCTCTCCTCACTCTGTTCCTGAAGCCACCCTGTGAAAGCAATGGATCATGGCAGGAGAGTGAAGGCAGAGCCAAAATACTTCATTGGCAGGGACAAGATGAGGAAAGACTGGAAGCTGGTCAAGGGAATGACCTGGAACTGACAGACAGAGAGAGCACAGAGGTCACAGCAAGGCAATGGGTCAAAATCAGTTAAGTGGACAGGACAATAGCCACAAAACACCAGAAATAAGGACATCTTGAGAATGCAGCCTGTCCTGCCTCAGACTGCAAGCCTCTACCACATGTCCTGCCAGTGCAAGAGCCAATAGGGGGGTTCTCAGTGACAAGAGCTGGATGTGAGAGCCAGAAAATTCTGTCATAGAGAGGGAGATGAAGTTCACCTGGTAGGAATGGGTAAAATGTCATCAAATCATGGTATTCTCTCCTGCCCTCTAGGCCCTGCCCATGTTGCAATGGCTGTGAAGCCCTTCCTGAGACCACACTGTTTCCAGTCCAACAACTCCAGCTTTCCATGGATTTTTGGAAATGAGAATTGACAGAATGTTTCAGGATGATATAAAATCTGATACTAGATTGCCTGTAAAAACATTTTCAAAACTCAATTATTTTCAAATGTGAAAAAATATGCTACAAGTCACCTAGGATTTCAAAATCGGGAAAGTTCTTACAGCTACCACAAACATCATAATTTGGTGTGGATCCACACTGATCTACAAAGGCCAGAAGCCACGAAACTACCACTTTGGGAGACCTGAGCTGCTCACAGAAAAGCACAAGCGTCTGGTGCTGTCTGTTCCCTAGTACCTGGTTGTTCCTTGGTTCTTGGTCTCTCTCAGAAAATTCAGAGCCCCTGTTTCCTCAGGCTACTGCTTCCAACTTCTTGCAACCAATGAGCAACCCTGAGTCAGCACTGTGGAGCTACATTACTGCCCAAATCCATGGCCATCCCAGTGCTGATGGCAGTGGAAGAGCTCATCCAAATGGTACAGTTGTTATTTCTGGCAGTGAATCCCATCCACACCATGGCACACCTTGCTCAGAGAGCTTCCATCTCCATTAATGGAAAAAGCAACCTATATCCCTCCCCGATCCAGGTTTCCAGGTTCGAACTGGCTGCCAGACAACCTGATTCTCTGTGCATCCTTTCTGTGCCAGACTTAGTCTAACAGATTTGATGCTATGGCTCCAAGCTGAAACCTATGAATATCTACCCCGAGATGCTGGTTTCTCTCCTTCCCTCTGGCTCCTAACCATACTCACCTGCAGAGGGTAACAGGCATGCCTAGTATGTAGGGGTCTGTCCTGGGTTGCTGCCCTGGACAAAAACACTGGCTCTAGCAGGTAAGGTCCCAGTGCAGTTCGGCTCTTACCTGCTGGTGCAGCTCTCTCGTCTGACGAATTGCTCAGATCCGCTGGGGCTGTTCTGCTGTTCTGGGGTGCTGGTATCTGCAGGTTGCTGAGTGGGTACAGCTGGGTCTCCTTGGCCACCTCTTGGGGCTCCAGGCCTGTCCTGCCAGGCCTCTCCGACCTTGGTGGCCACATTCTTCCCCTCAAAATCAGCCAACACGCTGAGGAAGAATAAGACCCTTATGAAGTGAGTGCCCTGAGACTAGACTTTGTTCTCCCATGGCAGGTAGGCTGGCTGTCATGTCTCGTGGACTTGGAGGGACTCATCTCCCCGAGGGTGGCGCACACAGGAAGGAGGCACAACCGCCACCGCAAGGAGCAGGTAGTCTCCTCCTCAGTAGGACCCCAGCAGTGCTGCTCCTTTCTGACAAGGGCAAAGTCACCTGACGACTTCAATGAGGTATTAAAAGACATAGTCTTCTGGCTGGAAACACACTGGTATTCTTGTCCCTGTCCTCCCACTGCCATCTCTCCTTTCTCCAGTTCTTTCCCGCCTCCGGCCTCTCTAGGAAGACCTAAGCCATTCAGCCTTCTTCCCTGACCACGGTGCTCAAGACCTGTGCGCTGGCCAGGCTCATCAAAAACCCGGCAAGCTAGGGAGGAGCTTCTCCCCCAAGTTACCCTGGAGGGCTCGGTAGGGGCAAGAGTAGGGGAGTGGGCACGTGTTGGTCGCCAGATTCCCAAATCCGCTGTTGACCCCACAAAGGGGGGAAGGGCCAGGAGAATCCAAAATTTATCAGGCGGAGCCATGATGAGAACCCTAGGCCCATTTGTGATCCTCGAGCGCCATCTGGCGGCAGAAACCGGGACTGCTGCAGAAAAAGCCTCTCCACGGTCGATCTCGCCCAAAACCACCATTTTCTTTGTTGAGCGCCTCATTTCCCGGCAGGCACCGCGGGCCGAGTCTGCGGCTGCAGGAAATGGCGGCACGCGCAGGCGTACTCACGCCGGCCGCACCCCGCCCTGTGCACGCACGATCTCAGCGCGCGTGCGTGTACCCATCCACTTATTGTGACAGCGCAGTTTTCACATGTGGAACCTTCTGGTCTTTTTTATTGGAAGCAGTCATAGCTATTCCTGGAAAGCAATAGCATTTTCATCCCCCCCCTTTTTTTTTTTTTGAGACGGAGTTTCGGTCTGTCGCCCAGGCTGGAGTGCAGTGGTGTGATCTCGGCTCACTGCAACCTCCGCCTCCCGGGTTCCGGAGATTCTGGGACTACAGGCGCCCGCTGCTACGCGCGGCTAATTCTTTGTATTTTAGTAGAGACGGGGCTTCACCTTGTTGGCCAGGCTGGTCCTGAACTCAGGCATTCCGCCTGCCTCGGCCTCTCAAAGTGCTAGGATTACAGGCGTGAGCCACCGTGCCTGGCCATCCCTTTTTTTACAGATGAAAAAGTTGACGTAAGGGTCCAATTGCAACGAATAGTAGTCAAAATGGAACTTCGTTGTTCCTGCTGCAGCTCAACCTGATCACGTGACCCCTGCTACACTTTTAGCGTCTCTAAACTTAGTTCCTCCCACCTAACTCCAGCTGCTTCTCTTCCCCTTCCAGCAGCCAAACTCCTTAGAAAGAGCTGCCTGCACTCACTCTTGTCACCTTTTCCTTCCTTTCTTACCATCAACATTCCATGGAACCTATTAATTGCTTCTCAAACTATCTGCACTGAATGACCTCCCTTTCCTATCTGTCTGGGACTGACATGCGGTCTTAAGGTGCAGCCCCCCACACCATGGGACTCACCACAACACCTGAACTGGTCGCTACCCTGTTCAACCAGAAAGTCTACTGATCACAAGCTTACATGTCCTAGCAATGTCAAAGTGCTACAAAAGTATAAATATTCTCAATTTCTATACTTGTCTAAGGTGGTAACAAATTGGTGGGGGGGGGATTAGGATGCTTTAATCCAGGATCACTGTGCAGATCACACTACTCTAGACATTCTTGCAGCTAAGTCCAGTTAACTGACACAGTTGGTGACTCTCCCTTTTACGTTTTTCTTCCACAGCAGCACACTGGTTGGTTTCCTACCTCACTGGCCACTGCTCACTCATCTCTTTCACAAGCTCCTGTTCTATCTTACTTCTTAATATGGGGTGCTCCTCCTGTATGTCTTCTCTTCTCACTTTATGCACGCCCCCACAACAATATTACCCATCCCCCTGGCTTCAGTTGCACTGATATACAGAAGACTCTCAAATACCTATTTTCAGTCCAGACCTCACCCCAAAGTTCCAGTCCCATTTGTCCATTGTTAAAGCAAACTAAATATGACCTGAGAAGGACTCTGTACTTCTATATTTTGAGTCCTTGTGGATGAACAGTAACCTAGCTTAATAGGGAGATAAAATTGAAAACCTAATTTAGTAGTATGCACCTGTAACAATAGCTAAGTCTTGGCCAATCCCAGCGGCCATACTTCAAGCATTCATACACTACTGAGTGTTCAAACTGTTCAAATAAGGCATACGCCAAGCTGTAACCAGTCCAGCTCTTCTGTACCTCACTTCCAACTTCTGTACGTCGTTTCCCTTTTTTTGTTTATAAATCTTCTACCACATGGCTGTGCTGGAGGCTCTGTGAATCTGCTGTGATTCTGGGGGCTGCCCGATTCTCAAATCACTCATTGCTCAATTAAAGTCCTTTAAATGTAATTCAGCTGAAGTTTTTCTTTTATCAAATGGTGTCAGAAGCAGGATCCGAAGTGGAGCTTCTAGCAACGCCCCCCCGCCAAGAGTGCTGAGTGAACACACAAGGTACCTGCAGGACCCACTTGTGTCCACTGATCTCTTAGAGTGGCTGGGGATAGTGGGTAAGCTCCCTCTCAGATTTCAGAGCTCCATGGATTTGTGTTTTGAGCAAACTCTCCAAGTTTCTTTGAGCACATTTCTGATCCAAACTGGGTTTGGAAGTTGTGACAGAAACTGGGCTGGGTCCAGGAATGGATTTGATCTGGGAATTAACTGGCTTGGATCCAGTTAGAGGTCGCTCACATCTGACTGGATCAGAAAGGAACTGGTAGTAAACAGTAATATTGCAAGGGTTATACAATTTGGCTTTTAAAAATTCACAGAGATTTTTGTGTTCTACTCCTTACTTTCATTTTTCTTGCATGCCTTGGTAGAAAAAAATCATTGGCTAAGTTAATCAAGAGAACTTGAGAGAAAAGCCAATATTTTAGGTAAAAATGGGATCCTTAATTTCTGGAAAACTGAGTTCCTTCTGGCTTACACATTACGCCCGGGAGGCAGCAAATTCTTACAGAAATGGTGACATCTTACAAAAGATAACTTATGGTGGAATGTTCCAAATGAACAACACCACACTGAAGTGCATTTAAAACAAAATTCTTTTGTGTTGTGGCTTGGCTCCCAGGGCAGTGGTGCAGAGAACCAGATCACCAGGGCCACTCAGGGAAAGGGAGCCCAGAAGCCTGGCATGCCAGCAAAAGGGTAAATATTTCTTACCAGTCAGATTTCAGGCTTCTCTCTCTCTGTGCAAACTGATTGTAAAATCACTGTTTATCTCCTCTGTAAAATTTTAATTAATGCAAAAAGGAATTCTGAGGCTAGTCTTAAGCTGTAGTCAAACTGGTATATTTTGTGCTATAAAGTCGTTTTTCTGTGTCGAGGGGTACCTTAGGATAAAACATGGGCTTGGGCCCCCATAAGCTTGCTGCTCAAGATGGCCCAGCAAGCTGGTCAGTGACAAACTTTGCTGCAGGTCCCTGAAACGAACAAAAAACTGGACAAGGTCGCCATCCTGTTTTATGTCCTTGGGAGCTTGACCTTGTAAGCATGTGGCAGTACTTTCTCCTTGTCTCTACCTTCCAGGGAACAGGAATTTTAGGGTTCATATCATAGTTAGTTCTAAAAATTATCTTGAGTAGTTAAAAGCCTTTGCAAGCTCAAAATTAACTACCCTAGACTCCTTCTGGGCTCAGTAGTTAAGGTTTTGCCCTTTCACAGTGGCAGTCTGGGTTCGATTCCTGGCTTAGGAAATAAGTCCTTTCTGGTTTAATATCTGCATGACCTTGTCTATTCCCTTCTCCTCCATGGACTGTCTTAAATTTTCCTTTGAGCACCTGGGAGTTACATTTAGTAAAGTTCAAAAGCCAGAAATATTGGCCATGTTGCCTGGCTAAAGTTGGGTAATAAAAAATTTTAAAATGAATTTATAAAGAGTGCTATGGTTAAAAGTCAGCTTAATTAAGAGCAGATATACAAGCTCTAACAGCCTGGACTCCTCAGAAGAACAGGAGGCACTGATGACCCTTTCCTGGCCCTGTTCTTCCAAGGACTCCATCCTAAAGTCAATTAAGAAACTTAAAAACTGGCAAATGAAAAATCTTACAACTACTGTAGTAATCTTCTGTCTGTGTAGTTATATATGTGTTGTGTGTAATAGTTATACAAAGGAGCTCTAATTAATTGGTTTAAACAAAAATAAGCATTTAAATCAAATATGTTAAAAGAAAAATAAAAACTCTAGTGCCTTTTACTTCATGTAACTTTAGTAATCTTTGGGAAATAAAAACAGCTTTAAAATTATTGGCAAAATAAAAATATTTGTTTTAAATTATGCAGGTCAGATATTAGGTTTGCTAAATGCTTTAAGGTCATAAACTGCTTTGACTTTTGAAAATTGCCCAATTTATTTTGGAGCATTAGATTCTAGATAAGGCCTGGGGACATGTGGAATTAGCCATGCTCCCTAGTTATGCAAAGAAGGTTATAAAGAAAATAAACTTTATATAAGAAAGGATCTTGTATGGTAAATTCTTGTCCTAAAGTAAAATGACTGGTTGTTTAAAAAGAGGGATGTTTAGGGCAAGTCAGAAAGTCCAAGAATGTCTTAGTCTGTATAAGTTGTGAAAGAATTTATGAAACGGAATTTATGCAAAAAATGTTGTATAATTTAAAGATGTTTAGGACTCCTAAATGCTTCATAAAATGCCACTGTAACTCTTAACTGTACAACTTGTCTGCTTTACAGTTAGGAAAGGCCTGAGACACATGGAGTGAGAAGCTGGAAAGAGTCAGACCTTATCTGCATTTCTGTCTGGGTCCTAGGCTCCACACTTAGTACATAATTAAAATTCTGAAATTACGAAGGTTTTTACCAAAAGTAAAAGTCCCTAAAAGTTAACACTGTAACATGTAATTGAGACTACTGAAGAAACAGTTTTACCTGCAAGGCTGATAAGAAAAGTGAAATATGTTTTTGATAAAAGGTTATAAGAAGGTATGGGAATGTGGATTTGTTCTGCCTAGATTAAAGGGTTAAAGGATTGTTTTAAATTAAATAAAGCTAAAGGTTTAAACAAATTGTGGAAGGTTTATAAAAATTAACCTTGTAGGACAGGCACAGTGGCTCATGCCTGTAATCCCAGCACTTTGGGAGGCTGAGGCAGGTGGATCACCTGAGGTCAGGAGTTCGAGACCAGCCTGGCCAACATGATGAAACCCCCTCTCTACTAACATACAAAAAAAAAAAAATAGCCAGGTATGGTGGCACACGCCTGTAGTCCCAGCTGCTCCAGAGGCTGAGGCAGGAGAACTGCTTGAACTGGGGAGACAGAGGTTGCAGTGAGCCGAGATCATGCCACTGCACTCCAGCCTAGGTGACAGAGCAAGACTCCGTCTCAAAAAAAAAAAAAAAAAAAAATTAACCTTGTAAAAAATTATATGTATGAAAATACTGACTAAATTTAAAAGGGTATTATTCGGTTTTTCCATAACTTGAACACAGAAATAAAAGCACAACAGGTTTTCTTAGAGCACTAATCTGCTCTTTAACAAAAATTGTAAAGGGTTATAAAAGGTTTATAAAATTCTTACCTTATGTTCAAACTGATTAAGATTGAATACATTTGTCTATAAGATTTTATTTAAGAATTAGGCTTGACATCGATAATGCATTAATGGAACAGTGACATTTGGCTTATTTGGTATAAAAATCATGGGACGCATTGTCAAAATAAAAATACTGTTTTGTTTTGTCTTGTTTTGAGACTGAGTTTCGCCCTCGTTGCCCAGGCTGGAGTGCAATGGCATGATCTCCGCTCACTGCAACCTCCACCTCCTGGATTCAGGCGATTCTCCAGTCTTAGCCTCCCGAGTAGCTGGGATTACAGGTGCATGCCACTATGCCTGGCTAATTTTTGTATTTTTAGTGGAGACAGCGTTTCATCATGTTGGCCAGGCTGCTCTCGAACTCCTGACCTCAGGTGATCCACCCGCCTCAGCCTCCCAAAGTGCTGGGGTTACAGGCATAAGCCACCGCGCTTGGCCAATAAAAATAATGTTTAATCTTCAGGTTATATTTTTAGTGAATGATATTAATATATATTCCAAAATTATATGGGGTTTCTAAAATTCTAATATGTATATCAAGTGCAGATTATAAAAATTCAGTCACAGGGGATTAATGAAAAGATCACTTAGTGAAGCGAGTAGACTCTTCATCTAGCTCGTTCTTTATTTTATTTGATTTAGGTGGTTTGTTTTATGGGGATCTCGGGTAAACAGCATACTCCAAACTCTGGGTATTATCATACCGATAGTCATAATAGTCTCCCCAGTGCACTGTATTCTCTCAAAGGTTTTAAATGTTTGCATGCAGCCATCTCAGAAATGTCAAATGGTCTCTCTTCAACTGGAATAACAAAACTGAAAGAAATGTGTGATTATGAGGACATCATAACCTATGAATGACATGCTGAGACTGGAAAACCTAAAATGATGGTAACTAAAAGTGGTGCTAAGGCCCTAAGTTTTGGTCACACTCTCACCTAAGTGAGAACCTGGCCAATAAGGGGAAATTTTTGTTTGTTTGTTTGTTTTTTAGATGGAGTCTCGCTCTGTCACCAGGCTGGAGTGCAGGTGCGTGATCTTGGCTCACTGCAACCTCTGACTCCCAGGTTCAAGTGATTCTCTTGCCTCAGCCTCCCGAGTAGCTGGGATTACAGGCACGTGCCACTACGCCCGGCTAATTTTTGTATTTTTAGTAGAGACGGGGTTTCACCATGTTGGCCATGATGGTCTTGATCTCCTGACCTCATGATCCGCCCGCCTCAGCCTCCCTAAGTGCTGGGATTATAGGCATGAGCCACCACGCCCGGCCAGGGGGAGTTTTTTAAACAAAATTATAGCAAGCCATTGTTTTGGACTGAGCTCATGCACTAGGCCCCAACAGACCAAACCAAACAAAATGGAGTCGTTCATGCTAAATGTAACATAATCAAACTAAGACTTTAAGGAAACAAATAGTTCTTAAAACAGACCAGGTTTTGTTTTTGTCCTGTAAACAGAACATTCTAGCATAAAGAGGTACCTTCTATTCAGTCCTTATTCTCTCCTTACAAAACCCACTGTCCTCCTGTTTCCCAGTGGGTTTCAAGACCATATAAGTACATTTACAATGGTAATAGTGATATCAATAACTAAGGTTTTTGTCAATCTCTCAAAGTTGAGAAAATGACCAAAAAGGGGGAATTGTTAAAGCAAATTAAATACGGCCTGAGAAGGACTCCATAGTTCTATATTTGAGTCTTTGTGGATAAACTGTAACCTACAGGCAGACAAAATTGAAAACCTAACTTAGGAGTGTGTATCTGTAACAATAGCTAATTGTCTTGGCCAATCCCAGCGGCCATACTTCAACCATTCATACACTGGTGAGTGTTCAAACTGTTCAAATAAGGCATACGCCTAACCTGTAACCAATCCAGCCATTCTGTACCTCACTTCCAATTTCTGTACGTCATTTCCCCCCTGCCTTTTTTTTAATCTATAAATCTTCCACCATGTAGCTGCGCTGGAGTCTCTGTGAATCTGCGGTGATTCTGGGGGCTGCCCGATTCACAAATAGTTCATTGCTCAATGAAACTGCTTTAAATTTAATTCGGCTGAGGTTTTTCTTTTATCACCATGTACCTGCGTCCTGCACCTCACCTCTTACATGTCTCATAGGTGTTACATTTAACATGCCCCCAAACATTTCTTCTACCTCCCTGGTTGAGAGCCTGAGTCAATGAGGCGATAACAGTTTTTTGAGATGAGCAACACAGGGGGAGATGCAAAATTAGTACATTAGTTAATTTGTTTTATCTGGTTGTTTTTGGTGAGAAGCTGTGTTGGTAAAGATGGTTTGGGACGTGCTGAGTTTTGGAAGGCGGCAGAAGTCCCTAAGGCTACCTCATGGAACTACGTATAGGTGAGCCTGCTGCTCCTACCAGCTATGTTTCCCCTTGCTTCTCAAGAGTCTTAAGCCAGAAACCCAGAATGGATTATTGCCTGGAGGATGATCAAGTGTTCACAGCTGTCTGCTTTCTACCCTCTCCTTTGCCTTGACAGAATGTTAGGCAGGCTTCTCTCCTCCCCACAGGGCCTGAACTTTGCTTGCTCCTGGTTAAGTGCTGAAATGCAGAACATGCCCCACTTAGTAGCTTATCCTGAGAATCGGCTGACCACAGGAAAACACATTTCTGGTCATGCCAAACAGGTTCCCCTTTGCTTGCCCACTGGCCCTTGAAAGTAGCTGAGCTGCTAGCTCTACTTACTACTCCCTACCAAAAAAAAAAAAAAGGCTTTTTTTGTATTATTTTGTGATGTTTTTGTATTATTTTATGATGTTTGCAAGTCCTGAGGCTGCAGCATCATCCCTATTGCAATGGTCTTTTTAAATAAAGTATTGGCCAGGCATGGTGGCTCACACCTGTAATCCCAGCACTTTGGGAGGCCAAGGCGGGTGAATCACTTGGGGTCAGGAGTTCAAGACCAGCCTGGCCGACATGGTGAAACCCCATCTCTATTAAAAATTCAAAAATTAGCTGGGCATGGCGGCGCACGCCTGTAATTCCAGCTACTCAGGAGGCTGAGGCAGGAGAACTGCTTGAGCCCGGGAGGTGGTGCTTGCAGTGAGCTGAGATGGCACCTACACTCCAGCCTAGGTGACAGAGGAAGGCTCTGTCTCAAAAATAATAAAATAAAATAAAAGTCTCTCTTTATCTAAATCCATATTTGTTTTTTGTTTTTGAGACAGGGTCTCACTCTGTCACCCAAGCTGGAGTGCAGTGGTGCAATAATAGTTCACTGCAGCCTCAAACTCCTGAACTCAAGCAATCCTCCACCACTTCAGCCTCCCAGGTAGCTGGGACTATAGGCACACAGCACCACGCCTGGCTAATTTTTAAAATTGTTACAGATATAGGAGTCTCGCTATGTTACCCAGGCTGGTCTCGAACTCTTGGGCTCAAGTGATCTTCCTCCCTCAGCTTCTCAAGTGCTGGGATTACAGGTGTGAGCCATTGCACCCTGCCCGGAGACGGTATTTGCTTTTATTGGACACTTTTTATGGTTCTGTGATTCAGTTACTTTGATTCTGTTAAATGAGCTCTTCCCAGTTCTTTTCTGTTTGAGCAAGAATCTTCGCAGACAGAAGTCTTCCTAGCTCTTTTTGAGTAGGGATTTAACCCCTGACTCTGTTGAGCAGGACTCTTCCTGGTTCTTTTCAATTTTAGCCAGAATCGTCCTGGATAGAAGTTTTCTTGGTTCCTTTTGAGTGGAGATTTACTCCAAATTCCTGGCTCTTTTCTGAGGCCTCATTGTTTCCGTTGACACCTTGTCTAGAGATTGCACAAGGAAAGCCCTTCAGCTCTTCAATGAGGACTGAAGAGAAACTTTGGACTGCGTGCAGAACTTTCTAATGAGACTGTTCAGCCTGGCTCCTTTCTCTATTTGATCTGCCTCTTCCCACAGGTAACTCTCAATCTACTGGGTGCCCTTCCTCCTCTTCCTCCTCCTCCTCCCTTGCTGACTACATGCTCTGCCCCTGTGGCACTCATTCTGTCCAGTATTTCCAAAACTGGCAAAAAAAGGTAATCACAAAGGGTAATTTGGAACTTCAGTGACCTTATTAGGGAACCTGGGGTCTCCCCAAACCTGCTCATCTAAGATTCTCCCTTCCCATCTTCCTACCGCATCTCTCTTCCCTTCTTTTCACCACCTTGGACCTTCCCTTCAGCTCCCTGAATCTTTTCATCTGTCCCCTTCAACGCCTCTACCTCCTACATACCCCTACCTATTCTTCACCAGGCTTTCCCCTTCCCACTCAGGCCTCTCAACTACCTATAGCCAGTAGAGCTTCAGGCCCCCTGCCCCCATTGAGGGCTCGCCATTAGATCTCTATTTGTGTCTGTCTGTACGTTTAGTATACATGTATGTTGTACATGTGTAATATTTCAGTACCTCCAGATGGCATTACCAAATTAATTTACAAAATCCCTTATCCTCTATTCTAATTGACTTAGAGATAAATAAGTACTTATAGAAATTAAATAATTATAAAGCTCTCATAAATTAAGGAAACAACTTCTAATACTTTCAATGTAAACAACAAAAGTATTCTTATAAAAACTAACCCAAATGCTTTTAAAATTCAAGTTCACAGAATTTACGTAAACTTTTGGCAAACAAAACTAGTTTAATATTGTTAGTTTAATAGACACCTATGTGTCTGAGTTATCAGCATTACATATAATACAACAGAATACAAGCATACATTTTTACCCTACTTGGGTATATTCCTCTTAAACAGGTTTACATGTTGAATAAGCTAGTATTATATCTACTACATGTTTAAGATTATAAAAATTTAAATTTGCTTTTAACCAAACTGAGTCATTATTCTGGCAAACTTTATTTCAACAGTAATTATGTTTTATAAGATGTAAGCTTAAAGGCAGTTTCTAAAATCTTTTTGGTAACTTAAAACCTTAGACTTATGCTGAATTAAGTTAACTAAATTCATTAAATATCATTTATAAAGAAGATAAAATATTTAGTCACTAGACCTAATTTTGAGTTTATATACTTTTTGCTTCTTTTTTTATGGTACAGTGTGACTATATTTGGATCTGTTAAATGTGTTTATTTGTCCACATTGCAAAATGGTACTATAAAAAGTATATAACTATAAAAAGTTATGAGATGTATATTCATAAGCTTTACTAGTCTGCTACAAAATGCTGGTATATGATATTTCAAAATTACCTACCTCCTGTTTTCTCTGTAAAAGACAAGTTATTAATGGTTAAAATTATAATAAGTAAATAAGTATATATATATATATATATATATATATATATATATAAATGAAACTACTAAAAGTAATAATGGCAAAGGGAAACAACTTTGTACGCAAGGTATGCAAATATGCTTTTCCTAAGGAAAAAGAGAATAGCTTTGTCCCGAATTAAAATGACAAATAATTTAAAAATGTGTGAGACAAAATGTAAATAAATATCTTTAAAATTAGAAAACGTTCACAGAAAAGGAATTTTATTTGTCATGGTTGAAACTAGTATTTATTCAGTATATTTATAAGATTTTCAAAAAAGAACTAATATCAAATATTATAATTGTATAAAATTAAAATGTTGGTTTCTCTGTTAACATAACAAAATTTTCTTAGGCTAGGTGCAGTGGCCCACGCCTGTCATCCTGGCACTTTAGGAGGCTGAGGTGGGCAGTTCACTGAGGTCAGGAGTTCGAGACCAGCCTGGCCAACATGGTGATCGCGCCACTGCACTCCAGCCTGGGCAACAGAGCAAGACTCCGTCTCAAAAAAAAAAAAAAAAAATCTTGATCATTAGTCTGTCCCTAATAAAAAGTTATAAATGGTCTGTTTTTCTTCTGAGTAATCTGCCTAAGAGGCAAAGATTTTATGTCTTATCAAAATACTCTAATGACCTATCTGTATGTTCACTTTATTATGTCCTTAGTTATTTTTTAAAAGTCTTTTCAATTTTAAAGGAAGGGAAGATTCTTTACAATCATGTTATCTCATATGTTTACTTTAAAATTTTTATAACTCTGATTCACTAGCTAACCAAGTAGTATTTCTCACTAACCCATAATGCTATTCAATCAAATGTTCAAGAACTCCTGACAACTCTTAACATTTGCCTCCCCACAATCAAACCTTAAATATATTTTATACCTAAAACTGGCTTTGGGATTTGCCAGGGACCTTCTGGAAAATCTCAAAGGATTAGTTCTTTCACCTTGTAACAAGAAAGGTGCAAAAATTAATTAGTCTTATTTAATATTGTATAAATTGCATTGGAAGCATTGTCAAATAAAAAAAAATGCAGAAACTTCCCTAAATTAGTCTATAATGGGTAAAATGTCCTTAATATAAATATTTTAGAAATTCCATAGAATTTCTAGCAGGTTTTCAGTGTCCTCAGTGCACATGAGATATTGCTTTTTATCAAAGCCCCAGTGCTGCTTTGCCTTATATTAGATAAGAACAATACAAGGTTATCAATCATCATTTCAATTATGGGAAATTCACATTGCTCACTGATGGAATATTGTTAATATACAGATGTTTAGGACCTTTCCTTAACTGCCAATTTGATTTTATTCTGCACCCAAATCTCACAGTTATAAATATGTTCTTACTAGTTTATTTATGTTTTTCTCACTGGCTTGAAGCTTTCCCTTATATAAAAGGATCATTGCCACTAATGTCATTAAGCTTTTGTTAGAACAAGTATTCCCCACATGTGGAATTCTACCGCTTCTTTCACATGACTAAGGAATCCATTTCCCCAGTAAAGTCATTCAAGAAATAAAATGAGTTCTTCCTTTATCCCCCAAATTACATTGTCCTTATCATCCCCAGTCATCTGAAATGATGGAAACAGTAGAGTATTAAAGTGAAAACTTACAAACTGATGAAAAACTCAATCTCCCAGGGCTAAGGTTTTACCCTTAGCACTGACTGCCCTCTGGTCCTCTCGTGCTGGGTCATATCTACTCTCCCTCCATATGATATAGTAACTGGCCCACCCATGAGAACTCCCTAGTGTCTAGACTCTCAAAGATTCTAATCTGGTCAATTCGGACATTTAAAAATAATGACAAGGATTTTTTTTCGATTTTTCCATCCACTCTCCCTCGAAGTTCAGCTACTGTTGTTGCCTACGTCTCTGGAGGCTCTCACTCTGCCCGTCCCTTCCCTTCTTGGAACCCCAGGCTAGTTATCCACTAGGAGAGCGCATCTAGTGGCTTTCTTCCCGGCGTGTGCCCAGACTAGAGCTGAGGGAATGCTTGCTACTTAGAACTATTAGCAGTAAGCAGCCCTTAAGCCCCTGGCCCACAGACTCTAAATGCTGCCCATCAGGTGCCATGACATAGTCGACCCTTCCTGATGAACCTAGCCTACTGAGATGCCCTGCCAGTGACCAGACCCAGAGACTGCAAATAGAGAACCCCAGGTGGCCCGGAAAGAGGATTTGTCTACAGTCGCACCCCAGCATGCTACAGGATTTAGACCACTAAGAGGAACAGGAGAGGAGCACTTGCAGAGTGCTGCCGTCTGCCTCAGCAAAACAGTACAGTGGGCCAGGGCAATCCGGCCAGGCCAGCCTAGGCAGGGAGGATTCTCTTCTCCCTGCTCCACTCTGCCCACTTCAGTCCACTCTTCTGACTCCACTGGAGACCCCATCGCAAAGCAATACCCTTGCCGCATCATTCCTCTGCTTCAAACCTTCCTGGCTCCTCTCTGCCCTCGAAAGAAAATCTAAAGTCCTTGTTATGGCATAAAGTTCTGATCCTGCCCAGGATGTGTCAGGGGTCCCCAAGAGCATCCCTGGATTTGGTGATTCACAAGAAGAACTCACAGGACACAGCACATCATCACACTCAAGGCTATGGTTTATTATAATGAAAAGATATGAAGCAAAATCAGCAAAGGGAAAAGCACACAGGGCAAATTTCTGAGGAAACCCGGGCATAAGCTTCCAGAGTCCTCTCCCAGTGGGTCACACAGGATTCACTCAGTTCCCCTCAGCAGTGAGTTGTGACAACAAGTGTGAAATGCTGTCGACCAGGGCAATTCATTAGAGACTCAGAGTCCAAGGATTTTATCGGGGACTGGTCACGTAGGCACCCTCTGCCCAGCCTTTACCTAACATAGACACGTTGCTTTCACCTATAGGAAACCTTCCCCATTATCTTGTAGCTGTAATTATCTGCTCACCCCTCCCACATCCATCACGTCACAGCCAGTTTCAGAGTGTGTACCCCATCAACAGCACCTGCTTATCTTCCGCTCCCTCCTCAATCCATTATAATCCAACTACAGCCTTTCCCACTGCCCCAACCTACTCCCCTCAAGGCAGTCATAAGTTCTACACAGCCAAATCTGATGGGCCTATTTCAGGATCTACAGAGCACTGGAAAGTTAGCTCAGCGTGGCTTGTTTTCCATGACAGTAGTCTTTCCTGATTCTTCCATTTATCCAAAATTTTCCTTCTCAATACCTCTCTGTAGCTCCTCTTCCTCCTCAAGACCTTTTGGAATTATTTTCCAAAATTATGGTCCATCTGCCTTTGCTTCTCTCATATTTTTACTTCTTTTCATTTTATATATTCAGCTAGGGTTTTAGGGGATCAATAATTAATATCCCCTCTTTTTTTTCTTTTTGAGACAAAAGAAGAGCAGAAAATGGAGATAAATGTCAGCTGATGAAGCAGGTGGCTTTAGATGTACATCCCAAAAGGAAGGCTCCCTCAGCACCCCTGAACCACATGGACTTACCCACCCAGCCAAGGGCCTGGCTGGACAAGTGGCCCTGGAAGCTTGCAGAGAAAAGCCGAGAATACATGCTTTGTACACACTGCCTTCCAAAGGCATTCTCCAGGCAACCTCATCCATTCTCTTTAGTGACTTCCTATGAGCTGACAACTCCCAGCTCTCTAGCCCCAGGTCAGATCTTTGCTCAACTCCAGATTTGTTTACTCAGTAGCCTACTGGACATCACTGGCTGGAGCCCCTACAGGCACTTCTCATTCGGCATGGCCCAATGACCTTAGCATCTCTGTGCATCTCTCAGCAGGCCTGCCCCCAAACTCCTTACCCTCAGCTAGCTCCTGTCACCACCCATCCAACTGCCTAGCCCTGAAATCTGGGGAGCAACCTTGGCTACCACTTTTCCCTCACTGTTATCTGTAGTTTTTTTATTTTTATTTTGGAGACAGGATCTTGTTTTGTTACCCAGGCTGGAGTGCAGTGGCAGGAACATGGGTCCCTGTATCCTCCACATGCAAGGCTCAAACAATCCTCCCACCTCAGCCTCCCAAGTAGCTGGTACTACAGGCATGTGCCACCACACCTGGCTAATGTTTTTTAAATTTTCTGTAGAAATGGGGTCTCGCTATGTTCCCCAGGATAGTCTCAAACTCCTGGGCTCAAACAATACTGCCACCTTGGCCTCCCAAAGTGCTGGGATTATAGGTGTGAGCCACCAAGCCAAGCCCACTTTTACCTTTAATAAGTCAAAAATACTTGCAGCCTTATCACCTCGCCCCTGGTGTAAGCAAACAGTCTCCAATATGGCCTCCTGCCTTGTCTTGTCGTATACTCCCCTGGCCTGGTCCTCCACAGGGCAATGGAGGGATCTTCTTTGGACTCAAGTCTGGCTGTGGCACTCTCCTGCAGGAAAACCATCAGTGGCTCCCAGGGCCCTCAGGATGTGGGTCACACTCCTCAGCCTAGGAGCAGGTGCCTGCGCAGCCCCTACTCAGTGCTTCCTGCCAAGCCAGGCTGGATTAACCCTCCTTTGTGATGTTCCCTATACACTTTGTGAGGCTCTACTCGGAATGCCTTCCCAAGCACATCCATCTGGCAAAATCTCCCTCAGCTCCAAAGCCAGCTCCAACATCACTCTCCCTGTAAAGAAAGCCTTTCCTGACACTCCCCCTGCAAAACGAGAACAAAACCCAGAACCACTCACCTCCTCCTTCATCCACAAGCCTCACTTTTTATACCCCTTCTGCATGGAACACTGACTAGTTCTAGAAGCCACACGATGTGACAGAAAGTCACAAGATGGGCTAGATATTCTTAGAAGGTAAAACTTGTTATCTAATAGTTGAGCCAGGCCCTAAAAATAACCTCCTATCTAACTATTAATAATTATGGAACCTCTATGGTACAAGAAGCCCCAGAGCAAAGAAGGCAGATGACTGTGTTTCTTTCATCCCTGCAAAAGGAGCCCCAGGCTCCACCTGCTCCCCACAGCAGATGCCCTGCTGGATTCCACCAGCTCCTCTCTCGGGGCTATATGAGTCTTAGCTCTCTCCTTCTACATTTCTGTCTTGTGTAAGAAACTGTTCGCTTTGCACCCCTGGAATCACTGGCCTGTTGACGTGTCCAGAGCTGCATGGACATGCAGTGTTTGCGCTGGCAGGCAAGATGCCTTCAAGAGAGCCTGACTTGAAACTCTCACACCAATGCCACATGGTCAGCTCCAGTAACAGGCACGTTTGTCCTCTTGCTCATGCACACTGGCACACACCAACACTTGGCCAGTCACATCCTGTGTCACTCTCTCATGCCTGCTCACACATGCTCCCTTTCTCTCCCTCTGGCCTCTATCTCTCTGCTTCACTCTGTCACTTTTGCACTTTTACCCTCTTTTTTATTTGCTCTTTCACTCTGTCCTTCTCTGACAATGGCATTTTACCCACACAAATAGCCCTCACTCTGCCCAGGACCCCCACCTGTAGAGCACCTGTGCTCTGAGAGACAGCCTTCCTTCCTGCCCCATGCATTGGGAATTAGCCAGGGCTTCTCACACCTGGGGACAGACACATCCTCCTATCACAGTCCCCTCCCAGCTCCTTGAGCCACAAGAAGCCTGGTGACACTGCTCTAGGACCAGGGAATCACCACCATGACCCACTCACAGAACAGGAGCCTAGGTGTGCAATGTGTCGGGTATTGGCACAGGGTGTGGGGAAGTGGTTCCTATGTGGGTCGCAGACCCCAACAAAAACATGGCTCTAGAAGCAGAGCCCACTGCAGCTCAGCCCTTACCTGCTGCCACAACTCTCTTGTCCAACAAGTTGCTCAGATCCGCTGGGGCTGCTTTGCTGCTCTGGGGTGCTGGGATCTGCAGGTTGCTGAGTGGGTACAGCTGGGTCTCCTTGGCCACTTCTTGGGGCTCCAGGCCTTTCCTGCCAGGCCTCTCCAACCTTGGTGGCCACACTCTTCCCCTCATAATCAGCCAAGGTCCTGAAGAAGAATAAGCACCCTTATGAAAACAGTGCTCTGAAACTAACCCTGCCTCAGCCCCAGGATGCAAGCTGGCTGTCACCTCCTGTGGACTTGGAGGGACTCATATCCCTGAAAGCGGGGCAGAAAGGAGCCCAGGCACAGCCCCAATTCCAGGGAGCAGATAGTCTCCTCCTTGGTAGGAGCCCAGCATCGCTGCTCCCTTCTCACTGAACAGGCCTCCATGTGTAACAGACGAAGCCGAAGCCTCCGATGTTGTTGTTGTTGTTTGGAGGCAGGGTCTCACTCTGTCGCCCGGGCTGGAGTGCAGTGGCACCATCTCGGCTCACTGCAACCTCTGCCTCTCGGGCTCAAGCCATCCTCCCGTCTCAGCCTTCCGAGTAACAGAGACTACAGGTCCACACTACCACACCCAGCTAATGTTTGTATTTTTTTTTTCCTGTACAGACAAGGTTTCACCATATTGCCCAGGCTAGTCTCAAGTGATCCTCCTGCCTTGGCCTCCCAAAGTGCAGGGATTACAGGCATGTGCCATTGCACCTGGCCCTCCAATTTTTGGCTTTTGCCACCCCTGAATCCAGCAAGAAGGACGGGGCTTCCCCCCGATGTCTCAGGCATCGAGCTCTTCAGGGGTCTTCCCTGGCCTCACCCCATGATTGCGCCTCACCCTCCAATCTGGGTACCGTGGGAAAGAGGCTGCTAGCTGATCCTCCACTTCCACACCCCTGCCATCACCAGCCCCACACCGAGGTGCAAGGTGCTGCTTCCAGAGTCTACTAGGCCAGGGGCAAACACCAAGTTGGGCTACTAAGAGAGTGAGCCCAGCATTTCAGAATGAAAATCTAGTTCGCCATCACCTCGATCCTAGCTCACTCTGAATATAACCTTCCCAACATCACCAGCCTGCCTTCAATAGCTGGTGGGGGCTACCCCGAGACAAGAACATGCTACAAACTACCCTGGGACTCTTTGTATATAGGAGCTAACTTTGTCTAGGCAGGTTTCCTGCCTTCAAGCTGGAATAACAAGGCCAACAGAGGCCACACTTTTTGGAAAGTATGCCCTGAAAGCAATATGATTCTTCAGCCTCAGGTGGAGGTCGAGGGGACTACAATTCTCCAGCAGGTAAAACAAGCTAATTGCCACCTCCAGCTGCACCAGGCAGAACTGCAGGCAAGTGAGTGTGACGCCACACAGTAACTGTGGGGAACCATCCCACTGGGCCTGTGCTTCTCTGTGCTGCTTCCACCCTTAGGGTCTGCTGCAGCCCATGCAAATCCAAAAGTGCTCTGCACAGGTAACACCAGTCCCAGGGTTGCCAGCAGGGTGCCCTGACACACCCACTCAATCTCTGTCAGTGACATGCTTGCTTGAGCCAAAGACAAACATACAAGGCCTGAAGAGCTTGTCTCCCTACTGTGGTAGCCCTGAGTTAGCTTTACTATGGATTTAATCAGAGTCCCGTCCTGTCCCACGTCCTCTGTAGAAATATACTAGTAGAGGTTGCCCTCACCAAGTTTGTGGATAGAGCCAGGATTCTCCCCAAAGAGAAATTTGGGCTCCACTGTGACACAGGGACAAATGGATGAACAAGGCTTCTTCGTTCCTAGGCCTGTGGCAGGGCCACTGTGATTTTAGGAGATATGACCTATGTGCGTCATAAAAAGGAAATCTTAGGCAAACACTCACAGGAAGCTCTGCTGGACAATGTAACATCCAGGGGAATTACTTCCCAGCTATACTGTCCGAGCCCCTCATGAACTTCCTGGAAGTCAAGTGGTTAGACATAGGCAAGGTAACACAGGGGATGGTGACCAACGGGACTTTGGATTTGGGATTAATTTCTCTGAAGCCTTTCCTTCTGAATGTAATTGGACCAAAGATCCAGTAGCCTAGTACAGCCACTGTCAACTCCTAACACAACCATAATCTACACACTGCCATTCTTTAAAAAAAAAAAAAAAAAAAAAAAAAAAATTGGAGTCCCGGCGTAGTGGTTCATGCCTGTAATTTCAGTACTTTGGGAGGCAGAAGTGGGTGGATCAGGTGAGGTCAGGAGTTTGAGACCAGCCTGCGCAACATGGCAAAAACCCATCCCTACAAAAATATACAAAAATAAGCCAGGTGCAGTGGTGTGTGCCTGTAGTCTCAGCTACTTGGGAGGTTAAGGCAGGAGAATCACTTGAGCCCAGGAGGCAGAGGTTGCAGTAAGCCGAGATCACCCCTATTGCACTCCAGTCTGGGGCGACAGAACTGAAACATTGTTTCAAAAACATATATATGATAGACATCACATACATATGATAGACATCACATATATGATAGACATCACATACATATGATAGACATCACATACATATGATAGACATCACATACATATGATAGACATCACATACATATGATACACATCACATACATATGATACACATCACATACATATGATAGACATCACATACATATGATAGACATCACATACATATGATAGACATCACATATATATGATAGACATCACATATATATGATAGACATCACATATATGATACACATCACATATATATGATACACATCACATATATATGATAGACATCACATATATATGATAGACATCATATATATGATAGACATCACATGTATATGATAGACATCACATGTATATGATAGACATCACATGTATATGATAGACATCACATGTATATGATAGACATCACATGTATATGATAGACATCACATGTATATGATAGACATCACATGTATATGGTAGACATCACATGTATATGGTAGACATCACATGTATATGGTAGACATCACATGTATATGGTAGACATCACATGTATATGATAGACATCACATGTATATGATAGACATCACATGTATATGATACACATCACATGTATATGATACACATCACATGTATATGATAGACATCATATATATGATAGACATCATATATATGATAGACATCATATATATGATAGACATCACATGTATATGATAGACATCACATGTATATGATAGACATCATATATATATGATAGACAAGAGTAGAAGTGTCAGCTGGGTGCAGGTGGCTCATTCACCACGTCTCACTATGTTGCCCACGCTGATCTCAATCCCCGGAACTCAAGTGGTCTCCCCACCTCGGCCTCTCGAAGTATAGGATTACAGGTGGGAATGAGCCACCTGCACCCAGCTGACACTTCCACTCTTGTACTGCCTCCACTAGACTCCTCCACTGGCCAACAACGGTTGCCAGTGGTGAGGAAATGTGGTGCCTAAACTTCACCTGATCCTCATGCAGAAAAAATAGAAACTTGAGAAGCCCATGCTTGCAACATCATGAGGAAAACAGCATGTTCCAGATGTAAAATTTGATGACAAAAGTTTAGTAGGAAGGAGATGAGATATCATGTCATGTCAAATGAAATCAAACCAATAAAGCTGGTAAAGTTAGCTTTCCAGGTGTCCCTGAACACCTCTGAGAGGAGGAGATATTCGTCTGGTGCTGCTTCACTTAGCTCGCAGATTTAAATGTCCCACATGCTTTGCATATACAAACCGATTTGGCCATTTCAACAACCCTATATGGTAGGAGGCATGATTACCACTATTCTACACGTGAGGAACCTGAGGCACAGAGAAGATGAGTAACATGCCCAAGGTCACGGTGCTTGTAAGTGACAGAGCTTGCACTGGAACCCAAAGCACCAGAGTCCAGGCTCTCAACCACTATACTATACCGCCTCTCCCTTCAGTGTGATGGAGCGGCCCAAGGTGGAATAGGGCAGAGTCCCCACAGTTTGGGACAGTTAAAACTGTGTTGTAACCTAGGGAAAGTAAGGCTCCACTGTCCTGCAGGATGTCAGGATGACGCCACCCCCATGGCGCTCCCTCATCAAACTCCTAGGGAACGAAGCCCCTCCTCACTGAGCCCCACAGACCAGCCCCGGTCAGCCCGAGGGCCCAGCGTGGTTGGAGGGTCCAGCTGCCCTCCCTGTCTGCACGTCCACACCCCCTCCCCCTGGACAGCCCTGACGACCCGTGTCCGGTGTCCCAGAGGCCATGGCCGCCAGGGCTCCTTGCGAAACAAGCTCAGGCCACAGGAGCCCCGTTCGGCCCCCGCGGGACCGCGCTCCCTCCCGCCGGCGACGGTCCACGCGCGGTCACCCCAAGGCCACTCTGGCCGCGGCTTCAGACCTTACGCGGGGGAAGGGGCAGCCAGCTCCTCGGGCCCATTCGTGATCCTCGGGCGACCTCTGGCGGCCGACACGGGCATGGCCTCAGGAGAATCCCCGCCGAGGCCGAGCTCGTCCCGGTCGGCCATTTCACTTTGTGGACAGTCGCATTTTCCCGGCGGGCACTGCGACCGAGTTCGGGGCTTCAAGAAATGGCGGCCTGCGCAGGCGTACTCACCACGGGCGCGTGCTCGCCGAGGTGCACAGGCGCGCGCGCGTCGCGTACGCTGGTGGCGAGCGCGCATTCGCGCAGGCGCACACGTCCTGCGCCCGCTATCCAGACTCCGGGGAAGGCGAGGAGTGTGGTTCTGTGCCATCCCTTTTTCTTTATCGTCCCTTCTGTCTTCCCAAATAGATCGTCAAAGCTCTAGAGCAGGGTTTGTCAACCTTAGCACTATTACCATTTTGAACCCCATAATTCTATGGTGTGTGTTGGGGGATGTGGGGCAGGTGCTATCCTGTTCACTGTAGGAGATTTAGTAGCATCCCAGATCTCTGCATATAAGAAGCCAGTAGTGTCTCCCACTCCCAGTTTTGACAACCAAAAATGGCTCCAGACATTGTATCGTGGCTGGAGGGTTTGGGAGATGCCCCTGGTTCAGAACCACTGCCTGAGAACAATGGTTCTCAACGTAGCCTGGAAGGAAAATAAACTGGGGAACTTTGAAAAAGACACACGTGATGGAGACCCACCCCAGAAAAATAAAATCCAAATCTCTACCTGGGACTTCGGAAAGTTTTTGTTGTGTTGTAAACCAAAAATAAAATTCTAAGCTCCCCAGCTGAATGAATGGACACTTCTCTCAGCCAAGGGGACACAACGTGAAAAACTAGTTCAGGTCATGATGAGAAAGGGGAAGGTCAGACATGCCTCAATATATTCTCCTCCCTTTGGAATTCATGCCCAACTGACCAGTATTAACATTGAGAGAGATATTCAGACTGACAAAACAGACTCCTTGAAGCAATAATATGCCAAATTCCAACCTGACTCTAGTATAGCATCACATGACAGAGAGCAGGTAATGAAAGAAATTGAAGTATTTTACACCAAAATATATTTTTTGACATATTTTGAAACGACCCTGCAAAGCTGTCTCTCCTGGGGGAAATTTACATTCTGTAGAGAATCTCCTTCCCTTTCCAGGCCTTTTTCTGATCTGACGAGTTTAGCTGAGAGTCTAGCACCTTTTAAAGGTCTGAATAAGAAACATTGGCCATCTATTGCTTCTAAGGGCGGCCACTTACGAGACTTCATCTATATAAGAACCCTGGTCTCCACAACCCCTTATCTTAATCCAGGCACTCCTTTCTGTTGATTCCAGGTCTTTAGAGAATAACAACTCTTTCAACCAATTGCCAATCAGAAAATCTCTGAATCCACCTATGACCTGAACCCCACCCCCACCCCCACCACACCCCCAGCTTTGAGGCGTCCAGTCTTTCTGGACCTAACTAATGTATACCTCACATGTATTGATTGATGTCTTATGTCTCCCTAGAACATAAAAAACCAAGCTGTAACTGAACCACCCTGGGCACATGCTCTCAGGACCTCCTGAGGCTGTGTCATGGGTCATAGTCCTAACATTTGGCTCAGAATTTCTTCAAATATTTTACAGAGTCCGGCCTTTTTCATCAACAGTGTATTTCAGTACTTCCTAGGTGATTCTCAAGTACAGCCCCAGAGTTGTGAAACACTGTAATCAAGAAAGTTTGTATTGCCCAGGCACAGTGGCTCACGCCTCTAATCCCAGCAATTTGGGAGGCCAAGATGAGTGGATCACTTGATATCAGGAGTTTGAGACCAGCCTGGCCAACGTAGTGAAACCCCATCCCTAGTAAAAATATAAAAATTAGCTGGGCATGGTGGCACGTGCCTGTAATCCCAGCTACTTCGGAGGCTGAGGCAGGAGAATCGTTTGAACCCGGGAGGCAGAGGTTGCAGTGAGTTGAGATCACGCCACTGCACCCCAGCTGGGGCGACAGAGTGAAACTCCATCTCAAAAAAAAAGAAAAACACCTCTGATTTTGCAGACATTTAAACATCCGAGGAAAGTAGTGTGAGCCTGGCTCTAGAGTTGGCTGGATCTGGGCTCTGTTCCTAAGTGTGTTCATCACAGGAGTGAGTCCCTCAATTTTCTCCTCTGTCAAGTTGCATAATAAGAAGCCTTATCCTTTTCCACGTTTGGGGAGAATTAAGGTGAGATCAGACAGCATGTTAACCATGTTAACCAGCTGTAAGTTAGTGATTCTGGGTCTTGAGACTAGGCTCCAAAGACAAGATTTCATAAACTAGTTTTTCGTAGTTTCTCCTGAGGATTTTCTTAGAGCCTCTTCCCTTGGAACTCAGCTCTGCCACTTGTAAGGCCTTGGCTAAGTCACTTAATCTTTCTGTGCTTCAGTTTCCCACCTTACCCATCTCACAAGGTTGCTGGAAAGGCTGTAAGGCACCTAGCACAGCACAGTATTGGTGTCAGCTATTGTTTTCACTGATTGTTAATTGTCAGTGCAATTTGAATGAGAAAAGAAATACAATAAGGCCTCATACCTTAGATATCCATTGCCCACCCCAGCCCCCAGCATCTTGGTTTAAGTAAAAAAGCAACAGCAATGTGGTATGAAAATGCAAACATGCCTTCACCTTTTAAACACCTAAATCACATCAGACTCCCCTTTGGCTTAAAACTTGAAATAAGATCCAATCTCTTAATCATGGCCCTGCTCCATCTATGGCTCTCCTCACTGGCCAAGCTCCAGCCACTCTATCCTTTGGAACATGCTAAGCATGTTCCCACCTCAGGGTTAGTTGGTTTGTGGTTCCTTATCTACAGCTCTCTCCACCGTGTTCTTTCTAGAGTTGGCTCCTTCTCCTCTTTAGAGGAGCTCGCCTGAGTTGCCTTTTCCACCCAGCTAAGTAGTACCCTCCTCACCGCCGTCACTCTATCTCAGCTGCGGCTGTTTTCTTCAGAGCACTGTCCTTCCCAGGAGGCACAGAGACCTAGGCTCCAGGCTTTTGGGTTTTGTTGTAATTAGGCATAAACCTTTGAGAGACTATGAGGAGAACCATATGAGACACTGTGAGTAGAGGGCTGTGCACGCAGTAGGCTCCAATATCACAGTACAAGAGGCCAATCAAGCCCTACCTAGTTCACTGAGCCTCCTCTTCCAGCACTCCCCGACAAGGACACTCATCGCTGACCACACCCAGCTACATACAGTCCCCATGAAGCCCCCTTCCCCTGCTCTAGCTCTGATGTATTGCTCTAATCTGGACCAGCCTTTGCCCACCCCCGCCTGAGAGTTCCTGGAGGGCAGCGGTGTTTCTGATTTTTCTGCGTGCTCCAGCCTCCAGCAAAAGGCAGTTGCTGTCAGAGTGGTTGCTGACTGAAAGACCCTTTCTGACTATGATGTACTTCCTGGCCAAGGCAACAGAGTTTGGTGGAAAGCTCCCTGGCCCCAGAAGCCAGAGGGTTCCGGTTGGGGCTTCTGCCCTTGCTTTGTGCCTCGGGCCAGCTCACAAACCTTGCTGGCCTCACCTTCCCAGCCAAAGGCCAATGGACACACAGCCCAAGCTGCCTCTCTGCACCCCAGAAGTCCAGCACTGTCTGCTCATGCCTTACCCCTTTGGGTCTGCCTTTGCATCCTCCTGGGCTGCTGTGCTGTCGCTCTTCCTATCAGCAGGGACAGCAGAGACTGAAGTGGCACTGGAGCTGAGGAAGGAAACACAGGCCCGCTGAAATCTCAGACCAAAGAAGGCTGGGGCCCAGGTCTTCCCCCTCCAGGCTGCCTTCTCACCAGAAAGGGGGGAACTGTGTCTTCCAATAAAGGCTGGTGTCTCAGTCCTGGCAGTAGTGTGGCACCGATGCCACTGTGTGTGACAACTTCATGTCAGCTTTGGACATGGCCTTAGCACCTGAGTTCAAGAGCAAACACTGCCCCTGACCAACTTGGGTTCCCTGGGGAAGTCTCCTGGTTTTGGGTTCTAGTATCCTGTAAGGTACCTGGATGTGCTTTGGTCAAGGAATAGGCAGAGGGGGACATCCAGGCCTGCATGACTCAATGAGTCTGGTGCACAGGTGCACACCTCCACTTCTTATAAAACCTGTTTGTGTAACTTCATACTTGGCTCTAAACCACTATTGTCTGTAAAAGGTATAACTGCCCTGTTGAAGCTGTGTATGGGGGACATGTCTCTTTGGGCTTGGCTCAGCTCAACATAGCTTGACATGGCGGGTGCACGGGAACCTAGAGAAATAGAGAGAGCAAGAGCTGTCTGTCTTTGCAGATGGACAGAGGGGAGCCAGGACAGAGGGGAGCCAGGACACAGCTTGGCTTGCCCGTGCCCAGGGAGAGAAAGAATTAAGCTGCTGACCCTGAAGGCAAGGGAGAGCTGGCCACACGGCTGTGCGTAGGGGCCACCGGACTAAGCAGCCAAGTCAGGGCAGACGGTGTGAGAGTAAGCTGCTAATGAGAAAGCTAGTTTGAGAAAGCTGTGTAAGAGAGCTGCTGCTGAGTAAAGCCATGTCTCATTTACCTGCTATCTCTCGAGTGTTCTTCCAGCTCCCTGCCCCACGTCCACCCATTCCCCTCAGCCCTCAGCTGTGGCTGGAACCTGACCCTGAGCATGACATAACCTTACCTGATCTACACCTTCTTAGGGTTTATGGGAGTCAAGAAAGATTGTTCCTTACTAGGACTTGCCAAATGCTCCACACACCCACAGCAAAGTGGCCATGCCCACTGGTGGATTGGTGAGTGAAACAGGGCAGACGCTTACAGCATGGGAATGCACAGCTTCTTCCCATTGTACCTTTGTGCCCCAGGAGCCATTTGCCCATCCCAGCCACCGGTCATGTGGCTGCCCCTAGGCATCTTCTCCCTGACTCCTGCTTGCTAACCCTGGCTGTAGTCCCTACAGCAGAGGTTCTCTGAGACCTCCTAGCAGGATCTCTTCCCAGGCTCTGCCTTCCGATGCCCTCCTCTCTGCCACCTCAGCTTGGGTCCATGTAGGTTGGTGCTGGGCTCTCTGGGTGAGCAGACATATCACCCGTCCCTCTTCTTCCACTGCCCCTGGTCAGGGCTCCCCCTGGAGTTCCCTGTCTTGCTGTGATCACCTGATGTGAAAGTGGCATGGAGCTGAGAAGTTCGAGGGGGATCCTGGGGCGCTGCAGCTGAGGCTGGGCCCCAAAGGCTGTGTCCGGCAATGGGATAGGGCACTAGGGCAGTGGCCCTAACCTTACCTGATGGCTGCTGGTCTAGGCTTACAGGGCTGAGAGTTGGCACTGTGCCCATCCTGGTCTTCCAGGAAAGAGGCAAAGCTAGCAGCTGCACACAGCCTGTGAAAGGAGGCCAAACCTGGTCCAGGTTCAGGACTGTGTGTCTGTATGTCTACCCTCTCCCAAGAGAGTGGATCCTGTCCCCCACAGATGATGAGGACCAAGAAGCTGCTCAAATGGATGCTTGGGGAACAAAATTTATATATCTCAAGGCAGCCTGACACCTGGGGCTCTGTGGCATAGTGGTTGCCCTCTGGCGTTGCAAATCATGGCTTTGCTATCTCCCAGCTGTGTGACATTGGGCATGTTACCTGACCTTTCTTTCTGGGCCTCAGTTTTACCATCAATGAAATAGGGATGCTAATCATGTCTGTCTCGTAAGTATTCTGAGAAAAGTAAATGAGTTCATAGATGCCAAGTACTTTGAATAATGCCTGGGCCATAACATGTGCTAATGTGTTCCTGTTACTACTGGGCGCAGTGGCTGTTTATAGAAGCAGTGCCCCTTCCCAGTCCACCTGTATTCACCCACTCAAGACGGATTTAGTGGGGAACGTCTTACCCAACCTTCTCAGGGTTGAGTCACATTCTCTGTGTCTCTGTAAACCAGGCAGACTGATGCTCACGGCATGTTGAGCAATCACTGCCTATACAAGCCTGTGCCCTCCACTAACCAGCACACTCACTAAGAGGCGCTCTTGTTCGGTCCCAGACCTCTTTATGCCAGTTGTATTTGCACAAGAAGGGGACAGCAGACCCTGGCCTCTGAAACCAATGTCTCTGAGCAGATCCAAGGAAAGGCCCCTGGGGCAGCAACTCAGTTCTTTGAGCTGCCACTAGTGGGGAAGAATCACTAAGTTCAATGATTAAGTAAATCCATGAAAATGAATGGAAAAGGAGAGTGCTGGTTCCATAAGAAACAACCTTTCCTTTGGAAAAACAAGGCCGGGCGCGGTGGCTCACGCCTATAATCCCAGCACTTTGGGAGGCTGAGGCGGGTGGATCACAAGGTCAGGAGATTGAGACCATCCTGGCTAACACGGTGAAACCCCGTCTCTACTAAAAAATACAAAAAATTAGCCGGGCGTGGTAGCGGGCACCTGTAGTCCCGGCTACTTGGGAGGCTGAGGCAGGAGAATGGCGTGAACTCAGGAGGCAGAGCTTGCAGTGAGCCGAGATCGTGCCAGTGCACTCCAGCCTGGGGGACAGAGCGAGAGTCCGTCTCAAAAAAAAAAAAAAAGGAAAAACAATAAAGGAGTTTGTCGAAAATTATAGTCAAACTAAGTGTGGTCAGTCCTCTATGTTGTGGGTTCCACATCTGTGGATTCAACCAACTTCAGATTGAAAATATTTGGGACCAGGTACAGTGGCTCATGCCCATAATCCCAGCACTTTGGGAGGCTGAGGTCGGTGGACTGCTTGAGCCCAGGAGTTCCAAACCAGCCTGGGCAACATGGTAAAACCTCGTCTCTACCAAAAATACAAAAGTTAGCCAGGCGTGGTGGTACATGCCTGTAGTCCCCGCTACTTGGGAGGCTGATGTGGGAGGATCCCTTGAGCCGCAGAGGTTGAGGCTGCTGTGAGCTGTGATCACAGCACTGCACTCCAGCCCTGGTGACAGAGCAAGGCCTTGTCTGAAAAAGGAGGAGAGGAGAGGAGAGGAGAGGAGAGGAGAGGAGAGGAGAGGAGAGGAGAGGAGAGGGAAAACTAATTAAAATAGGATGGTTGCATCTGTACTGACCATGTACAGGCTTTTTTCTGTCATCATTCCCTAAACAGTACAGTACAACAACTATTTACATACCACTTACATTGTATGAGGTATTATAATAATCTAGAGATGCTTTAAAGGGTACAGGAGGATGTGAGCAGATTACATGCAAATGCTGCACCATTTTACACCAGGGACTTGAACATGCATGGATTTTGGTATATGAGTGAGGTTCTGGAACCAATCCCCCACAGATACCTAGGGACAACTATATAGGTAAGACAACTGTAAAAGATGGGTTAAAATTCATGAAAATGTAGAAGATTCTTCAGATGACTTTACAAGTAACTTTGAGGCTTGGTTTCATTTTAAGGAAACAGTGGACAGCACAGGCTTCATGTTTTAAGGGTGTATAAGCAGGCGGGGCGACATGGAGGAGACAACAGCCACCCAATCACAGTAGACCAGAAGTCTCTTCCGCAACAGCCGTCAGCAGAGCCGGTCAAGCTGCACCACTGTGGGGAGAGTAGCAGGAGCCCCGACTGGATAGAAGGTCAAAAATTCTGCCATGCAGGACCCAGTGGGCCATGGGAAAGGGTTTGGACTTCATTCTAAGGAAAATGGAGAGCCACTAGAAGGTTTTAGCGGGGGAGAAATGTGATCTAGATTATTTTTTAAAAGATCCCTCCAATGCCTCTGCAGATGGCAAAAAGATGCAGGCTGCATGGACAGGGCTCTAGCGGAGTCCTCCCCATTAGTGGCAGCTCAGAGTCTCTGGTGGCCTCTCCTTGGACCTGCTCAGAGACAGTGGTTTCAGAGGCCAGGACCTGCTGTCCCCTTCCTGTGTTGACTTGCGGGCCTGGATTTAGAGGTCGGGCTCTGGTTCCATGGCATGAATTGTCAACTACTGAAGTTAGTGAGGGAAAGAGACCCTGGGTGTGCTGAGGGAAGTAGGAAAGCATCAGCGGGGCCTTCCCCACAGGATTCCCTCCTTGGCCAGACTGCAGTAGGATGCAGGAGGCAGATGATATCTTGTGGTTGTAGCTCTGCAGACACTGGCTTTGCCACTCTTCCCTAGCCATCTGCTCTGAACCAGAAGGACTCTAGCATAGTTTGGAGCTAAACTATTTATGCCAACATCTGCATACCTAGCCTTTGCCCCAAGGATGATTCAGGCTTGGTTTGGAACCACTTAGGGACAAGAGGGACCTTGCCACTCTGCAAATCACCTGAGAATGTGGCTCCTGACTCGCTCCAGGTCCAAGAAGCCAGAGCCCAGCTGGACACGCTGGTCTCTCCAGGGCTACTGCTTTTCCTCTCCCTGAACCTCAGAGCAGAGCTGGCTGGGGTAGGGATGGGGCAGGAAAATGAGAGAAGGGAGAAAGCAGGAGCAAAGGGCCTCCTAGCTGGTCCTCAGAGCTTAACCGAGAAGTAAGAAGGTGCCGACTCCTCCATCATTCAGTTATTCACTCATTAATTTGTCCCTTCATGTATTCTCTACACGTTCATTTGACCAGTCTAAGACCAGCACCATGTGAAGGCTGGGCCTCCAGCTGTGAGTGGGCCTAGTGCCTACTCTGGAGGAGCTTGAGGGCCAGTGGCAGGGGTCAGAAAAAATGAACAAGATTCCAAGAAGTGGAAAGCCCAAGGACACAGGATGTGGTGGAAGGTGGGAGTGTGGGAGAAGCAGTAGACAGGAGCCATAGGAAGTGACCAGTGCCCCACCCACAGCAGCCCAAGCAGCCTGGCAGCTTGACCCTGGTCTGTCACCAGGGGCATGAGAGAACCTGCCTCCCCTGGGCAGCTCACCTTCCTCTCTCGGAGCCGATGTCTACTGCAGCCAAGCCTTCAGGCCGGGAGCCCGTGGCTCCAGATCCCATATTGCCATCACTCAACTGTGCACTTGACCTGTTATGAAAAGTGGAGTATTTGCTGACTCTGGTTGCGCTTTCATCTCATCTAACCCAGAGGCCATGAGAGCTGAGCCAAGCCCAAGTTGACTCTAACAGGAAGTATTTCTGTATTTTTTCCAAACCTGATGGGTTGGTTGGGAGCAAGGTGGAAAGTCAGGAGGAGGTCAGTTCGTTTGGGGGGCGGGGGGCTGATTGCCAACAGAGCAAGGGGCAAGACGTGGGGCTGGTAATAAGCCATAGAGGGATTCCTTTCCTCATTCCCAGGGCTCAGGGTCCCAGCTAGGGGCTCCAGGGATCCACACTGAGAAGACGGGTGTGTGGGTTCTTAGCTGTAACTGGCTACCAGGTTCTCACTGAAGAAATGCCCAGCCTGCAGCCACTGCTCATGAGACACATTTGGCACTGCTCTGGCTTGGAGGACAGGTCAGTGGGCTGGCTGTACAGCAACTGGGGACAATCATCCCATCTGGACTCATCATCCACCGCTATGGCTCCAACTTCCCATCCTGGGCCCCTCACCCCTTGCCACAATGTCTCCCTTAGTCCACAGGTCATCCTGAAAGTCTCTGCTACATGCTCTATGGGGGCCCACATACTTTGGTCACTGACTCTCCCAGACAGCCAGCTTGGTGGCCTTGCTTTGCCCTGGCCATTGGCAGGGTTGCTTTGTCCTGCAGTAAAAGCATAGTGAGTGTGGAAGCTTCAGGGGAATGGAAGGAACCCAGCACAGGCTGGGAGCTGGGGATAGCCTGCCCTGGAGTTTGGTTCTGCTCTCAAACCGGCTCCCTGAGGAATCATGGCAGACGCCTATCCCCCTCCAGGCCTCATTCATTCATTCTTTCTTTCTTTCTTTCAACAGATGTTCATTGAAGACCCGCACTACCCCAGGTACTCGGGGAACAGTGGGAACAGGACCTTCCTGGCCCCAGCTGCATCCATTGACATTGCACCAGAGGCCATGGAAGTCCTTCAGCTGGGTGTATGTGGGCTCCATGTTCTGGGGATGAAGTGTCTGCTTCCTGCACTGAGTTACCTTGCAGCATCTGTGTTGGGGCCCCCGAAAGCCTCCTCACCAGCCAAGTCCCTCTGGAGCTCTCTGGAGCAAGGGGCCTCCTTGTCTTTGTTGCCTGGGGAAGACCTATGGAGGAAAGAAACGGAAGTTAACCATGAAGCAGCCATTCACACTCAGGTGTGGGCTGTTACCTCATCCTCAAATGCCAGCTGTCTCCACGGAGCTTAAAACCTGCTACCGGGCCGGGTGCAGTGGCTCACGCCTATAACCCAGCATTTTGAGAGGCCGAGGCAAGAGGATCACTTGAGCCCCGGAGTTCAAGACCAGCCTGAGAAACATAGCTAGACTCCATCTCCACAAAAATATTTTTGAAAGTTAGTCAGGAGTGGTGGTGTGTGCCTGTGGTCCCAGCTACTTGGGAGGTTGAACCTGGAAGGTTGAGGCTGCAGTGAGCTGTGATGGCACCACTGCACTTGAGCCTGGGCACACACAGCAAGATGCTGTCTTAAAAAACAACACCAAAAACAAACAAACGCTGCTGACTGACAGATTGGCTAATTCTCAAAACTTCATTACTAATAGCTACTGCTTTTTTGTTTTTTGTTGTTGTTGTTTTATGGCTGCTGTGCTGGGATTACAGGCGTGAGCCACTGCGCCTGGCAATAGCTACTGTTGATTGAGCATTTGAGCCTGTTCTCGTGACCTTATATGCATTAACTCTGCAAATCAACCCCAGGATGTGGGCACTGTTATCACCCATGCCCATCTTTCAGATGAACAAACGGAGGCACACAAAGCCCCTGTGATTTGCCCCAAATTTCACAGGTAATAAGAGGAGTAGCTGGGATTTCAATCCAGGCAGTCTGACTTCAGAGTTCTGGACTATATCCCTGTATAGTGTAAGACTGATCCTAATCTCCTAATTTAAGCCCCCTTCTGTTCTCCTTTAGGTCCTCAGGGAGCCCCATGTTGCCAAATCCAGGAGAGACACTCCCGACATTATTTCAAACCACCATTCAGTACTGCTGACCCACTCCAGCCTTCTCGCCACCCCTCCTCCCTTGATCCTGTCAACACCACCTGCCTACCTCCCTGGCCACACACCTTCCTGGTCTCCGCCTTTTTCTCCTCCCCTTCGCATGCTCCACCAGCTGCTGGGCTGTCTCCTCCCCTCCCAAGGCGTCAACTGCCACCCTTGAAGCAATGATCTCCACTTGTTCCCACCTCTCCTCTATACTGGTCTGCACACCCACTACCGCCCAACTGGCCCTCAGGAGGCTCACTCTCAACGTGGCGAGAAGAGACTGCCCTCACCCAGCTGTCCCCAGGAGGGCTGGCCAGGTGGCTGCCACCTGCATACTGAGGTCGGTGCCCAGCTTCCATTGGCTCACCATGAGCCCCATGTAAAGCTAGTTTATGCTCATGATTTCAGCTCTATTCTGTCTGCATATAACGTGGAAATCTCTTGAGCCCTAATCACTCTCTCAAACCTCAATCACAAATCTTAAAATACCTCCCTCCTGGAAATTTTGACTTCAATGCCTACGAATAAACTCGTCAAATGAGTTCACTCAGCAAATGCCAAGTCTTTCCATCACCCCTCTCTGTCCCCCTGCTCCCTGCCCCAACTAGTACAATGAGCTATGGTGCAGAAGGCGGAAGGTGGGGGTAGGGCAGGCTGAGCGGATCTGCCTGCTCTGGACCATGTGACCTTGAGCAAGTTACTTCACCATTCAGGGTCTCAGTTTCTCAATCTGTAAAATGGGCATAGTGATTGTATCTACATCCATGCAGAATCAACAAGGCCTCAGATGCTGCCTGGGGAAGAAACGCAGGAGAAGGAGATGACCCAGAAGAGAGGACATTTGAGGTGGAACAGAAAAATGAAGAGGGGAAAGGGCATCTCAGGCAGAGCCTCCAGCCTGCACAGAGAAAGGCCCAGGGAGGGAGGAGCCTGCAGGTGGGTCCAGGTACTGAGTTCAGGCTGCAGAGCATAGTGGGAGGGGCTTTGCAGGGCTTTCTGCAGGGGGCTGGCATAACTACTTCTGCCCTTTGGAAACATCACCCAGGTAGATGTGGATAGTAGGAAACGGTCGCAGACAACTGGGTGAGTGGCAGTGGAGGCCTGGGCCAGGGGCAGAGCAATAGGGATGGAAACATCTCTAAAATAAAATGGACAGGACTTGGTGCCTTGGGGGCAGAATTAAAGTGGGAGGAGCCAAGGAGGAGAGTAAAGGGACCTAGAGATCGCTCAGGACTTGTCTTGGATGTCACTTCCTCCAGGAAGCCCTCCCCAAACACTCCCACCCACCACACTGTTGAGAGACCTCTGCTCGAAGTTCCTGCCACCCCAGGGATTCAGGGATGACCTTCAGTGTACACTCCCGCTTCTCCCCCCAGTCTCTGGCCTTCACAAGGTAGGGGCCCAGTCTCCTTGCTCGGATCTCTCCTAGCCTCCACCCCAGCCCCCGAATCCTGCCTGCATGTCACCTGGCTGTCTGACCCCTACCCCAGGGCAGAGGCTGAGCCCCTCGTGCTCCCTGCTGGTTGTGGCCTCCTTGACCCATCCCTCCCCAGCACAGAGCCTAGTGGCATGGAGAGCTGTGGACTCTGACCCAGTGACCCCACTCTGTTCCCAGTGGCCCTCTCACACAGGCAGGGCAATGGCCTCAGTGGCCTTCACGGGCTCCTTAGACCCAAGCCTCCTCCCACCCCCACCAACATCCCCAGCACGGCTGGCTGGTCCCATCTTCAGGGATTGGCAGGGTTGAGCTGTCACTTCCCAGGGGCTCCTGGCACACAGCATCTCTGGCTGACCTCATTCACGCTCATGTCGGCGTCTGCCTCCCCCACCAGGCAGATGGCAATTCCAGCCAGGGGGTCCTGTTCATTACTGTGTCCCAGGGTCGGGCCTGTGCCCTTACACAGACTAAGCGCTTGCTCCATAATGGTTTTCTGAGTGAAAGAATGAGATGGGGCAGACAACCCAGGTCGACCATGCCTCCCATCAACCTGTTGGCCCTACAGTGGCAGAGCCGGCCCTGGGCCTCATCATTTGCAACCTGAGGCTGCTGCTTCCCTCTCTAGAATGGTGTCCAGGGAGCCAGGACAGCAGCAGGACCCCCATACCTCATGCCTTCCAGGTCTGGGGCCACCAGGCGGAGTCCTGCCCTGGGTGTCAGGATCTGCAGGCGGACAATTTCCTCACCTCTTGAGCTGCGGGCCAAAGGAGAGACCCAGTGGGTTGCAAGTGAGAAAAGTCTCCCCGCTTCTTGGGCTGGTGAGTGCAGTGGGCCGTCCAGACCCACTGTCTCCTTTTGTTTTGCTCTCATCTCCTCCTTGGCCTTGAGCCTCGTTGGTGCTGCAGCCGAGCTTGGGCCACTGACCTGTAGGCCCCTTCCCCAGTCTCCCACCCCTGACCTGAGCCCAGCCCTCCCTCAGACACAGCAAGGGCCCTTCTAGGTAGAAATGAAACCTCCCAACCCGTGTATCTACCAACCATTTGCAGGGGCAACCCCAGCCTGTGGCCCCACCAGGGTATGCAAAGTGGCCATTTGTGAGGCCAGGGGTAATTCTGCATTCAGGGACTGGTGGGGACTGAGGGGTATGAGAGACTGAGAAAACCCACAGAGCAAATTTGGAATGAAAACCAGTGGGAGGGGATGTCGCAGACTCGGGGGTGAGGACAAAGAGCCCCTTTGAGCTTTCCTCTTGCCAGCCACGCTCAGAGCCCTCCCCCAGGTGACCACAGGCCACCCCGGACACACATCCCTCCAAGTCTCATGCATTCTCTGCACGACGCCCAGCAGGTTTGGCCATGGTGTGGCCAGGGCCAGAGAGAATATAGAGCTCCCAGGCTTTGTGGGGGTGGACCCTTCACCCCAAACCAGACCTCCTTAGGTCCACGGAGCAAAGCCTAATTCCAAACCACATTGCAGTCACCCCTGCCTTTGATTGTCCCTGGGCACTGGAAGTGCAGACAAGCGTGAGCCCCAGGCCTGCCCTGGTGAAGCTCTGGGCCCAGCAAGGTCAGGCAGGGGCAGAGAGGCGTGGAAACTGACCTTGCTGTGTCATAGGGCCAAGAACAGGTTTAGCCATGGGAGCAGTGGACAAGCTTCATGGAGGCATAGCCTGACCCCGGCCAGCTGAAGGGAGACCGGGGGAGGAGGAGGAGGTAGAGGCTGGCAGGGGTCCTGAACGTACAGACTAGATCTGGTATGGCAAAGGGAAGATGCAGGATGGGCTTGAAGTGGAGGTGGGGGGTTTATAGGTTCAGATTGGAACTTTAAAGAGGCCACTCAGGGGTCCCAGGAGGGGTAGGGGTTGGAGTGGCCAAGGTGAAAGCAAGGAATGAGCCAGGGAGGGCTGGGTCAGCGGGCCGCTCATCTCTGTGCCTCCCCTTCCACCCTGGCCAGGGCCTGGAGCGCTCAAAGTGACCAGAGGGAAATGGAAGGGCTACCAAGGACAAGGCCTCTCCCATCATGAAAGCCAGGAGGGGCCCCAGACACACAGACAGCTGTGACTTCTCCCCATCTCCTCTCGTGATAACGAAGATGACATCGTGGTTGAGGATGACGTCATTTATGATGACAGTATAAAACCCCTGGCTGCCTCATTTAAATCAGGTGGTGCCAGGGAACAGGGATGTCACAGGCAAGCACAACATATTTTCTCACTGGCGTTTCTGGCTCTGTCACAGAGGCAATGGGAACAAAGTGTCACCCCAGCCTGCTCCAGTGACTGGTGTCAGACTAGGGCAATGTGGGCAGACACAGAGGGAAGACGGCTGTGCAAAGACAGAGGCCGAGATGGGAGTGAGGTGGGCGCAAGTCGGGAAACACCAAGGATTGCGGGCAACAAAAGGTAAGAGAAAGGCATGGAACAGATTTTCCCCCGAGCCTTGGGAGGGAGCAGGGCCCTTCCAACACCTTGATCTCAGACTTCCAGCCTCCAGAATGGTGAGAGGATAAATGCGTGTGGTTTTAAGCCACTCAGTCTCTGGTACCTTGTTACAGCAGCTCCAGTAAACTAATTCAAGGGTCTCTCCTGCCCTGCAACCCGCTACCCCAGCATCTCCCCAGACTCTCAACCGCAGACAGCTCCAGTCCAAGCTGAAGTCCAGGACCACACTGGAAGGCTGCACACCCTTGGAAGGCACTCAAGGAAGAGAGGCAGGATCTGCTGAAGCCTGAGGCCCAAAACTGATCACAGCCACCTGTGGGAATGCGAGCAACTGTGGCCTGTGCCAAACAGTGTGTGACTCATCCTGCCAAAGAGCGAGCGAGGAGGCGGGGATGTGGGGCGAGGGGATGCCTCCTTGTCACTGCCTTTGGCCGCATTTCCCTCAAATGCCAGCAGGTGGAGATATTGATCTCTTCCTGTATTTGAATAAGGGCTCTGCGGCTCAGCACGCCTATGACTGGGAGCCCCCAAGGATACCAGCACCTAGGCACTGTGGTAAGCACTTCAGGTGCATTATCTCACTTAGTATTTGGGACAGTCTTGGGAAGTAGCTATTACTGCTCTCCCTATTTTACCCACGGGGAAACCGATGCATGGAGAGATTAAGAGACTTGCTCAAGATCACAGTCAGTCCGATGCAAAGCCAGGGTTTTGTCCTGCGCCAGAAGCTGTGCTCCTACTCTCTGCTCCCCAGACGCTCTGCCAGGCAGCATGCTGGGCAGAGCCTAGGACCAGGACCCAGGAGGCAGGTAAAGCAGCCAGGCCTGGGGGTGTCGAGAAGGGGTGCTCGTGCAGAACCAGTTTCTCCAAGAGAGGGTCCCTAAACTGGGTTCAGGTTGCAAGGGGGGCAAGAGTTATGAGGAGCTGACTTTTGCACTGTAGCTAAGGGAGACAGGGCAGGGCAGAGGGTGGGGAGAGGGTAGCCTCGATGGGTCTGTGCCTGGGGACAAGGCTGTGACATTCTCCTCTTCCACTCTGCCACAAACCAGCCTTTTCTGAAGTGCTGCAGGACCCTGAGTTTGGTTGAGTCATTGCCCCTCACGGGCTGGGCTTCTCAGACACCAGGCAGATAGGAGCTGGGCCTGCGAGTACTGATGGTGGCTGCTTGGTCCAGTGCAGCACCTAACATGATAGGGTCAGAGAAGACGGCCCTCCAGGGTCAGGATCAGCCAGCAGCTTTCCTGGAAGCTGCCTGGGTGAGCTCCAAATATTGAGTGAGCAGAATTGGAGGAGAGAACTGTCAGAAGCATCAAGCTGAGCCTCCTGCTGGGAGCTTGCCCTGGACCCCGAATCTCTAGCCTTTATTTGTTATGGCAGCCTGAGCAAACTTAAAAAGCCACCTTGCAGTGACAGCCATATGATGGGGATTAAACATCCAAAGGAATTTTTTGGAATAAATGTCAAAGTGCCTCTTAAATCTATAATACAGCACAATCTAATTCTCCTCCATTATTTCTCTCTTTTTTTTTCTTGTTTTAGAGACAGGGTCTTGCTCTGTCACCCAGGCTAGAGTGTAAGGGTGCAGTCATAGCTCACTGCAGCCTCAAACTCCTGGACTCAGGCAGTCCTCCCACCTCAGCCTCCCAAGTAGCTGGGACTACAGGTGTACATCAATGCTCCCAACTAATTTTTAATTTTTATTTTTATTTTTTTGTAGAGATTGGGGTCTTGCTATGTTACCTAGGTTGGTCTCAAACTCCTGGCTTCAAGCCATCCTCCTGCCTTGGCCTCCCAAAGTGCTGGGATTACAGGCATGAGCCACCATGCCCAGCCTCCTGTATTATCTTCTAAAAGGTACCTGAGGCCAAGCGTGGTGACTCACGCCTGTAATCCCAGCACTTTGGGAGGCCGAGGTGGGCAGATCACAAGGTCAGGAGTTTGAGACCAGCCTGGCCAATATGGTGAAACCCGTCTCTACTAAAAATACAAAAATTAGCCGGGCGTGGTGGTGGGCACCTGTAATCCCAGCTACTCGGGAGGCTGAGGCAGAAGAATCGCTTGAACCTGGGAGGTGGAGGTTGCAGTGAGCCGAGATCGCACCACTGTACTCGAGCCTGGGTGACAGAGCGAGACTCCATCTCAAAAACAAACAAAACAAACAAACAAAAAGGCACCTGAAACCATTTATTGCCTTTCTTTAAAAGAGAAATAAGGAGAAATGAGAACTGTATACTGTTATGGGCTGACTTGTGCCACCCAAAATTCATATGTTGAGGTCTTAACCCCCAGGACCTCAGAATGTTACTGCATTTGGAGATGGGGCCTTTAAAGAAGTGACTAAATTAAAATAACAGTTGTTAGGGTGGGCTCTAATCCAGTTGGACCAATGTCCTTATAAGAAGTGATTAGGGTCTGGGCACAGTGGCTCATGCCTGCAATCCCAGCAGTTTGGGAGGCTAAGGCAGGAGGATCATTTGAGTCCTAGAGTTCCAGACCAGCCTGGGCAACATGGTGAAACCCTGTCTCTACAAAATTTTTTTAAAAAACTAGCTGGGTATGGTGGCATGTGACCGTAGCCCCAGCTACTCAGGAGGCTAAGGTTGGAGGCTCTCTTGAGCCTGGGAGGTCATGGCTGCAGTGAGTGGTGACTGTGCCACTGCACTCCAGCCTGGGCGACAGAGTAAGACTCTGTCTCAGAAAAAGAGAAGTGATTAGGACGCAGGCATACGCAGACAGGGATGAGCATATAAGGGCCCAGGGAGAAGATGGAGAGAGACTCCAGAGGAACCAACCTTGCTGTCACCTTGATCTCACACTTCCAGCCTCCAGAAGTGGGAGATGATACATTTCTGTGGTTTAAGCCCCCCAGGGTGTGGTATAATACTTTGTTGTGGCAGCCTTTGCCCCCATATCCCTCAATTGCCAAGTCCCGTAGATCAGGGGTCCCCAACTCCAGCCTGAGGATCAGTACCAGTCCGTGGTCTGCTAGGAATCAGGCTGCACAGTAGGAGGTAAGCTAGAGATCATTACCGCCTCAGCTCCGCCTCCGGTCAGATCAGCAGATTCTCATAAGAGCGTGAACCGTATTGTGAACTGCACATGTGAGAGATCTAGATTGTGCGCTCCTTGTGAGAATCCAGTGCTTGATGATCTAAGGTGGAACAGTTTCATCCTGAAACCATCCCCTGCTCCGTCCCGTGGAAAAAGTGTCTTTCACGAAACCAATCCCTGGTGCCAAAAAGATTGGGGAGCTCTGCCCCAGATATTGCCTTGTAAAGAATTCTCAAATCCTCCTTTCCACATCTTCTATGGACCAAAGTTCTTATGGGGAGAGTCAGACAACCAGAGAAGATCAAGACAGGGAGAGAGTGAAAAGGAGGAGCACCCTGGCAGTCTGCTGCCTGGGGCCATGGAGGGAGCTGGCCTCATGCTCCTGGCTCCCTCCGCCAGCGTTTCTGTCTCCCTCCCAGACTGAGGAAGTAACCCTGAAGACAGTGGTCACCTGTCTATAAATGGCTGTGGATCTCAAATTGGGGGATTGCTATGGTATTAGGAGAGCCTGAACAGCCCTTGGGGGCCTGGGAAGTGACCGGGAGGGACAGGCCCTCTCCCCTTCTGGATGCAGGGGTCTTCCAAGGGTGCTACAGAGATGCAGCTCTTAGGAGACCTAGATTTGAGCAAAGGTCTCAATCCAGGCAGGCACTTTAAACAGCAGCAACAACAGGGTGGTGGCTCTCCCTGCAGGACTTAGCACCATTCTGCACAAAGTACAAGAAGGTATTAGTTGTCCACAGACAAGAGAGCACCATTATCTGCCCAGATTCTCAGGGATCAGAAATCAGGACAAATCACGGCCCTTCCTGGAGTGAGATCACCAGTGCTCAGCCTGTCCTTGCCCCATCGCCCCACTGCCAGACCCTCCCCAGCTGGCAGAACCAGCCAGCCAGGCTGGCGGGAAGCCATCACACCCACTCACAAGCCAGAGTCAGCTCTCGGCACCCACCTGAGCTCCTGGCTCCCAGCGGGGCTAGGCATACTCGGCAGGCACTCGATCCAAATTGCCCGAGATGCTTTGGTCCTGCCTCCATCCGCACTGGCAAAGAAGGTGGCTGTGAGAGGCTCTGGAGATGTCATGCTGAATGTGGCTGACTTATTGGAATGCAAGGAGCAAGTCTGACAATGGCAGGCTACTGCCATGGCGGCCGGTCCTCTCAAACCCCAAGGATGGTACTTTTTCTTGGGGTGTTCAAGTTGCCACCAGGCTCAGTGGTGCAAGGGTTAAGGTGACACAGATACGAACTCAACAGACCAGAGCCAGGTGCTCTCTCCCGGGAGGCTGGACTGTTTTGCTCCTTTCAGCCCTGTGACATCCAGCCAGATGGGCCCTTACTGATTTCTTTGTCCCGTCTTGTCACTGGGCACATGGGGACACTGATCTCAAAGCCCAGCATGAGGTTCCTCAGTGACTGAGTGGCAGGTATGGCAGCCACCAGCCCCAGGCAGAGATGAGCGCAGTGCATTACCTGTTTGAGCCAGGAGTGGATCTTGCCAGAGCAGGTGGGTCCCGGCTCTTCTCAGAAGGCCCGTCCTCTTCCACCACCTCCACCCTTTGAGCAAGAAGAGAAACGGCGCTCATGGTCTTCTTGGCTGCCCTGGAGCTTGCAGGCCTCAAAGAACATGCTTCCGGTGGCGTCTAACTGACCCAACCCTTCAGGATCACGGCCAAGAGGTGGCCCAGGCTGGGGGTTCAGTGACTCCAGCTCAGGATAAGGACAGCATACTGGGTTGAACAGTGTCCCCCCAAAATTCATGTCCCCTGGAACCTGTGACTGTAACCTTATTTGGAAATAGGGTCTTTGCAGAGGTAATCAGGTAAGATGAGGTCATACTGGAGTAGGATGGGTCCTAAATCCAATGACTGCTGCCCTTGTAAGAAGAGGGAAATCTGGACACAGACACACAGAGAAGAGAAGGCCATGTGAAGACAGAGGCACAGACTGGAGTGATGCAGGTACAAGCCGAGGAACGCCAAGGATCACCAACCACCAGCAGAAGCCAGGAGAGTGGCCTGGGACGGTTTCTCCCTCAAAGCCTCCAGAAGGAACCCACCCTGCTAACACCTTGATCTAAACTTCTGGCCTCCAGAACCGGGAGAGAATCCCTTTCTGATGTTTTAAGCCACTCAGTTTTTGGTACTGCGTTACAGAAACCACAAGAACCAAATGGAGCCAGGAAGACCACCCCCGCCCCCCGTTCTCTGTCACTTCCTTTGTGCTGCCACCATCCCTGCTCTCTGTATTCCTGCCAACTTTCTGGTCTTCCAACACAGCAAGCTAGTCCCACCCCAGGCCTGTGCACTGGGGCCCTCTGCCTGGGGCAGTTGGCATGCTGTCTTCTCTTGGGTTTTCAGTCCCCAGCTAGCCACCTCAGCACAGAGAGAGGCCTTCCCTGTCCACTCAACTGGAAGTCCCTCAAATTCAAGTTTCCAGAAGTTTCTTTCCTGCTTTCCCCCGAATATTTTCCTCCTCCAGAAGGTGCCCTGTCTCAACTAATGGTGACGCCCCTCCCTCACTCAGCTGGAGTGTCCTGACATTCTGATCATTCCCTGTTAAGCCCTGTTCACCCTTTAGGGCCCATCACCAATGTCACAGTCACCTTCCAGGGGAAGTTCTCCTGATGGCCCAGGTTTGGATCCTGGATGAGAGCAGAAGGCAAGGCAACAGGGGCAGGGGAACAACTCCCAGAGGGCCTTGGAAATGCTCCATCTTGGGTCAGGGGCCCAGCCCCATTAGCCATTGGCAAATGGAAGAGCTTGACCACATATGCTACCACAGCCCCCCAGCTGCTTGCCAGGCCTCCAGACAGAAACCCCCAGCCCCTCCCAACTCCCCCTGCTCAGGGACAGTAGTCCCCCACATCCACATCCCCTCTCCACAGCTCCCACACTACACCCCTGCTGACGGAAGGCCTTCCTGTGGCCAGTAACAGGCCTCCGAGGTGTCCCTTGATGACACTTACCTCTTCGCAATAAACGGCGCCTGTGTCTCCTGGGTAGGACTGCTGGAAAGGAAGCAGAAAGGCAATGCTTTGGGCAGAGCCCTTGGGCAGGTGACATCAAGACCGCTCTACCCCAGACGGTCCTGGGCCCTCTCCATTCCCGGCACTTCACCGTCCCTGGTGGTAGCCGCCAGACCTCTGCATTTTCTAGAAGGTATATCTGAGAATCTGAGAAGGCTTAGCTAGGAAGGCCCTTGGGGGTGATCTCTCCACCCACCCTTCCATCAGCCAGAGAAGGCTGGAGCTCTGAGGAGAGGAGAGCTGTCCTAGAGCCTGGAGCCGGTTGGTGGCAACTCACCCAGTGCTCTTCTTGGCCGCTGACAGGACGTAGGAATGCTCCCGGGGAGCTGTCCTCCTCAGAACACTGCTTGCAGCCTCTGACCTGGGGTGACACGGGGTGGGGGAGCATCTGATGGGTGCCAAGCTGGACATGCTCTGCCAGCCTAGCCTGGGATGGACTCGGGATGACTTAGGGCCACCCCAGGGAGCAAAGGGGTGAGAGAAACCAGATTTGCACCTGCTCCAAGGACTATTCAAAGGAAATGTAGAAACTGAAGGAAGGGCAGCCCACGTTTATCGAGCATGTGGCATGTGCCCGGCTCTGCTCTGGATGCCAACATCCTCACATTGGCTTATTGCTCTTCTCAATCAAGGAAAGTAGGTGCTAGTATCCTCTGCGATTTACAGATGAGGAAACTGAGTCCAAGAAGCTTTCATTATTTGCCCAAGAGCACTCACCTAGCAGGTGGCAGAGCTGGTATTCAATGCTCGGCAACTCCTAGCTTCCGGCTCTTTTCCTTGCTCCACCCAGGCCTGGGGGCCCCTGCCACTGTGAACTATTCCCTGAGGATAGCCAATCTGCCAGGGCCTTTGGCAATGGGGCTTTGCTGTGATTCCTGCGCCACAGATGGGTCAGCAGATATGGAACTGGTGGCTGGCTGACCCCAGGGAGGGGAGGGCTTTATTTCCTCAGGGCCCAACTGCTGTACAGGCCCCAAGCCAAAGGCATACAAAAGGTGCTTAACAAACCCTTCCTGTCATAGTTCGCCAGCACTGAGTGGTGTGTGGTCAGTCCCCATGGATAGAGGACTGAGGAGGGGCAAGGGTCCATGGAACTTTGCTGGCCTCTTTGTGTGGATGAGGGCAGCTTGGCGCAGAGACAGGGGTAGAATTTCAGCAGCATGGGGCACACTCCCACTGCTGTGCATGCCTGGGGCTCAGTTTGGGGTCCAGGGGCATTCAGAACTGTGGAGTCAACCCCTGCCCCCAAGGCATGCAGGTCATGCAGATAGAGGGCACTGTGCAGGTGGCTTCCCCCTGAATAGTTTTGTCCGACCGTCTCAGGGCCCTTTTCTAACACACCCATTTACAGCCCTGAAGAGCCCCCACATGAGGCTTTTCCCTGGACCCACATTACCTAGGATTTACCCCACAGAAGGTTCTCAAGGGCCCCTCAGCTGGCCCAACACTGAGTGGGCGGTTCTGGCACTCAGAGAATGACACCTGTTGTCATGCTCCATGAGCTACCGCTGATGGCCTACGTGTTGTGCATTTTGTCACCCCAACCAGTACAATTCATTCCAGCAGTCTTCGAAGACTCAGGCTCCTGCCCTGCCCCCCGGGATGCCCAAAAGGCACCATTCCATTACCTCCATTTCTGTTCATCTGAGGAGAAAGGCACCACCTCCTCCTCCTCCTCGGTGTCCCCTGATGCAGAGCTGCGCCTGACATTGTAGGGTGCCCTAAGAGAGGGGAGAGGCGCTTTCCTGTCATAGGCTGCCACCCTCAGCAGCTTGGCTTCCTGGCTTTCAACAACAGTGACAAGGCAAGTCAGTATCTCTGCCTTTGGGCCTTAGTCCATGTCACTTGTTCCTCCTTGAGAGCCAGCTCTCCCCTCCCTCCCTGTTCGAGCCTCTCCCCTTCCCCAGAAAGGTTACCCAGCAGCTCCCCATCCCTGGATGATGGAGGCAAAGGACAAACAACAGAAAGATGTGGTCCCCTGGGAACTAGAGACACAATTCACACCTCTGTCCAGAGAACCCTCCTCCCTGAGCATGCAGTGGGGGGTGGGGGGCTTTGAAAGGGACCCCAAGGGGAGCACTAAGGTTTCCATCCAAGAAGCAGCTCAGATTTAGGCACACAATGCTCAGACTGACAGCAGCACCCTGAGGATCCCCAGGCCCCCAGCCCAGTGCAGCCAGGCAGAGCACCTGAGGCTCGGCGGGGTGCAGGGCCAAGCCCTGGAAGCACAGCCAGCCAGCAGCAGCCTCACGACCCGTGACCCTTTCCCCAGATCCGTGGGGCCCCTCCTACAAGCTTCCTGCAGTCTCTGCTCTGCCTCAGATCAGACGTGCAATGTGCACAGCCATCCAGTTTTCTGGGGCTTGTTACCCTCTGGTGGGCTCCAGGCCACAGCTGCAACTGGCAGGGAGTGTCAGGCAGGCGGGACTTCCCGGGCTGTGCTCGGAGGCAAGTAGCCAGCTGCCTTCAGCGGACCCAGAGTTTGGACTTGTTCCTTGGAGGAGGGAACCACACTGAGCCTGGCGTTGCATACTCACAGCTTCTTGTAATCCTCAGTGGTCATCTTGTAGCCAGAGGAGGAGGGGCGGGGAGGAGCAGTGTTAGCTGTTCTCACCAGACTGGAAGCACTAGAGAGGAGAAGGCTCCATGGGTATACCCGCAGGCTCCCTCCTGCCTCCAGATTTGGCCACGTGACAGGTGGACCAGGAGCTGCCTGGGAGCCTCTCCTCTTTGCTTTTGGCCCTGACAGACACCCAGAACTGCGCCGCTCAGAGCAGGGCAGCCCCTGCTGCATAGGCAAACCCCACCGAGCTTCAGGGAACAGCCCAGTGGGCTCTTGCCTCTGTCTTTGCTTCCTGTTTCCGGGTCCCCTTGGCCTTTCCAGTCTGACAGAGTCCCAGACAATGTCTGATGCCAATGTGCTTGAATGGCATGCAACTCCAGCCTTCTCAATGCCATCAGCAAGTCAAGTCAAGGGTGCCCACTGCAAGGCTAGGGGGACTCTACACCCAGCCCCTCCCAAACTCCTGCACCTCTCTGTCCCATTACCCAGGCCTAGTCAGGACTGACCCCAGGACAAGGACACTGTTAGTGGCCCAGGACCTCCCAGAGACCCACACATCCACTTGGGACTGCCAGTGCCACCCCAACCCATCTCCTCTGGCCACCCCACCCTGCTCTCCAGGGTCCTGCCCTACACAGGATGAAAGCTGGCGCCTCCAAGACCCCACAATCCTTACAGGCTGAGCGCTGTCTCTGCCAGGAGCCCAGGCCAGGCCCTCACACCTCCCCACTGGCCAACTGGCCAACACCCCACGGACATACCTTTTTGGAGTCCCATTGGCCTTGGGGAACTGCTGCTGGGGCTGGGAAGAGCTGTCTATGGGCTTGGTGAACACGCCCCTAAAAGAGAGCCCAGAAGATGCTGGTGAGCTCCCTGGAGGGACTGGAGGGGTAAGAAGTCGGGGTTGGTATGAGTGGGCACAGGAAGGCCGGCAGAGTCCTGCGGTCACTTACCGGATGATGTAGCCAGTGGGAGCCCTTGTGCTCGGAGGCCTGCCAAAGAGAAGGAGGGGTGGAGTGAAGCGAGGCTTGCTGGAGGGCTGAGGTCATCCTACTTTATCCTGCCCTTAACTACAGCAAATAAGGGTGGCTGGCAAGTGCTCCAGGTGTCCCAGTACAGCAGAAACGAGGGGTGCCAGCCCCCTGTGCCCCTAATCAGGTGCCCGCTATGCTCTGCCTATTTCCCTCATGCTCCGCCAGGAAAAGTGCCCAAGGTGACTCCTCATGGCAGGTGCCTAGGAAGGCAGGTTGATGGCCTCTCCAAAGTCCAGCTTCTCCTTGGCCAGCTGGGCCCCAGTGCTGTGCTGAGGGAGCGCTCCTCTCAGCTGACAGCCCTCCCATGCTCTGTGCTTGGGGCTGAACCAGTGCAAGCTGGAGGCTCCTCAGTCAGAGCCAGAGGCTTCCCCTCAGCCCGGGATCTGACCTGATCTCCCTCAACAGCCTCCACCAGGAAGGTGCATGAGGGCTTGAAGGGGAGAGCCCAGGCAGCAGCCAGCCAAAGCCAGCTGTCCCCCTTCCTGTCCCTCAGGGCCCTCTTTGCTCCAGCTCCTTGCAGGCCCACACCCCAAGTCTTGGTGGAAGTTTGAGACAAGAGGGCATGGCCAGGGCTTGTTCAGTGTCTGGGAAACATTAGGCTCTGGATGCTTGGGACCTCCTGCTTGGCAGCAACTGAGGGGGCTCAGATAACTCAGGGGGCAGCCAAGACGAGCAGGCAGGGAGCTGACAGCCAGGGGTGGTCGGCCTGTAAGTTGTGGCCTCAGGGCAAGAGTTAAGGGCCCCTGCAAAGAGTCCTCCTCAGAGTTAGGGGAGGAGTCAAGGGGTCAGGGTAGACCCTTCTGTCCTGCAATGGAGGGGATCTGGGCTGGAGCATCGGGGTTTGGGTCAAGGGCAACACAGAGCCCCGGTAGCCTCCAACCCCACAATCTCCATCCCTAACAGGGGACAGCCTCCCAGAGGTGGCCATGTTGCAGGCACACTTGGGGGTTCTCGCTTTTGTATTGAACTGTTTACTAGGGTCCTGCCTGAGTCCCCTGCTGGGATGTCAGTTGCCGCGAGACAGGGCCTTTGTCTTGACCACTACTGCCTCCTCTGTGCCCAGCATGGGACCTGGCAGGTAGTGGGCGCTGAGTCATCCAGGGGTGACAGAGAGACCGTAGTCACTAAAGGCAGCCCTGTGTGCCGGCAGTAAACTTGAGGCCCTCCTTTCCAGAGGCCGCCACTGCCTCTACCACCCCCTGAGAAGCCGCCTGCCAGCTGTTTGGAGCAAGGAGCCAGCCTGAATTTCAGTTCCCTTTCTCTGTCAGGAGCAGTTCCTCCAGAGGCCAGCAGGGTGCGCCCACGCTTCAGAGCCCCCTAGACACTGTTACGGAAAAGTCCCCAAAAGAGGGAGAAGCCGGTTCTCCTTGGTCAGCTGACAAAATATGTCACGGTAAACCTGGGAGACAGTTAGAGTAAACTCGTGCCTCTCTACAGGCATGCTGAGTCCCAAGTACACTCAAGCAGTCAGGGTGACCTGCAGGAGTGAGTCACTGTGACTCTGGAAGCTGCCCAAAGCATCTCAGAGGCAGTATCACTCCCTGCAGGGAATGGGTGGGAGGTCAGAATGATCGTCTTCTTCTTTTTTTTTTTTTTTTTTTTTGAGACGGAGTCTTGCTCTGTCACCCAGGCTGGAGTGCAGTGGCGCGATCTCGGCTCACTGCAAGCTCCGCCTCCCGGGTTCACGCCATTCTCCTGCCTCAGCCTCTCCGAGTAGCTGGGACTACAGGCGCCCGCCACCACGCCCGGCTAATTTTTTGTATTTTTGGTAGAGACGGGGTTTCACCGTGGTCTCGATCTCCTGACCTCGTGATCCGCCCGCCTCGGCCTCCCAAAGTGCTGGGATTACAAGCGTGAGCCACCGCGCCCGGCAAGGCAAGTCCTCCAGCAAATGAAGCTGTCAGACAGGCTTGGGGAGGGGGCGGTCACAGCCTGGGAGGGAACTGCCTCCCTCTCACCCCTTGGTGCTGGTGGTGGTGGTCCCCAGGTTGAGTTGGACCAGAATGGAGGGGTGGAGGGACTCTGGCCAGGGGAGCTACCTGGGCTGGCTGGGCTCTGGGGCTTGGGCAGCCTGGAGCCTTGGGTTTGTAAAGCCCAACTCTGGCTCTTGTAGGAGGACTGGGGGGAAAGGTGTAGCAGCTGGGGTCACCCTTCCACGTGTGTTCTTCCATGGTTTGGTCATTGCCGCCCTTATCGAGTGGTGGGGAACCAAGACACCAGGAGGGGAAAAAGGACTTGCCCAGGGCAGCAAAGCTGGGATGAGTGTCCTTCCCGGAGAGCAGCCACCTTCTCTGAGGGTTCCAGCAGGCATCAGCCCCGGCAGGCATCTAAGCTGAGGGATCAGCACTGCCTGGGTCCACCCAGCTCTAGGAACAAGTTCTTGGGAGACAAGGGACTTATCCCTTCACCACTTACCTCATGACCAGATGGGAGTACTTATGTTTCTGCTGGAGTGATGGGGGCAGGCCTAAGTGCTGGTTCCCAGCTATGTGCTGGGCCTCTGCCTCCATTAAAGCTCCTTGTTCCAGAGCCACATGATCGTCTTCTTCTTAAAGACAATTTCAATCCCAGTTAACAGCTGGAGCCACGGAGGCCCAGCAGGGAAGTCAGCTGCCCCACAGCCACACAGCAAGGCCAAGGGCCTGGACCAAGTGACTCCTACACTCCCCTTCCCAAAAGGAAGGTGCAGTGGAGAAGCCCCTCCTTCCTGCAGATTTCAAATTACTCATTGCAGACCTTTGGCTGGGGCTGCATCGCCGTCCCCTGTGGACTGCCCACCCCTCCCTGTTGAGGGCTGGCCCCAAGCTGCAGGACAGTCCCTGGGGCTGACCCACCAGCCACCTGAGCACCACCTCTTACCTGGGCTTCAGAACCTCCCCAGCTGATGAAAAGGATGTGGCGCGACTCCGGCCTGAGGGCAGCTCTCTGGGGGAAAGAGGCATCCTGAAGAAGTGGCTCTGAGACTCCCTGCCACCTGCCACCCTGTGGCCTCCATCCTAGAGGCTGCCCAGCAAGTCCTGCCATTTCTGCCTCACATTCTCCTTCCCAGGCACCCAGGGGCTCTCCCACCCTGTGACATTGCTGGATAGCCTTTCCCATGCTCTGCCCTCTACATGGCCTGGCGGAGCTCTGAATGGTGGAAGCCCCTTCGCATCCGCAGGTATGGTCGGGCCCCCACAGATTGCACGCCCCCATGTGGCTGCGGTCCCTCCCGGCCTCCCTGCCTTACATGGTGCGACCCTCCGATTCATCCTGCTTGGTAATCCAGCTCTTGTCCCCCTTCAGCGTGGTTCGCACTTTCATCTGCTTGAGAACGTTATTGCGCTCCTCCTCGCCTGGTGGCAGAGGCTTCCCTGTGGTGAGAAAAGCCAACAGCCTCAGAAGAGGAATGCAGCCCCAGGACCCTCAGCCTCCTTTCCAGTTCTCCCAGTATGCTGCTCTCCCTTTGCTGCTGGGACAGTGCTTGCGGCCTGTAGGGGCAGGCTTGGAAGAAAACAGCCCCAAACAGAGCCTGGGACACCAGGGAGCCCAGGCCTCACCTTTGGTGCTGCCTCCAAGAGCTGAGATACTCATGGTGATTGCTCTGCAGGTCTCTTCTCAGTTGATTCAGCAGGGCTTCTGGGGATAAAGGTAAGCAAATGCTGTCACTTCATGCATTTGTATTGTCTTGCAGGTGACCATATGGGTCCTGGTACACCAAGATCATCGAGACTGTCCTCTACGCATTGGGGGTGGCAAGCGATGGTGGAGTGCTAAGCATGGGCAGAAGCCAGGGGGCAAGCACTCACTGTACCTGCCGCTGCCCAGCTGCACACCCACCTGCCTGCCCAGGGCTGCTCACCTGGAGAATGTGGAGCTCAGGGGCTGCCAGGGACTGTCTGTTCAAAGCGATCACTGATAGCAGGAGAACATGAGCCCTCCTACAGAGTGCTAACGGCCTGGCTCAGGCTGGTGAGTGTGGCGGAGACAGCTGGCACTGGTGGACTCAGAGGGTGGGACAGAGTGCATCTAAAGCCGAACAGCTTCAGGGCAGGCAGATGGCCTGTGGAGAGGGATGGGCTGGGGGACCAGCTGCTTTGGGGTTGGACCTTGCTTCTTACCCCTTAGGAGTTTTCTCACAGACCTTGGGCAGGTCAGCTAACCTCTCCGAGCTGCCTCAGTTTCATCATTTGTAAAATGATAGTTAAAAAAAATTCTACCTTTCAGGACTGCTGTGAGGATGGAATGCGCTGATGTTCCTCTAAGTACCCGGCACCACCTGAAAAGGAGCCAAGCAGCAGTAGCTCTTAAGCCATCTGCTAGGAGAGGCGCGGTGGTCCTCAAACAGTGCAAGAATGGTCTGGGGTGTGCAGCCCTGTTTCCCTCAGGGGTTGGCTCCACCTGCAGTGGGGAAAGCCCAGGGCCCCACTGCCAAATCCTAGTTGCCCTTAGGGACCAGGCGAGTGTGGCAATGTGGTAAGGGCTTCCTTACGCCCTGGCCCACAGCTGCCTCGAGCTCTGCTTCCTCTTCCTCTGTGTCTTCTCGCCCTGCTCTACCCCTGAGCCCGGTGCTGCTCATGCTGCCCAGAGGGTGCTACACTGCCTTCAGCCTCTCTGCCCTTGAGCCCAGTGCTGCCCTCTCATGCCCATGAGGGGTGAGCTGTGGTGGTGTCGAGGGCCATTTGCTCTGGAGGAGGGCCCAGGGTGATGAAGCTGGCTCTCCAGGCTGAGAGCGACCCAGAGCTGCAGGGAGCCCTGAGTGGCCACAGCCGACCCCTTGGGCCTCAAAATAGGGGCCGGGGGCTCGGGCTTGTGGGCATGACAGGAAGCAGGGCCCTGGCTGTGCTGGCATAGTCACAAAGCAGAAGAGCCTTTCTCTCCAGGGTCTCTCATCCCCTGGGCCCCTCCAGGGCTAGGGTCTGACCAGCTCAGCACTGCTGCCAGCTGGCAGGGCCTGGATGTGTTTCTGTGGAGGTCAGGGGCACACTCAAATGGGCAGGGCAGGGGGACGAGAGCAAACCAAATTCGCCACATCAGCAAGAGCTGGCTCTTCCATAAACTGCACTGAACGAGCAGCCCAGACAGCCCAAGCCTGCTGTGTGCCAGGAACGGCACCTCATCACTGCAAATGGGAGCCCCGCGTGCCCAGCCCTGCACCAAAGCTGCCACGTTAGAGTCCTGTTGAGTGGAGCTCACTCCACAGGTGATCCTAGGGCCATACAGGCCCAACTGTCCCCATCCCAGCAACCTGTGGAGTGGCCCCATGGGCAGGGCACATGGGCAGAGTTTCTGGGTGCCACTGACTGACTACAGACCTTGTGACAGTTCCTCACTTCATCTGGGCCTCAGCTTTTCACCTGCAGGAGGACCTCCTAGTCTTTTGTCTTTAGGTTCCTTCTAACCTTGCTAGGCTGTACTAGCTAGTATGACTTATTTTGCGCTGGGCACCTCAGAAACATACTCCTGTCTAAGGCCTCAGGGACTGTAGCCACCAGCTTCCACATATGAGCGTGGCAAGCAGGTGACAGTCATCCACAGTTTTGGGGGTGGACTCTGTCCCAGGCCCAGTACCAGGCACAAGGATTCATCAGTTACCCCTTGTCAAACCTGATGGCCACATTGCCTAGAAGTTTCCTGCCAAATCAGGACCAAATAAGCCACTTCCAAAGTCAAGACAGACACTTTTGCACATGCAGAACGACAGAGGCAGAGGGACCCATGGCAAGGGAGGGCAGGGCTGGGTGGGAACACCATCGGTCCCCTGCAGAGGCGCCATGCTGCCTTCAGGCCAGCCTTTATAGCTGAGACTCCAGTCAGAAGACTCCAGGTTTATTGCCAGACAAAGACCAGGGCTGGTGCCTCTGCATGGGCTCCTTTCCCTCACACCTGGCTGAGTCTCACAAGTGAAATTTCTTTTTTGATGAGACAATAAATATGAAAGAGTCAGAAAAATCTCTGCCAAAGTAGAGTCTTTCCACATGATGAAGTGTAAGGCAGTTCTTTAGGACAAGGAGCCTTTAAAGTGATGAGTGTCAGGCAGTGGGATGGGATGGGATGGGATGGGATGGGATGAATGGGATGGGATGGGATGGGATGGGATGGGATGGGATGGGATGGGATGAGATGGGATGGGATGGGATGAGATGGGATGGATGGGATGGGATGGATGGGATGGGATGGGATGGGATGGGATGGGATGGGATGGGATGGATGGGATGGGATGGGATGGGATGGGATGGGATGGGATGGATGGGATGGATGGGATGGGATGTGGATGGATGGGATGGGATGGGATGCAGATGGATGGGATGGGATGGATGGGATGGGATGGGATGGGATGGGATGGGATGGGATGGGATGGATGGGATGGGATGGATGGGATGGGATGGGATGGGATGGGATGGATGGGATGGGATGGGATGGGATGGATGGGATGGGATGGATGGGATGGGATGGGATGGGATGGATGGGATGGGATGGGATGGATGGGATGGGATGGATGGGATGGGATGGGATGGGATGGATGGGATGGGATGGGATGGGATGGGATGGGATGGGATGGATGGGATGGGATGTGGATGGATGGGATAGGATGGATGGGATGGAATGGGATGGGTGGGATGGGATGGGATGGGATGGGATGGGATGGGATGGGATGGGACGGGATGAGATGTAGTGGGGTGGGATGGGAGGGATGGGATGGGATGGGATGGGGTGGGGTGGGGTGGGGTGGGCAAATGCGGTTGGAATCTACATCCCATCTACAGAGCTGACTTCTCCCTCCAATTTGCCCTGGTCTAGGCCACGATCCCTTGAGACCTCCTCCCTGGTCCCTGGCCTGCTGCCTTTATCTGCACCTCCTCCAGGCGACACTCATTGGTCTCTAATCCCACTTGGCCCACATCAGCCTTCAATTCTCAGTCAGCACCTGATGGTTCCACACTGTTTCTAACACTGGGAGCAAAATCACCAGTCCCCTGAGCCAGCCTCTTTCCCCCCAGTGCCCACACTGTGCTCCAAGCAGACCATGTGCCTTGGAGTCCCTGGAAGGTAGCCCTGCCAAGTGAATGCCTGTGCCTTGGCTTATGCTGGTCCGCCCACCTGAAATGCCCTTCCAACTCCTGCCGAGCTAAGCCCTGCTTCTCCCTCAGGGCCCAGCATGTGGAGGCCAGCCCTGCTCCTACTGGGCGCTCCCCTCCCCTAACTCCCACAGCCAGGCACAGATCTGCAGACCCAAGTCTTCCCAGGCAAGCCCTGCTCCTCCCCCAACCTCAGCAAGGATCAAGCTCAGGCACCCTGTGACAGCCCAGCACACCCCACCAGGGAGTGATTGCCTGAAGCCACCTACTCCTGCTCGGACCCAGGTCTCCTCCCAGACCCTCCGTCCCCTCCCCTTGTCCAGCCCTTCACAGACAGCAGGGCAGAGTGGCCCTCCACTCAGTGACAGCCAGGAAGACCCTTGCTACAGATGTAGGCAGCCTTAAAGGATGGAATGTGGACCCCTCCAGAGGTGGCTTTCTGGTGGCTCTTGTGGGAAGGGAAACCAGGAATCTTTCGACAGGATAAGTTTCTGTATGTATGAAAAGGCTTAAGAGCAGGCCCACTGGTCCAGTAATTCCCCTTGCAGCCAAGTAGCCTGAGGAAGAAATTGCACGAGTACAACAAAGATGTATATGAAACGGGTGTCATCACAGTGTTGAGTATGATGGTGAAAATGTGGCAATAATCTACATGCCCATCAATCATATTTAAACATATTATAATCTATCCATTCAAGCAAATACTATGCAGCTATTACAAATCATACTGAGACATGTAGTATTTAACATGCTTTATAAACCTGTATTGTGTACAGTTTCTATACATCACTCAGTGAAAAGCAGCCTGTAAAGCAGGATGTGTATGATGGTGTCATCTAAGTCAAAATATATTTACATAAAAATTCACAGGGGAAAAAATCTGTAAAGATATACACGAAAATATTTTGCTCCTTTGTGTATTTCTAATCTTCCTGTCATGAACGTGTATCTTCTGTGTGCTAAAGATGAGACCAACAGTGGTTTACCCAAATGAAGTGGAAGTGGGGTATGCTTGGGCAGCCAAGAGATTGGTCTCAAGAGTTGATACCAGGGCCGGACGTGGTGGCTCATGCCTGTAATCCCAGCATTGTGGGAGGTCAAGGTGGGTGGATCACCTGAGGTCACGAGTTCAAGACCAGCCTAGCCAACATGGGGAAACCCCATCTCTACTAAAAACACAAAAATTAACCAGGCATGGTGGCACGTGCCTGTAATCCCAGCTACTCGGGAGGCTGAGGTAGGAAAATTGCTTGCACCTGGGAGGCGGAGGTTGCATCGAGCCGAGATCACATCACTACACTCCAGCCTGGGCAGCACAGTGAGACTCCATCTCAAAAAAAAAAAAAAAAAAAAAAAAGGGTTGATGCCAGGCGAGCAGTGCCCAGGAAGGATGGGAGGTGAGGAGAGTGAACAGATGCAAGGACTTCTCTTGATGCTCACTCCGAGGAGGAAGTCCCCACAGCAGCAAGGGCAGGCCCTCAGCCTCTGGGGCCCAGCTGTGCTGTGCACCTCTTTGGGCCACGCGGTGTTGCAGCCTGGGCCTCTTCCCGGGGCCTCCTTCCTCTTTTCCCACAAGCTGGGGTGGAGAAGGAAGCGGAGAGCAGGCAGGGGTGTTTCGGGCCGGATGCCAGACAGAGGTTGCAGCGGCAGTGGCAGTGGCAGTGGCACCCCTGGAAGCAGGAGGCCGGCTTCTCCGTTCACACATGTACGGGGCCCAGGGGAGAGACAACAGGACAGGAGGGCGCATGAGGCCCACTGATGGCTCCTCTCCCACTCCACGCAATCCCGCCCTGGCTCCCCAGCCCATGGCAAGTCAGCCAGAGGGACCTCCAAAGACAGCAAAGTACTCCAGGGGGCAAGGACAACTCCCTGCTCACGAGGCTCACGTCCAGAAGGTCTGAAGAGCCTGGCGCAGGGACTGGTTATGGCTCAGGTGTGGACATGGGATGCCTATGTCTGCTCTCATACGGGTGGCAGCAGGGGGTGGGGGGAAAGGCCCGGTCTACCCAGGGAAAGAGCACCTACCACAGAGGCTTGGCAGATAAACCCTCTGGCCACCATGGCTGCTGCCCCAGGACCGCCCTCAGCTCTCCGCTCTCCTGGGACAGTCATTAGCGGATGTGAACCCCATTTTGGAAGCCAGTGAAGCCTCCAGAGCCTGTGTGCAGGACTCCCACCCTCCCCAGGGCTGCACCCAGGTCCCAGCAAAGCGGCCAGAAGACCCGGCCACTGGGACGGTGGCCTGGGCTCTGCTCTGCGATGAGAACCATGCCTTCCTCTGGGAAGCAATAACAACACTGTCTTCCCTTGCTGGAGCACCACTCCTGTGTCAGGTGGGCACCCTGCACACACACTCCTGGGATCAGGTCTCAGAAAGCCAGCAGCACTGTGTGCAGCTCGCGCACAAGAACTGTGCCAATGCTCCTGCTTCCCCTTCAGCAGAGTCAGCCAGGAGTGGGGCCATGTCTGGCCCTGGCAACACTCCCAGGGCTCTGAGCCCCAGCCACGCAGTGGCCCAGGTAAGCCCATGCACGATGGCCTCGAGTGCTCCTGGGGCACACCCACTGCCACTCACCTCTATGGCTTCCTCCAAACCACTGGGCCCCAGCAGCAATGCTCACCCGCTGGAGGGAGGAGACTCTTCAGACTCAGGCCAGCTGCGCCATGCATGCCTGTGCTGCTCGGCCTGATGCAGCCACAGAGGACTGCCACATGTGACTCCAGGACCCCATGAAGCAGCCCACCCACTCCCGCAGCCCTACACTCTCGCTCCCCATCTGAGTCCATTATGTCAAGCTCTCTCATGCCTCTGGGCTTGTGCCTGAGAAAGATTCAGAAAAAGGTCCTGAAGAAAAAGAAATGGCTGGAACTGGGGTTCCCTGCACCTACCCATTTACCCTGCCAACAAGATGGAGAGCAAATGTTCCTTCCTTAGCCACCTTTGAAAGTGGTGCCAGGGGCTTGCTACCTGCCCAAGCCTTCCAGTCTTCCTCTTCCTCTGGGAACTCAGGCTTCTTTCAAAGTCCATTAGCCCCGACACCCAGAGAGGCCACACAGCCCCAAAGCAAACGCTGTCCCCATGGGCTGTGGCCTGTGCTTACATCTCTGCTCCTCTTCCCTAAGTGGCCTCACATGGCTGTGACATCCCACTCTCCGAGTCTAGATCTCCTCATCTGTAAGGTGGCATCTGTGGGCCTGCTCACTGGGTCTCTTCCTGACAGGACACACTAAGCTAGAACACGTGCCTCTCTGGATTTCTCATGCCATGACACGGGTGTCTTGATGGCCTGTGTGGGCACATTTCTGGTCAGGACAGCCACTCTAGGCCTTTTCAGTACCATGGCCCTCATTTCTACCTTGATTGGGAGAAGACTTCTGGTTTTTGGAAATCTCCTTATCATCCCGCTTAGGACCTGGCCTGGGCCACCAAAGGAATGGTTGGCTTTTCTGACACCGTCTGCATGAACTGTCCCTCGTGGTGCACCCCTCTCTGTGCTGACTCTGAGCAAAGCCTTGTACTCAGGCAACACCAGCCTGTCCCAGGGCAGTTCAGGGCCAAATCCAACTCTTCGTGCACAGGCCGGGCCACCTCAGACACCACGCAGATGCCCCGGCCCACCCTTCATCCCCTTCTTTCTCCCTCTTCCTGCCTCGGGCCAAGTGGGCTGAGAGATGGCAATCCGGGGAAGTGTCCCTGGCAGGGCTGGGTGGGGGGGATGGGGACAGGCCTTCCCTGAATTCAGATGGCCTCCAAATGCCCATGGGCATGTTCCTGCTCTACCTTTCTCCCTGCTACTGTGGCCTCTGAAGGTTGCCCAGCAACCTCGAAGGAAGGGGCCCCTGGCCCTGATTGGATAGATAGGAGCGAGGAGCCAATGAGGTGGCTGAACAGAGCCTGTTATCCTGACCACAGCAAGCCTGGTGTCATCAGCGAGTGGAGTGAGAGGGGAGCTGACGCAGGGGGCTGATGCATGCAGATCCCCGTGCGCTGGAGGAGCGGGGGTGGCAGCAGGCAGTGACGCAGGTGCTGGAGCGTGAGGAGATGAACACAGATGGGAGCGGCAGGAGAAAAGGCCCCCTCTCACACCACAGGACGTGCTCAGCCTCCAAGATGAGAGGACTAACTCAGAGAAAGTTTTGTAGAACTTCCCCGCTGCCTGACTCCCCGAGGGCGGCACCTCCCAGAGAAGCTGGCTCGCAGGGATTAGGATGGCTCCCAAATTGTGCAGAAGGGAAGTAGGATGCTAGGCAGGGGCCTCCTAAGCAAACTGAGAGGGCAAGGGAGCAAAAAGCCTTCAGCCTTGCCTTCCCGGAGCACTGAATATTGCTGCTCATGGATGAGATGCAGCCAGAGGGCACGGGTGTCAGGGCTTGTCTCAGTGCATGTGTGCTGGGCACTGGCGCCATGCACAAGCAGGAGCGGGTGTGCCACAGGCAGAGGTGCAAGCAGAAGGGCTTCTTTCCCAAAGGTGAATTGGGATGCTTTGCACCCAGGAGCTGAGCAGACACCCAGCTCTGCCACCCCACATGTGCCAACCTCAGCTAGGCTCACAGGGATCACTCACATCTCGGATCTGTGTGGATCCCTTTGGGGTGGGTCAGGAGTCAGCATAAACAGCTGGACAGGGCAAGAAGGGGGACACAGCCCAGAGTGCTGCCCTTGCAGTCGAGTACAGGGACCAAATATGGATCTGTCAAGTACAAGTGGATGAAGCCATCAAGACTTGGGCTGCCCACTGCAGAGGCTGATTGCTATGTTTTAGGAAACCTCTGGCTACGTTTCAGAAAAGCTCTGTCTGCAAGCACTTTCATGTGGCTCTGGGACAAGGAGCTTTAATGGAGGCAGAGGCCCAGCACATAGCTGGGAACCAGCACTTAGGCCTGCCCCCATCACTCCAGCAGAAACATAAGTACTCCCATCTGGTCATGAGGTAAGTGGTGAAGGGATAAGTCCCTTGTCTCCCAAGAACTTGTTCCTAGAGCTGGGTGGACCCAGGCAGTGCTGATCCCTCAGCTTAGATGCCTGCCGGGGCTGATGCCTGCTGGAACCCTCAGAGAAGGTGGCTGCTCTCCGGGAAGGACACTCATCCCAGCTTTGCTGCCCTGGGCAAGTCCTTTTTCCCCTCCTGGTGTCTTGGTTCCCCACCACTCGATAAGGGCGGCAATGACCAAACCATGGAAGAACACACGTGGAAGGGTGACCCCAGCTGCTACACCTTTCCCCCCAGTCCTCCTACAAGAGCCAGAGTTGGGCTTTACAAACCCAAGGCTCCAGGCTGCCCAAGCCCCAGAGCCCAGCCAGCCCAGGTAGCTCCCCTGGCCAGAGTCCCTCCACCCCTCCATTCTGGTCCAACTCAACCTGGGGACCACCACCACCAGCACCAAGGGGTGAGAGGGAGGCAGTTCCCTCCCAGGCTGTGACCGCCCCCTCCCCAAGCCTGTCTGACAGCTTCATTTGCTGGAGGACTTGCCTTGTTAAAACAGGGGTGGAGGTCGAATTCTGCATAGGGTGGGGGTGTCGAGGCTTCTGTCCATTTCTCACTGTAAATGTTCCATTTGGGCAAAGAGCCTCCAGTGGACCTAGTGTCAGGAAAAGGACTCAAAGAAAAGTCCCCATGTCTGAGGTCCTCTGTTGCTGTCTTTCAAGCAAATGCCTGTGAGCTCAGAGTAAGGGCCCTCCAATGAAAGACCCTTCACAAACCCCTCGCACTGTCAGGAGCTGCCCCAGGAACAGGGCGGTCTGGGTGACCAGGAGAAGGGCGACACTGAAATAGTCAGAGCTGGCTTGCTGGAGAATGCAGCCTGCTAAACAAGGGGCAGCAGGTGGCTTCTCGCAGCCCATTCTCCTTCCTTAGAGAGCTTCCCTCTCTGCGGCCAGACTGCAGCCCTGAGCCAGATGGGGCAGCAGAAACAGATGCTGAGCGGGTAGTAGGGGCACGATATGTTCAGAAGGCCCCAGCACAGAGCCAGCCATGCCTTATCATCTGTCATGTCATGAGACGGGCACAGTGGTGCCGTCAGAGATGTGGAGGGCTTGGTCAAGGCCACAAAGCCACACATCCATGCTGGCTCTTCCAACTCTGGAGCAAAAGAAGGAGTACTGACAAGGAGTCCAAGGACCTGGGTTTTAGTCACTGGACACATCACTCACCCTCCCTGACCTTCACTTCTAAACTTTGAGGTAAAAGAGAATGCTCTGTGCCCATGGGAGGGGGAATGGGCTTAAGGAAGCCCCATTCTCAAAATGCTCCCTGGCCCCTGCACCTGGTCGTGTGAGGAAGGTGTAGGCTTCAGTGCAGCCCCTCCAGTCATCACCAAGGCCACAGGACCCCAAGCAATGATACTTCCCGGGGAGGGGGCTAAGGTCAAAGGCCTAGCGCAGTGGGAACAGACTTGGCTGTGGCACAGACTCCCCCTGGAGGCTGCCGTGGGAAGTGCAAGGACAAGCCTGCACGCTCCAAGTGCCAGTCATGGCAAGGAGTGAGGGGGCTGAGGAATTATAAAGTCAGGAAACACGACCTCCACCCCCGCTCAGATGCCCTCACCCCGTCCTTTCTCAAGGCACGCACTTGGCTGACTCAGTTTGGACCCAGGCTGATTTCAGCCGGTGCGGGTGCTGATTTTCTGGACCAAAAGTGTTGGAATGATGAAACGTGGCCAGGTCTGGTGAATCAGGACATTCTGATTCCAGGTCTCCTGCGCTGGAGTCTCAGCAGCTGGCAAGGCAACAGTCAGCAGACAGGTTGCTTTCCTCTGGGAAGGGGATGGAGCAGGCACCGCCACAGGCACCGCTGCAGCGGCTACAGCTGCTGTTCCAGGAGGTGCTGAGATCCAGGGGGATGGGGCCCTTCAAAGGTGATTTAGGGACCGTGGGCAGGGCTGAGCAGCTGGATCCCGCCTAGGCTGGGCCCCTCTTGCCAGAGCCAGAGTGCACGATCCGCCTGGGATGCTCCAGTCCCAGGGGCTCTCGCCTGGAGGCCAACAGGGTGGCAGGAAAAAGGCGCAGCAAGTGGAAAAAAAAGAGCTGAAAAAGACTGGAGTTGCAGAGGGGAAAAATAGAATATGGAAAAAGAACGCATGGGGGGGGTGGTATTTGTAAATGTGCTTTACAGGTAAATGACTTCTGCATGAAAGTCTGGAATTTCACCTCTCCCCATCCCACCCCTAACACCCCAGCATCTAGACTTCTCGGCGTCTGCGCTGGAGGGGCCCTGGGAGGCAGACTTTTAAGGCAGGCCAGCTCCTTCCCAAGGTGGTGGAGAGCTGGGGGTGAGGAGGAGGGGAGAAGGCAGCCCGGCCACCCACCACTCCTTGGGGCCTCGGGATTCCTCCTGGCTTTCATGCACCCATTTTCTCGTTCTCAGAGAGCCAGATACAAGCGACTGTTCAGGGAACTGGGCCATTTCAGTGCTGGCTTGGCTTCAAGGGCCCTCTGAGATGTCTCTGAGGAGAACAGAGGGCTGGGCAGGGACCCTCTTGTAGGGCCCTGGCTGCTTCTGCACCCCTCATCCTGCAGTTGTCTTTGCAGCCAGGGAACCAATGTGGTCTTAAGTCAAGCCCAGTCACGCAGAGATGCTAGTCCCATTTGCAGACAAGGCAGCCAGTGGGATCAGAGGAGGCTCAGAGGTCATGGAGCCCACACTTCAATCTCCACAGCACCTCTCCCTCTCCCCCTACTTTCTTTTTCTTTTTTTTTTCTTTTTTTTTTTTTTTTTTTTTGAGACGAGTCTCGCTCTGTCACCCAGGCTGGAGTGCAGTGGCATAGTCTCGGCTCACTGCAACCTCCGCCTCCCAGGTTCAAGCAATTCTCCTACCTCAGCCTCCCTAGCGACCGGGATTACAGACGCCTGCCACCACACCTGGCTAATTTTTGTATTTTTGATAGAGACGGGGTTTCACCATGTTGGCCAGACTGGTCTCGAACTCCTGACCTCAAGTGATCCACCCTCCTCAGCCTCCCAAAGTGCTGGGATTACAGGCGTGAGCCACCGCACCCAGCCACTTTCTTTTACCCTCTTTTGCTCTCCCCTAGGAACACCCCCCCTACACACACACCATTGCTGCCATCCATTCAGTCTTTGCTGGAGCAGGGCCAGTGACAGGAAGTCACTCCTTCTTGCCCTTGACTAACATCAGCCAAAGCTAATTCATTCTGTCCTAGATGCAGGTGATCACTAGTTAGGAGCAAAAGGAACAGAAAGAGCCCGCTGCCTCCCCACTTCCCCCAAAGCTCTGACTCCCTATCCTCCTTCTCCCCTCCCACAACCCTCTTTCTCATCTTTCTGCCCACTCTAGATCCAGAGTCCCCTCAACTCCACCCTTACCTCCAACACTGCCCCTATTTTTGGATAAGAATAAAGAAGTCCAGAGAGAAGAAAGCACTTGCCCAAATCACATTGCCGTGTATGCAACAAGCATTTTCAGAGCGCTAACCGCCAGGCTGGGTGCTGGGGGGATCGGCCTAGCGGAGTGTTGCCAGAGCACTGCATTTCCCAAGGAGGTGCCTAGGCTCAGGCCCAGAGGAATGAAAGTATGAGTAAGAGATCGCTGGCACAAGCGGTGAAGCAAGTCCTGGTTTGGGGTTTTGGTTGTTTTTTTTTTTTTTTTTTTTTTTTTTTTCAGTTTAAAGCAGGCACTGCCTGGTGTAAGCATTTTCACCAGGGATGCCGGTTCTTGTGATTAAAATCCTTGTGCTTGCTCTCTCCATAGCAACTCTTCGCCACATCAAGCTCTCTGGGAAACTGACCTAGTCATCAGAAAGTGGCGTGCTGAGCCAAAGATCACAGGGACTAGACCAAGGGGCCCGGACTGGGTGCCTGAGCTGGGCCTACAGATGGGGCCGAGGCCAGGGACCACCACCAGCAACCACCAGCAGCCTAGGGCTTGCCCACTGGCCCCAGAGGCTATGTCTCCTCTCTGACCCAGGGCGTGGCTTCAGAGCTCTGCCGCCATCTCAGCAGCAGCAGCAGCCCCAGGGGCAGCTCTGCGGGAAGAGGGATGGCTCAGCGGGCGTTAATGAGTGGGTGAGGAATTGCTCTCTTGGCTGGCCTGGACCCACCTCCCTGCTCCAGGCAGGCACCCTCCCAGTTCCTAGCTCCCTTTTGAGATGAGAAATGAGCATACTCCCAACAGGAAAAGCCTAGACCGTGTTTCTGAACGTGGCCTCTGGGAGCCTTCGGCAGTCAAATTCCCTGGGACACATGCTTAAGCTGCAGATTCCTTCCTGCATTCCGCCTCCGACATTGAGAGTGATACCCACAGGGCCTCTTGTCTTTTCCTTTTCCAGCCTCTTCTCCACTCAGACCTGTCCCTCCCACTTCGCTGTCAGTTCTCAGTCATTTCTGTGCCCCAGCGCCCAACACAGAAAGTGATCAAGAAAACACCTGCCAAATGCATCAATATGTGTCCCTGAGAGAAGTTAATCTGGCTCAGTTTCTAATCAATGGCACTTGAGCAAGTCCCCCTCTGTGCCTCAGTTTCCCTTTGGAAAAATGAACTGACACCAGCCCTGCCCACCCTCTGACCCATCCAAAGGCTACAAGTGAAGAAAGCTAATGAGAAATGTGGCAAAATGTTAACAGCGGGAATTCAGATAAGGCTTCAGGAGTTCTCTGCACGATTCTTACAACTTTTCTGTGAGTTTTAAATCAATTCAAGGTAAAAAAAAAAATTAAAGATAAAAAGTAACAACAGTGCTGGCATCTGTAGTGCCAGCTACTCGGGAGGCTGAGGCATGAGGATTGCTTGAGCCCAGGAGCTGGAGGCTGCGGTGTGCTATGATCACGCCTGTGACTAGCCACTGTACACCAGCCTGGGTGACAAGGCGAGACCCCAGTTCTAACAAACAAACAAACAAAAAAAAAGTGAAAACAAAAAAGAAAGCGAGTCAGACTTTAGTAGGCATGAGAAATCACCCTAAGAATTAAGTGTTCTTTAGTGAGTCATTTTAAATGTGGGTAGATACTGTTTGCATCATCAGCAGTAATTTCTAAACTGTTTTTCCTCAGGTAGGGGCCCACATCCCAGTCAGCGTCTCTCTCTCCACCTAGTCCCATTTCACTCCTTGCCACCACAGCCCTGAAGGAGGGCACCATAGTCCTGGCTCAGCTACCTTCCGTGACAGAGCACCTCTGTGCCAGGCACCCAGCACTTGCAGGCACCCAGTGCAGCAGGTGCTCCTGGCTTTAGCCACCCTTCAGTACTGGTGAGAAAACAGAGGCCTCAAGGGGTTGCATGAAGGGCCCAACTTTGCACAGCTGGATGGTGGCTGAGATGGGGTTTGAACCCAGTCTGACCTCTGAGCCATTCTCTTAATCACTAGGCTATGAACATGCCACCCTCACCTGCCACACACCTGACCAGGTGTGGGACCGTTCAACCCCTCCTCCTCTTCCTGGTCTTTGGAAGCAATGATGGCAGCCTCTCCTGAGCATCTCTCAGGGACTGGTCCCCTGATGGCACTGCCCTTGTCTTGGCATCAGCCGGTTCACTATGGGCACAGTGGTAACGAATGCAAAGTCCCTGCACTGACCCTAAACATGAGAGCCCAAAGGCCAGGACTGCAAGGGGTTGCCGCCCAGGGTTCCAGGGCACTGGAAAGCAGCTCTCCTCTCTGGCACTGGTCGTGTCCCACATGCCGCCAGGGACTGGCAGTGGGGGCAGCCTCAGGGCTCAGCAACAGAAGGAAAGCTTGTGTTACATGTGACCTGGCACCTTATGAGTTGTGGCTTGAAGCAAAACCCACACCAAAGGGGTCAGTCACCTGTGGAAGCTTGAGTAGGGAAGGAGGAAGGCAGGCTTCCGGCTTCCAGAATGCACCGAGCCAGAACTGGGGGAGTTTGCTTGGCATGCAACTGAAGACAGTTCAGGGAACAGGTGCCGACGCCTACCATGGCCAGGTCCTGGGCCCAGTGCTGGGGACCCAGAGTCCCTGCCCTGCCAGATCTCAGGAGGCCTTGGGGCCACTGGGCAGGAAGACAAGGAGCAGAAGTCAGGCTAAGGGAGGCTGAGCTGAGGCGCTGGCTGCCCCTGGCCTCACTGGCCTCACGTGGGAACGGCTTTTTCTGGAGTCTGGACTCAAGCTGAGCAGGAAGTGAGGTGGACAATCACTGCTGCCATTTGGATTCAGATGGCAACTTCTTACTGACAGATGGCCTCTCTGTCACTCCTCAGGGCAAGGCATGGAGCTGATTTCTCTGTGGGCCCCCATATGCAGGAGCTCAGCAAGAAGTGGTTTACGATCTTTCAGGAGTAACGGGGAGGTTAGACTCGAGCAGCTCCAAAGGACGCGCGGGCCTTGACCTGGTGGCTGCCGAGCTCCTCCTCCTGCTTCCAAGCCCTTCTCCTCCAGGAAGCCTTCCCTGATCTTCCCAGCCAGGGGTGCCTCGCTGCTCCAGGACTGAGGAACCCCTGATGTTTTCATGCTACTCGGAGCTGCAACATCCTAAGTGGTCCTGGGCCACCTGTGCTGCTTGACTCATGAGTGTCCAGAGGATGGAAATGAACAGATCTTGAGCACCTGCTGCGTGCCTGGCCCTGCACTGAGTGCCTTCCATCTGCTCCACACAGCTGAATGTACGGCATCCAGCCAGGGGCTGGGAATTGCTGGAAGGAGGGGCAGGTGAGAGGGGTCTGTTCCTTCCCATCCTGAAGTGGCCTGGGAGTGATGAGGGGAACAGCGGAGGCACCAAGGCCTGCCAGAAGGCTGGCCCCTCATCTGTGCATCTGTGTCTTGGCCACTTGCTGGCCTCTGAGCTGCCCCTTGTTTTTCAGATGAGGAGTGGAGGTCCTGGGAAGGCAGGACCTCCCGCAGCCTACCTCTGCAGCTCTGTTCAGACCTATCAGCCTGTGCACCCCTGCCTCCCGCCCCCAGCCAGGTACGACAGCCAGAAGTCTGAAGGGCCATGAGACCAAGGCAGGACTTAGTCCAGGTACTGAAGCCTCAAGCACTGCTGGACAGGGTGTGAGAGGTCCTCTCTCGGGGCTCACAGCTTTGGGTCCTGAGATGCTGCTGCACAGCCTTCCATGATGTCAAGGCTCCGTGCGGACGGCTCAGCAAGAACACAACTCCCACCATGCCTCAGATGTCCCAAAGCCCGGACACACCCACCACCTACCTTATCTGAGTCCCCAGCAGCCCTGGGTGGGAGGCAGCTTGACGTGTCACCCCCTTAAACCTACAGAGTACCCAGGTGTCCCCAGCTCAGAAGTGGCAGATCAGGCAGGAGCACCTGAGCTTTCGGCCTTTTTGTAAGGCCAGGTATCCCTCTGCCCTTCCAAAGAGGACAGACTCTTGGCTCCCTCTGCCCCCATCAAAACAATCCAGCCACAGAGCTGGTGCAGTGCCGATCCTGTCGATAACACCCAGTGACACCTGATTCGGTGCCTTCTGTCTGAGTGTGAGCAGCCACCATCCTCATGGCCCTCCCCAAGATTGCCCCGTACCCAGCACATGCACATCACAGGCCCCAGGGCGATTGAGGGGATCCACTGGATGAGCCAGCCTCTGGGTCTCAGTTTCCTCTTCTATAAAATGGACACAGGTGGACGGAGGGATATGAGATTCCCTGATTCTTAAAGGCCTGCAGTCAACTCTCAGAGCATCCTGGCCCCTCGCCATTTACTAGCAATCAAACCGTGTCTTTCCTAAAGGGCAAGACAGAGGAATCAGGCTGGCAAGGGGGACCCTGGCCTCCTCTGCCTGTCAGTCTTTTCACTCACAGCGAAAATCGGAAATCCACTGACTCCCGGGGGGAACCCGAAGAGAGATGCTTGGAGCCGGTAAGGGTTATGGATGGGGAAACTGAGGCCCTGACTTGACCTCAGCTGGGCACGGACTGGGTGCCCCCCACTGCCTCCCCGCAGGGCCGCGTCCGATGGCGACTCGACAGCCCTACCTGGCACAGGTGCCCGGCTCGTGGGGCTGGTGGAGGGTCGGGCAGTCGCAGGGCGCGGGCTCCCTCGGGTGGACAGCGCCCGGCCGGGCCGGGCCAGGGAGGCAGGCGCGGGGCGCGGGGCACAGCGGGGAGCGCGCAGGGAGGCGAGGAGGCGCGGACTGGGCTCCGCTCGCAGGAGAACAAACAGGTTTTCTCCGGCCGCCCGGAGCCTCGCCCCTCGCCCCTCCCCTCGGCCGGCCCCTTCCTCTGCCCCTCCTGGGGTAGGTAGAGGCGCCTGGCACATTCCGCACATTCTCCCGCCAGCGTCCTCCGCCCGCCCGCCCCTTCTCCGCCCCGCCTCGCGGGGCTGTTGGAGAAATCAAGTCTGGGGCTCCCCTTGCCGAGCACGGGGCGAACTCCAGAAGGCTCCGCCGTGATGGAAAACTTCCAGGCAAATTCCTCCGGGCCCGTGGCCCCCAGGCCGGGAAGCCTCCGCCACGTGAAGGGCCCCCGCTCCTAGTTGCGCGATCTGGCCCCGGCACAGGGCCAACGACTTCCACAGATGCTGTCGGGTTGATTCAGTGGAGAACTACCGTTCCTAGATCCATTTTACAGATGGAGATCCCAGACAGGGGCGGGGAGGGGGGCGGGGGGCTGGCGGCTGAGATCATCCAGGAAGTCCCGCAGGCAGGAAAGGAGGAGAAGAGTGAGGGAGCCGCTCACCGTGGAAGGCCATCCTGGGACGGACCCGGGGCTCACAAGGCACAGCAAACGGGGCTATCTCCCAGGCTGGGCGACGAGATACAGCCAGACTCCCAGAGCCGATGCGGTTTGATGTACCTGTGTCACGCGTTGGTGCTCACCGAGTGCTCATCCTGTGCAAGGCCCTGGGCTGGGGCTAAGGATGGAGAGAGCATGGAGGAAAGACCCCTCACCCCACGGCCTCCCAAACAGGGAGACAATTAAGCCAGCCCAAGAAATGGCATGGACTTGGCCAGGAGTTGGCCTACCAGGATGGTAGGCTCAAAAGAATGGACCAGCTGCTTCTCCTTCATCAAGGCCTGCCAGTGTGGTGTTTCCATGGCCCTCCAGTCCACCCACTTCTCCCTGTGCCCGCTGCCACAACCCTAGTCCAGACCTGGCCCCGAAGACCAGCCTCCTTGCTGGTGTCCCCCTGCCTCTGGTCTTGCCTTCCTTCCCCTCAGTCTCTACACAGAGGTCTGGTTAAAAGTTCACGTGTGTCAATATGATCAGGTGCTCTGCTGCTTGCATCTCCTCCATGGCTTCCCATTGCTCTCAGGGTAAAAACCAGACTCCTTGAGACGACCTATCCCTGCAGGTCCAGCCACTCTTCCCTTTGTTCAACACATTACAGCCACACTGGCCTTCTTCCACTGTCTTCTGAATACATCACATGGTGCTCACCTTGGGGTGTTTGCTCCTGCTCCTTGGACTCCCTAGAATGCTCTTCATCCCCGTCGGGCTAGTGAGCGCTTAGTCATTCTTCAAGCCTCCACCCAGTGTCCAGAAAGCCTCCCCTGCCTGCCACCCAGTCAAGCTGATCACTTCCTTCTGTGCACCCCTTAGTTCCCTCAGATGACATCAGTCCAGCATAGTGGCTGTCACCCTCTATTGTTCTAGATCCTGAGCTCTGGGAGGGCAGGGCCCCTTCTGATTCATCACTGGGTCACGGAGACCAACACAGGGCATCTGAAGAATTTGCAGAAGGAAGTGATGGATGGGTGAGTGAGGCTGTGGAAGCTGTCCTCATCCTTTTCTTCTTGGGGTTCATGAGATAGGGAGGAGGCGACCCTGTGTGTGCTTAGGGGGGTGTATATAAAGTCACTTCTGTTCATGTCCGTCTCTTGCCAACAAGCATTTTTCTGCTTCCCATATTGTATGCCCCTGTCTGGTGGCCAGCAACTAACAGCTCCCCTCCTCCACTGTGGCTACTGGTGGCCATGGGTTTGGCTTGGCATCTTACCTCCTAAACGTGTTTACTGTATGATTTAGGCCGTATCATACTCTTTGTCTGGGCCCCAGTCCTCTTCAAGAGCCCCTAGTTTGAAGGGGCAGAAGGTAAAAGACATCATGGTGGGTGAGATGTAGGGCAAGGAAGAGGGAAAAGGCAAACTCGTTCAAGAGCCCTGAGTCAGGGGTGGGGGGCCCAGCTGGAGGGCATGAGCAAATGTGGTGTCCAAGGGCACGGCCAGCAAGTGAGGACTGCCCCAGGCTGGGCCGCCCCAGGGCCTCAAGCTCTTCCCATGTCCCAGGTGATTCAGTCTCTGCCCAGGCCAGATCTGTCACGACTGCTCCAGCCAAAGAGATCAGCCTTCCCTGAACCCCTCCCTCCCTGCCAGGCTGCCAGGCCCTGCAGCTGATCTTGCCTGCAAACGGGTTTGACTTGAATGGTAACTGCCCTGCCCTGCCTTGCCCACCTGTCCACTGCCCCAACAGTCTTCCACTTCCACGCCTGCCAGGGCACCTCTAGTCACCTCAGCCAGGCTTCAGGCACCTGCTGGCTTCTTCAGCCTCCTCAAGCACCAGACATGCCCAAATGACATGTACCCAGATAGACCAAGTGCTCAAATACCACCAGGACGCTGCACAAGATGCTCCCTTTGTTTGGAATGACATTTCCTCCCCAGGGACACCAGGTGGCCTCCACTTTCTCTCAGCAGTAACATTATCTCCTTCGTGAACCTTCCCTTAGACCTCCCTCAAGTTCTAGGCCAAGGCTGTGGTGGCTGCTGGCTGCCTCCAGGCTGGGCTCTGTTCCTACCTGGCCTGAGCTCGGCCCTATCCTTTCCTATTCACATCTCCTCTTGCACTTTACCACCCACCTGCAGCTCCAAGACAGGCCAGCTCCCACCCCCTGGCTCTGGCAGAGTTCTCCTGAAGTCCCTCCAGCTTAGGCAGCAGTGCCACCTCCAGGGGACGGGACAGTCTCTTCCCACCAACAAGCAGGCCCTCAGCAAGGCTCTAAGTGAGAGGTAGGGGCTTGAGGGTGGGGCCAGGCTGGGCTGTCTGGGCAGGCAAGAGGCTGAAAGGTAGAGGCAGGGAGTGGCAGGCGGTGAGCCCTGTGCTGGAGAAGCCATAGCTCACAAGCAGGCAGTGGGGGCAGCTTCTCTGGGAGGCTGCATCTAAGCAATGAGATGGGTAGCAGGACAGGTGGCTGCTGGGAAAGAACTGGCCAGCAGCACTCCTCAGCTCCAGGGGAGGCCCCATTCTGATCTCCAGGGCTGGGAACAGAACTCAAGCAAGGTGATCTAGCCCCAGAGTTGCCAGGCTAGGAGCTGGGCACAGTGGCTCACGCCTGTAATCCCAGCATTTCGGGAGGCCAAGGAGAGAGGACCGCTTGAGCTCAGGAGTTCAAGACCAGCCTGGGCAATATGGCGAGACCCCGTCTCTACCAAAAATACAGAAAACAAAAAGAGTTACCAGGCTAGACGGGGGGAAAGGGGGGTTGGGCCCTGAAAGCTGTCAGGCTGCAAAGCTGACCCAGGCAGTGTCCTCAACTAGAGGGGACTAAAGACAGGCAACCAACCTCAACACTTCAGTTGTACAAATGGGGAAACAGAGGCCCACAGAGGGACAGGATGTTGCCAGGATTACACAGCTAGTCTGAGGCACAGCTGGGCTTAGAACCTGGGGTTCCAGCTGCTCTGGATGGAGCCCCTGCCCAGCTGGAGAGAAGCTGGGGTGCTCAGGTTCATGCGTGGGGAGGGCTGGGCTCCTGTTTGATCCCTAATCCCCTCCTTCCCGGGGCCCGCCCTGCCACCTCATCCTCTTAAGCTCTTCAACCGGTTTACACTTGCTGGGTGACTCTGCCGACTCCAAGCAGGGTGGATGCCCTGGAGGCAGGGGTCCCCAGGTGTGATTACAGGTAGGATGGGTCCTTTGAGCCCCGAACCTGTGAGGCCAGGCCCTTGTGTTTGTAACCAGCTCTCCTGCTAGGAGCTGGTCCAGCCTCTCAGCATATGGAGTGGCTGCTCCTCTGCCCCTGTTCTCAGCCTGCACTCCAAGCTACGGGGTTGTGGTCCCCCTCTCTGGAACAGACACACATTCTTACTTGCCCCACTGCACTGCCACCCCAACCCTGGCCAAAGACCAGTCAGACCCTGTCCTGGGCTGTTGTGGCTCCCGGTTTGGGGGAGGAGGCAGCCCAGTTCTACTCCAAGGGACAGCAACCATGCCTGGGGATTGTTTGCTGTGTGAACAGTGGCCTCACTGGGAGCAGTGGCCTTGTCAGAAAGCAAGGAGAGAGGTGGTCTGACATCTGCCACGCCCGTAGCCTGGATCCCCACTGCCGTTTGAATCTACTGCTTCGAATAAGCCCAGGAAACTCGCAGCCATCAGTCTTGGTCTGTGTGACCTGATGCCCACGACACAGGCTCTGCCTTTTGTCTCTGGCTCTGAAGCAGCCCCAGGCCAGGCCTCCTGAGCACGAGTGCGCGAATGAAGCCAAGGCCTCGCTGGCAGATACTCCCTGCATGCCCTGAAGAACGGCTTTTTGCTGCTTTAAGAATCATCCACAGATCGGAAAAAGAATGTTCTAATTGGAAAACCTCCCCGCCATGGTTTTCCGGAGTTTTAGTACAGTTGGCCGGCAGGGAGGCTCCTGGGATAAGGAGGAAGGGAAGCCATGAGAAGGAGACAGTGGGCTCCCTGCCCAGCGCCCCCTCATCCCCCCAAGCTCAGCTCAGCCACTGCCGGCAAAGGGCCGTGCTGAGGGCCCCCGCGGTCCTCAGCCTGGAGACTCTGGAGGCTGTCTGGCCTCAGCTGGGCGCTCCTCCCCCAGAGCTGGGCCCAACCCCACCCCCCAGAGGCCCTGCTGCTGCCCCAGAAGCAGCCCAGGCTCCTAGGACCCTCTGGCAGGGCTGATGCTCAGTGGGCACTGTGAGTATGCGCCTGGAAGAGGAAAGGTGTGGAAGCTGCCACATGCTCAAGAAATGGGAAGGTCGGAGTCAGTGTTGGGGTCTGTGAGCACCCTCCAGACCTCTCTGGGGCCCCAGGCTGGGAGGTCTGGCAGAGAGATGCAGGCTGCAGGTGAACGCTGACTTCTGAGCAGCTAGATCTGTCCTGCGAGGGAGAGGGAGGGAGCTCCGACTCTGGGGCCCTGCTAAGCCTGGCCTGGCTAAACCACTGGCTGAGGGAGCCGAAACTACAGCAACCAGAGGGTATGTCTGGCTCTGAGAGTTGCGGATTTGTTTCTTTCTGTCTTTCTTTCTTTTTTTTTCAGTCTGTCACCCAGGCTGGAGTGCAGTGGCACAATTAAGGCACACTGCATCCTCAACATCCTGGGCTCAAGCAGTCCTCCCACCTCAGCCTGCCTAGTAGCTGGGACTACAGGCACGCACCATCATGCCTGGCTAATTTTTGGTAGAGATGAGGTTTCACCATCTTGCCCAGGCTGATCTTGAACTCCTGGTCTCAATCAACTCATCTGACTTGGCCCCCCAAAGTGCTGGGATTACAGGCATAAGCCACCATGCCCAGCCTTGTTCCTCTCGGTTGGGCACTGCCCTTGGCTTGGGAAATGCCCACCTGGGAAGAGGAAATGCAGTGGATCCCTAAGACACCATTGCAAATCCAAGTCCTCTTCACACAGGAGAGGGAAGGTTACTGGGTTTCACCTCTTAAAGCTTGTATGCTTCTTTATTAGTTTTTCCCAGAAACCTCCCTGGGTGCTTAGCTGCCTTGATTTCCTCATGGAGAGCAGCCTTTGAGAGATTAGAGGGGAGAACAGCTCAGAGGGTGCCCCTTTGTTCAACTGAGCAGGACTGTGGTCCCTGACCTTTGGAGTCAGACCTGCTGCTTTTCTCCTTCTTCTGCCCACATTGGTGCTGGTCAAAGCCTCCCTTGGTGAAAACTCTAATTTTCTCCACATGGGGGAAGGGGCTGGCTCTCATCAAAAAGGATTGGACCAGCCTGGCTGGGGGATGCATTTGGCTCCTGTTGATTGCATTTGGCCCAAGTAACCTGTACTTGGAGACCTTGAACTCGATCAAATAAATCTAGCCTTCCTGGCATTGTGCCATCTGTTCCTCCTCTCCTTCTTCCCCCACCTGTCCCTTCCCAGGCCTTGGGGACTGCAGCTCTGTAACCTGTAACCAGCACATGTCTCTAGAAATCCACTGGTTACTACAGGTGCCACTGGCCACATGTGGCTATTTAAATTTCAGTGAATTACGAAGGAATAAAATAGGAGATTCTGTTCCTCAGTCACACTGGCCACATTTCAAGTACTCAATAGCCCCATGTGGCCAGTGGCTACTGTGTTGGACGGCACAGATAGTGGACATGTCCATCATCACAGAAAGTTCTAGGATGGCACCACCCCATATGCTGCCCTTCTTGGAGGGAGCTATCCACTTCCTCCTAAACTGAAGCCAGGCACCCTCCCAGCAGCCCAATCCAGAGGAGGCTCTTCCTTCTCCCACACCCCCGCTACCTCAGAATAGACCAGTTTGCTGTTGGATGAAAACCTCCCCTCCTTTGAGGCTCAGGCCAACTAGCAACACCATCCCCCACCTGACATTCAGGCAGGTGTTTGCCCTGGATGTGAGAAAGTGACTGGGAGGGTGAGGGTGAGAGCAGTGAGGTTTGGTAGTGAGTGTGTGACTTGAGCATCCATGCTTGTGGCTTAGCTATCCCCAACCCTCAGGCTCCCCAGGCATCTCCCAAGACCCTGTCAGCTCCACCATAGCCGCCTCTTCCCATAGGTGCAGCCTGCCTGCTGTTGCTTCCTCCAGAATAGAGAATGCAGGCTTTCCAACTTCTTGCCCCAACCTCCTCTCTTTCCAGCGGGCTTGTTCAACCACTTCTGTGACAACTATCTTTCAAGCTCCCAACTCTTGGCTGCTCCACTTTCTATCCATCCATTAGTCCTTTCCTCTCTTCATTTCCCTCCCTATCCAGCTTACTCAACCACTGTCTTGTGAACATCCTAATCTTCTCACCCTACTGTCTCTTTGTCACCTCCACCTGATGATAATGGCATCAAATCTGGACAAAGCTAAATGTCTATATTCTTCATGCTTGCCCCAAGGCAAAGAACCATGCTGGCAGACGTCACGCAACTATGCAGAATGGTGCCAATATAAACTTCTGGATTCCGCTCCTTCTCCCCTTCATAGGCTCTTCCCTCTTTATAATTATCCCTTTCTCCTCTACATCATAAAAATGTCCGTTTCATTTGGAGCTTTCCCATCAACATAAAAAAAAAAAAAAGAATCTCACCTGACCACACTCCCACCTCTAGTTACTGCCCCATCTCTCCACTTTGCTATTGAGCAAAACTCCTCAAAAGAGTTGTCTAGACTCACTGTCTCTACTTCTCCTCCCATTCTCTCATAAACTCACCCGGATCAGGACTTCAACCCTACCACTCCCTTCACATCATTCTTGTTCACCAGTCATCTCCATGGTGCTAAACCCAGCGTTCACATTTCTGTCTTCACTTACCCCGTGGCCACAGTTGATCACTCCACTTTCCCCTTCTGGAAAAACTTGCTTCTCTTGGCTTCCCTGACACCCACTTATCTGGAGGCATGAAGGCTATGAGCACAGACTTTGGAACTGGACTGCGTGCAAATCACAGCTGTGCCAAATAATATCTGTGTGACCTTGGGAAAGTTACTTGCCCTCTCTGAGTTTCAATTTCTTACCTGTACAATAGAGATGAGAGTGCCAGCATCTACCTTCATAGGTTGTTGTGAGATGACATGGGATGGCACGCATAAAGTGCTTGGAATAGACTTTGTTACATGGTGGTGCTCAGTGAATGTTTACTATTGCTACTTTTATTACTTAAAATCACCACATGAATGTCTGAGTCAATCCAAATGAAACATGTTCAGAACAAACTCTTGTTCCACCATCCTTCACCTTCCAAACCTCTCCTCCCTCAGTGTTCTTCATCGTCAAAGGTACCTCCCAAGGCCTAGGTGTTTAACTGATTTTCTTCTTTCCCCTGTCTCCCATGTCCAATCCAGCAGCAAGCCCTGACTGCAGCTCCAAAACATATCCACTGCCACTGCCACTATCCTGGGACACAGTAGTGTCCCCGATCACCTCCTCCCCAGTCTCCTGGCTTCCGCTCTTGACTCCTGCATCTACTTTCTGCAAAGCAGCCAGAGCCATCTTCCCCTCTGCCCTGCTTGGGTGATAAGGTGACTCCATGTCCAGCGGGCCAGGCTAGAAACAGGGGCACCATCTGAGACTCCTCATGCCCTCTGCCATCCAAGTCTAGTACCTGCTATGGCTCCAGCCTCTTCACGCTCCAAGCTCCTGTCATATGGAAGCCATACTGGACTTCCTGCTGATTGCCAACATAGGCCTCCATTCTGTCTCTAGAACTTACTGCTGACTGAGGTCCCTCGCACTGGTTAACTGCTACTATACTCATGTCTGTTTAGAGGTCATTGCCTTTACAAGAAGTCATCCCTAACCACCAAGACCCAGCTAAGTGTCTCTTCCACCGCCTTCCACCCTAGCACTTATTAACCTGCAGGGTCGCTGTCTCCTGTGTCTCCTCTCCCTTCCTCCTGGATGTAGGAAACACACCTCATGCTAGTATGATGCCTGAGTAGGCACACAGGAAGCAGCTGCCAAATTAATGAACGGAGGGATAGAGGGTAGTTTCAAATGTAGTGTGTGATCAAGGTGGCATTTTGAATCAGTGGATTAAAAGTGTATCATTCAAGAGACGATGTTGGAATAACTGGCCATTTGGAAAAAGAAGCTAGATTTCCTACCTCACTCTCCACACCAAAATAAACTCCAGATGGCTCAGAAATTTAATGTAAAAAAAATGAAACCATTAAAGTATGAGAAAGAATCCTGGGGTGGGGACGGCCTTTCTAAGTAAGTCATGAAAACCAGAAACCATAAAAGATGGAGAAATTAAAAACCTCTGTATGGCAAAACCCACCATAACTGTCATTAGACAAACGACAAATGAGGAAGAGTTATTTGAACTGCATATGACAGCGAAAGGCTTAATGTTCCGAAAATAAAAAAGGACTCCTTTTAAAGCAACCCAGTAGGAAAATCAGCAAAGGACCAAGGAAGGGAACAGATAATCACAAAAGAAGATTTGCGGGTCACCAATTAGCATATGAAGGAAATGCAAAGAAAGTCAACTGTTTCCACCCCTGCCCCAGGTATGTAAAACTTAAAACTAATCTGCAAAACCCTGGGTTACCTGGCGTGTGGGAAATGGGCTCTAAGAGTGGGAGGATAAGTCAGGGCAACCTTCTGGGTGGTGATCTAAAAATATGTCACAAAATGAATGATGGGGTATCCCTTGGACTCAACAATGCTAAGATTTTAAAATTCTTTTTATTATCTGACATACAAAAATAGTACATATGTATATTATATTAAATGAGATGCATATAAACATCTTTATCCCCTACCTCCACAGCACCATTATCTATACATTCTGCCCCATCCTGGTACAAGAGGACGATGTGTCCTGAAGCAGATGAAAGGTCAGGTTTCCTGCTTGTGCCCTAAATCCCATGTGTTGCCTACTCAGGAACATCTTGCTAACATTTCTCCCTTTCTCCTGCACCATCAATTATTCCCTCTTGACCGGATCATTCTGCTCAGCATGCACACACGCTGGAATTCCTCCCACCATTTTAAAAAACCTTTCTCTTGACCCCATACACCTTTCTAGCTACTGTCCATTCATTCCCCTTCTTCCCTTTACAGCAACAATCCTTCAGAGAATTCTCTACACTTTCCCAGAGTCCTCTTCCTCCCTTCTCTTTCACTCCCATCACTACACAGAAATGGCTCTTGTCAAGGTCATCAACGCCCTCTATGTTACTAAGTCCAATGATCAGTTTTCAGTTTGCATTTTACTGGACATGTCAGCAGCATTTAACATTCCCAGATGTGGAGTGGGTTTACTGGGATGTAACTCCATCATAAGTTCAGAATACCCTAAGTAGAAAATGCATTTAATACACTTAACCTACCAAACATAGCTTTGCCCGGCCTACTTTAAATGTGCTCAGAACGCTTACATTAGCCTATAGTTGGGCAAAATCATTTAACACGAAACCTATGTTATAATAAAGTGTTCAATATCTCATGTAACTTATTGAATACTGCACTGAAAGTGAAAAACAGAATAGTTGTATGGGACTCCAAGTTTGCTTTCTACTGAATGTGTATCGCTTTCACATCATGGTAGAGTGGAAAAATCGTAAGTCGGGCCATTGTTAAGTCATGAACCATCTATATAATATATCCTGGGGCAGAATTGCTGGGTCACAGGGTATGTGCATGTTCAATCTGACAGCAGAACACTGACTTTCCTGCCTAAACAATTCCCAGTGCTACATATCCTTGCCAACACTTGGTGTTGTCAGATGTGTTCTATTTTCTCAATGCAGTGGATACAAAGTGTCAGCTCAGTGTGGTTTGGGGTTGTATTGCCAGTACCCTCGCATCTAGGCATTTATCCTCAGGTAGTAACTGCATCAGGGGGAGATAACTAAGTACATATATCCTCATTGCAACATTATTCATGATACTTTAAAAAAACTCATTACAAGATAAGTTTCTATCAGAAGATCCATTCCAAAGTTGTAACAGGATACTATGTGGCCAATCAAGGTGATGATTTTAGATCTCTAGTTAGGGGCATGAAAAATGCCAATAATATATTGTTGAATGAAAGAGAGAAATAGCAGTATGCATTAAAGCAAGTTACATGGCAGCGTAAATAGTGTGATTTCACTTCTGTCAAATTGCCCAAAGGCTTTGAGAAACACCTCCCAGAGTGTCAACACTTGCTATCTTCTAAGATATGGATTTTGAGAGCTGTCTTTTCCTTGTTTTTATTTTTTGTGTTTTATTTTGTGTTTTCTGTAATTGACTTTTTAAAAAATGGGCATATACTTTTTTCCTTTAAAGAAAAGCAATTTGCAAAAAATGCACTTACATTTGTTATATTTGCATATGTATAAAAATTATATTAAAGATTTCACATGAAACTGATCATAACTGCTGCCTCTAGGAAGTGGGTTTGTGTGGGCTGAGTGGGAAGATGCTTTGAGCCTTCTCTTTATTCCTTTCTGTACTCTTTGAATTTTTATGGCAGTGTATTACTTTCGTAATAAAAAAGCACTAATAAAAACAACAACAGAAAAGAGTTATTCTTAACACTTAAGCCAGCCCTGCAAGCCCCTGCTGCTGTGGGCCCAGCCCACTCAGCCATTCTGAGGCCCCCAAGTACTTCCCAACAAGCCCGTTCAATCTGTGCCAGACCTCCTCTGGCTGGGGAGCTTTCAAGCTGTTGAGCCCGTGCCAGTCACTGGGCTGCCCAGGAGAGAGTTCCTTCTGCTTCTGGGTGGTGCCTTGAGCCAAGAGCAATGTGTCTCCCCTATAAAGCATGTGGGAAGGAGAAGCCAGCCCCCCAGAAGGCCCAGAGAAAATTGAGGAGCACAACCAAGGAGCCAAAGGGGTGTCAGAGGCCAAAAAACTCCAATAACAAACAACCTATGTTTCCAGTGGAGCATTTTTAGGTCTGTAAAGGTGAGAGCCAGAAGGAAATAAAGACTGCAAAATCAGAAAGGCGTAGCGACACTGAACGTGAACTTATCTACTGCACACTTGTATGGCAGAATCAGGGGCCACTCTGAACTGAGAAAGAATTAATTTTATCTAAAACAAACAAAGACTTCACTCAGGTGAAGGGACACAGGCAGGTGCTGCTGTACTTGGTGTCAGTGTAGGGAGGTTGTTTCTCAAAGACCACCAGAAGAAAATGCTTCCTCCCCATGGCAGCCCATCTGAGCTACTGGGGACTGCCAAGCTAACACACGTGGCTCAGTCCCTTCATGAGCACATCATGTGGTGGTGACTGGGTTTTCCTCTGTCTACCTGACAGCCCGTGAGCTCTGGAAGGCAGAAACCAGCTTATATTCCTCCCTTAGTCTTAGGTAACAGGTACGGGGGCTGGCACGCACCAAATGTTCAGTCAGCATTGGAGGGAACGGAAGATGATCATTTCCAGGACAGAAAGAAACCAGAGATGCCATTTTGCAAATGCCCGTGTTTCTAAACTCAAGGTAGACAGTCACACCTAGATGTCTCCCAGTATCACCACCCAATCTGCAATGGCCCAGTATGCCAGGCTTGGGGCCGGGGTGTGGGATGGCAGGCGAAGCTTGCTCATGCTGTGTCTCCAAATTATGGAGGTGACAAAGTCCTTTGGGTTCTAGGCTAAGGCAGCCTCTTTGGACAAGTTTGTCTCTTCCAAGAGGGTAGCTTTGGAGGAGGGAACATGATGGCATTTAGCCATTCTTAACGTTTGGATGAAGACAGTATTTGTTCACAAGTACGAACCTGGTAAATACCTGGTATATTTTAAAGACAGGTTAAATCGTGTTTTTACATGACATTTTAAAAAGTCACACATATTATTTGTTTTAAAATATCAGAATCGTAATGGATTGTATGAAGTCACTCCTGCAGACAGTTCCTGAAGCCCTACTCCCTGCTCCCTCCCCATGATACAGGGCTTCCAGTGGCCCATACTTGTGTCCTGAGCACCTGCTTTGAGCCAGGCCTGGACCCTGAGGGGTTCAGTCTGGTAAAAAGCCACCTAGTACTGAGGCAAAAACTGGTAGCCAGAGGGTGGAGGAGTAGCGGTGATGGGAGAGGGAGTCAGTGGAGGGGCAGAGGGTGTTGAGGGAAAAATAGAAAGAGATGGTCCTCAGAAGAATAGACTAGAAGGGGAGCCTGAATTCTGCAGAGACCATATCCATTTAGAGGGGGATTCCACGATCTGTTGAGCCTCAGTCCTCGCCTACAGCTTTCATCCTGGCATGGTGAAATGATGTCTACCTTGGGTGGCTGAGAGCTCCTCCAGTCACAGGTATTAGCCAGGGCTATGCCTACAGGGCAGTTAAGGAGGCTGCTAGATGTTTAGAAAAAGAGGGAAGGAGGGAGAGATGGAGATAGAGAGGAGAGGAGGAAATTTCTTGTCAGTGAAAGTCAACCATCAGATTGAAGTTGTTTGTAGTTTATTCTCTACTTGTAAAAGTTGGACTCGGTTTTTTTCCAGACAAATAAGTCTTTATTCCTTTCTTATATTTCCCCGGAGGAAAGGGCAGAGGAAGGAGAGAGTGTCATCATGTACTTCAAAAGACTAGAAGGAAGAGATAAGAATCTCAAATGCTATAAAGTCAACCCCAAGACCCAAGGGGGCTCCTGCTCAGCTTGGGAAAAAGGGGTGGGAGCAGGAGAATGGCACAGGCAGGCCCTTCCCTCCCTACATGGTCAAGATTCCACATAAAGTGCAGTAAATATGGACTCATATTTATCCATCTTCTATTAGCTCATCTTGTGGCCACTTTGATGTAGGTTTCTCGCACCAGCAGAAATGTTCCTACGTGGCTGGGATATACTTTCATCTCCCCGTTCCCTGGCCTCCACTCCCATCTTCGACAAGGGAGACCTCTCCTCCTAAGACTGGAGCGTTAAACTGTTTGCCCCAGCCCCAAATTGAAGGACAGGTGTTTGGTGTGCATAATAGCGAGGAATGAGCTTTGCCCAAAGGGAGTCTGGGCTGGGAAGGAGAGACAGAGGGACCTGCTGGCCTCAGTTACTTGCACAAATCTTTTATTCAGGAATTAGAGACTCCACGGGCAACAGTTGGGGGAAGGGAATAAAGTAGAGATGTGATTTTCACTTGGGAGACAGTGAGGCTGTGGGGCCCGTATGGCAACCAAGTGGATAAGATGAGCTGACACCAGGACATCACAGGGGAGGAGCTCAGAGGAACTGTCCTGGGTAGAGGCCAAGCTTGTGGGGCCAGAGGCAGCTAGCAATGGCCCCTTGAGGCCACGGGAAGGCACGACATCACCTAGGCAGTATGGGAATGGTTGAGTGTGTGTTGGATGATCAGAGAAGGCCAGGAAGGAGCTCCAACCAGCTCCCCTTTGAGGGAGATCCCACACGCAAAAAGAGCCTACAGGAAGGTGTCAGGAGTCACCTTTGTTAAGATGCCTCTGAGGCAAGGAGCAGAAACCTACTCAAGTCTCAAAGAACCTTCAAAAGGGCTCATGTATTTCCCCCACTCCTCCCCCTTTCCCATGAGACAGCCAGTGTCCTTTCATTTTCCCAAACAGGGTAGGGTGGCAGGGTAGGGTGGCAGCCAGGGGCTCAGGGAAGCTGCACTGCGTTGGGTAGGGAAGAGTGAAACTGAGTCTGAGATTGACATTTTAATCTGGTCTGAGTTTTAACAACTGCAAGACACCAGTAACTTCTGAAACTTGCTCAAGATTCTGTTAATAGATGGGCAAGGCCGATTTGAAAAAGCTCAGCCGGCCGGGCGCGGTGGCTCACGCTTGTAATCCCAGCACTTTGGGAGGCCGAGGCGGGCGGATCACGAGGTCAGGAGATCGAGACCACGGTGAAACCCCATCTCTACCAAAAAATACAAAAAATTAGCCGGGCGTGGTGGCGGGCGCCTGTAGTCCCAGCTACTCGGAGAGGCTGAGTCAGGAGAATGGCGTGAACCCGGGAGGCGGAGCTTGCAGTGAGCCGAGATTGCGCCACTGCACTCCAGCCTGGGTGACAGAGCGAGACTCCGTCTCAAAAAAAAAAAAAAAAGAAAAAAGAAAAAGCTCAGCTGACGGGGGTGATTTGAGGGTCCATGTTGACTTAATGTTTTTTATGTCAGGTGCTGTCCCAAGCGCTCTACTGAAAACATCTCATTCCATCCTTGCTACAGCCCTATGACATAAATACTATTATTATCCCCATTTTACAGATGAGGACACTATGGCACGGCAGGGCTAGTGAGTGATGGAGCTGGGATTTGGACCTAGGCTGGCTTCCTCTAGAGCCCAGACTTTTAACTTCCAAGATTATTACCCCACTGGGTTCAAGTTGCTCAATTAGCCACTTACATGCGGCATCGGGGACTGTTCATGGGAGCTGTGTTAACAATACTAATAATGAAGCTACTATTTGTTGAGGGCTTACTACATGCTAGGCATGACGGCCAGTGCTTCTGTCAGTAGGTGTCCTGAGAAAACCCTCCTTGAGGTCTTGATCCTCTTCTTTCTGCCACTTTGTAAGAGGCTTTCTTCCTTTGGTCAACATTAAATTATTGGGATCCTGCAGGCCTTAGATATAAGAGAGGCTGATGCAACCTGCTGCTTATGCCAGAGTATAAACATCTGTGCAAAATGACACATTTGAAAGAAAACATGTGATTGGCTTTTAGCAGGATATTTCTAGAAGGATCAGAGGATGACTTGAACTTGTCAGCCTCACTTTGAATGTTCGGCTGCTTGCAAGGAGAGCAAGGACTTCACTCCACCTCTCCCCAGCAGGAAATGCCCCCGTGGTGGTCTTTCTTTCAGGGAGATGTGAGCTCAGCCCGGCTGCTCCTGTTGACCCTGCTGAGAGCCTGGCAGAAGTGCGGCTCCTCCTGGGGCTGAGCAAGGCAGAGCTGTGTTTCCTGGACTCAGGCTGCCCAAAGGATATCCTCCCTTGCTCCCCACTGGTTGCTGCCCTTACCAATGCGGCACCCTGCATGGTGGGCAAAGGAGCTGTGACTCTTCCCTCCCCTTTGGGCTAGGGAGGCTATGTGGTTCACAGGAGGATGCTGAGCCTCAGAGCAGGGAGGTCATTTGCCCAAGGCCATACAGCTGGAAAGTGGGTGAGCCTAGATACCAATGCAAGTCAGCTGGAACCTTTCAGAGACGTGAGTCCACTAGGTCAACTAACCTGCCACGGGAGACAGTTCCCATTTTTCCCAGGTATCCTTGCAGACTCAGGTGTGCTCCAAGGATTGAGGACTACTGCTTCTCAGTGAGGTGGACACAGTGAGACAGGGCGTTTTAGGAGAGAGATGTGGGGGTGGAACCAAATCAGTTGTGGGCCCAGGATGCTTCCTCAAGCTGGTTTCTCAGCTTTGGGTCCTGGGGCATGAAAGTACCAAGGATAATAAAGATATGAAGACATTCAAGGAGAGGACATTGAATTAAAGTGTATTTCATTCAAAAGTTTGACTGTTGGTCTGCCACTGTTCTCAACTGAATTTCATCATTTCCATTAAGATGAGTTGGCCTGGCAAGGCTTGGTTTGCAATTGCAGTGTATACCAACATGAACTTGGTCATGGCATAAGATCCTTTGAATACTTGGCTAAGATTTTGCAGAGTTTTTTTTTTTTTTAATCTATGTTCATGATTGAGATTAGACTTATTTTCCTCTTCCATTCCATTCCCATTAGTGAAGGTTCCCTCTTTGCCTAGTCTGTGGTGAATGGCTAGTGAATTTACTATTGAAACCACTTCGGTCTTGTTTGGGAGATGGAGGCATGTATCAGACAGGGTTCCACCAGAGAAAGAAAACCAGTAGGAGATACATATTAAGAGATCTATGACAAGGAATTGGCTTATGTGGTGGTGGGGGCTGACTGGGGAGGTCGAAAATCCATAAGGCAGGTCATCAGGAAGGGCATGCAGGAACTCCTGGACGTGGGCCCAAGCTGCAATCCACAGACAGAATTTCTTCTTCCTCAGGGCAGTCTCAGCTTTGCTCCTAAATCCTTTCAATTGATTGGCTGAGGCTTGCACAGATGATCTAGGACAATCTCCATACTTAGAGTCAATTATGAAGGACTTTAATCACATCTGCAAACCACCTTCACAACACTACCTAGATAAGTGCTTGATTGATAACTGGGGTCTGAACTGTTTTAACTCATTAACACTTCCAACAGCAAATCAGAGAGTTAGCAAGTGTTTGAGAAGCTAAAGATACACTAGCACCACAGGGCAGAGCAGTAGGAATAGGATTGGCCTTTCAACAAAAAGCGCTGGGTTAATTGGGTTCCCATATGGAAAAAAAATGTCTATGAATCCTTACTACACATCATATAAAAAGATCAGTTCCACACAAACTGCAGACCTAAATGTGAAAGGTAAAACAATAAAGCTTTTAGAAGAAAAACACAGGAGAGTGTCTTTGTGAACTTGCAACAGCCAAAGATTTCTTAAGTGTGACACAAAAAGTGCTGAGTGTGACCAAAAATGTGATAAATTGAACCATATTAAAGTGAGAAACTTCTGTTCATCAAAACACACTGTTAAGAAAGTGAAAGGATACTCAACATGTGGGAGATCTTCACAACACACGTCTTCAACAAAACCCTCATCCAGAATACATCAAACAAATAAACAACTCCAGGCCGGGCACAGTGGCGCTCACCTGTAATCCCAGCATTTTGGGAGGCCGAGGTGGGAGGATTGCTTGAGCGCGGGAGTTTGAGAACAGCCTGGGAAACATAGCGAGACCCTCCTCTCTACAAAAAAACTAGAAAATAAAAAAGTAGCCGGGCATGGTGAAGCATGCCTGCTGTCCCAGCTACTCGGGAGGCAAAGGTGGGAGAATCGCTTGAGCCCAAGAGTTGGAGGCTGCAGTGACCTGAGATCGCACCACTGCACTGCTGCATGAGCAACAGAGTGAGACCCTGTCTCTAAAAATAAATAAATAAACACATACATACATACATACATACATAATAAAATAAAATTAAGAAGACAGAAAATACTAATTGTTGGCAACTAGAATACTCATATTTTACTGGTGGGGAGGGTACGTTGGTACAACCACTTGGGAAACTCAGCTTACCCACTGAAGCCAAATACACACATACTTTCTGACTTAGTAATCCCACTTTCAGGTTCCCACTCAACAGCCTATGGATGTTTTTAAAAACATATACCCAAGAAATACCTAGAGCAGAACTATTTGTTATAGCCAAAAGCAACCCTAATGCCCATCAAGGTAGAAGGAACAAGTAATTTGCAGTGTCTTCACACAATGTAATGCTCTACAGCAATGACAATGAGTGTAGAAACAAATGGATGCAGCTCACAAACATAATGTTGAGGGAAGAAAGCCAAACACCTAAGAGCACATATAGAGTGATTTCTTGTTTTTAGTTTTTATTTTTATTTTTTGAGACAGAGTTTTACTCTGTTGCCCAGGCTGGAGTACAGTGGCGTGACCTCTGCTCACTGCAACCTCTGCCTCCCAAGTTCAAGTGATTCTTGTGCCTTGACCTCCCAAGTAGCTGGGATTACAGGCACACACCAACACACCCAGCTAATTTTTATATTTTTAGTAGAGACAGGGTTTCGCCATGTTGGCCAGGCTGGTCTTGAACTCCTGACCTCAGGTGATCCACCGTCCTCGGCCTCCCAAAGTGCTGGGATTACAGGTGTGAGCCACTGCGTCTGGCCGATTTCTTTTAAATAAAACAGAAAAACGGGTGAAACTAATTTCTGCTGCTAGATGTCAGGGTAGTGGCCATCTTGTTTCTTGGTTTGGGTGCTTTGACATGGATATGTTCTCCTTGTGAGCAGTCATCAAGCCTTATACTTATGTATGACATGCACTTTTCGAAGTGTATATTATGCTTCAATACAAAGTCAAAAAACACGAGAGCGTGGAACTCTGAGGTTTTGGTTTTTTTTTTTAGTTTTTTGATCTTTTTTCATGATCTGAAGGATTGAAAGATAACTGAGCAGGAATGTCCTTTCTTTCTTTCTTTGTTATTGAACAAAGACGGTCACTGTACTACCCATCATGTTCAAGTCCATCCCCTGGGACACATGGGTGAGGTTTTTAGTGGTCAGTGCCAGGAGCAGATCTGCCTGGTGCATGGATGGTGCTCCTGGCCACAGGGTGGAGGATGAAGGAGAGATCACATGGAGTCAGGGAGACCTGGAATGGGCCTGTCACTGTTGTCCAGGTTAATGAGTGGCACAGTCAAAGGCAGGATTCTAACCCTCGTCTCCTGACCCTGTCCACTGCAGCATGCCTGCTGTCTGTCCGCCAAAGACCCTGCTGTGGTGGGGAGAGCCCCAGCCCTGCGCCTCCTCCTCACACCCTTCTGGCCTTGGTTGGAATCTCTCTCAGCTCTGGCTCCTGGCTCAGACAGCCTCTGACTTGCAGGCTCTTGCCTCCAGGCCTTGCACGCAGCTACTTGCCCAGCTCAACTGATGCTCACCCCCTGGGGCCCTGGACGCAGGGGGATTCTTCTTGGTTCTACAAGGCAGGGGGTACACAGGCCCTCAGGATCACAGGGATGCATTCTGAGGAATATTCGAAAGTACACATGTATTTGTAAGCTTCTGTTTAGAACGGCCAATAAGACAATCTCAGTGATGTGCAGAGTGCAAAGGTATGTGATTAACACACACGCACACACACACCCACACAAACTCTTAATCACAGAAACCGTTTGTGTTATGCGTGCTTGATTGGCCAAGTGTGCCCACAGCTGGCTGTTTTCTGAAGCCCATGGAGCTAAAGTGAGTAGAAGGCCATCCCCAGCCATGCTTTCATGGGCACAACATGTTCCCACATGACAAGGCTTATAGCCCAGCAGTCCCAGATTTCGCCTGTGGCTAGATCTGGGCACAGGATGGAGATGATGTCATCAGAGCTTCACATTCTTTCATCCAATTAGCTGAGAGTTAATTAGTATTTCCAAAGGGCTTTGAAGACGAGGAGCACTGTTTATTCACAGTTGGGGCGGTGGCAAGCCTGGAGAGGTAATGCAAGGAGTTGACATTAGAATGAGAAGACGGAGCCAATGCTGCCACCTCTGCCTGGCTGCGAGGCTGTTGTGAGACATTTGTGAAAGTGTCTGTATGAGTTTGCTAGGGTAGCTGGAACAAAGTACCACAAATTGGGTGGCTGGAAACAACAGAAATGAATGATCTCCCAGTTCTGGGGCCAGAAGTCTAAGAACAAAGTATCAGCAGGGCCACGCTCCTTCAGGAGCCTCTAGAGGAGGATCCTTGTCTCCTCCAGCTTCTGGTAGCCCCAGGTGTTCTTGGCTTGTGGCTGCATCACTCCAGTCTCTGCCTCCATCTCCATGTGACTGTCTTCCCACATGTGTCTGTGTCTCTGTCTCTCCTTATGAGGACACCATCATGTTGGATTAGTGCCCACTCTAATGATCTCATATTAACTTGATTATATCTACAGAGGTTCTCCTTCCCAATAAGGTCACATTCACAGGCACTGGGTGTTGGGACTTCAACATATTTTTTGGAGGAATACTATCCAACATATAATGGTGCCCATCTGATCTCCAGTGGCCAGTGGGTGCTTCGTTCCTGTGAGTTTCCCTTCCTCACTCTTGTTCTCAGCACAGGAGCCTGAGAATGACTGAGCGGGCCATGCTTTTCTAGGAAGAGCTGGAAAGAAGACTCTGGGAAGAGATAGAAGTTGTAATAGTTCTTCTTTCATGAATGGGCATTCCTTCTTCAAAGACCTTGGCCAAATCTCAGCCCCTCTTGGAGTCTTGGCCCACTTGTGTAAGCAATGCAGGGCTGACCTACGTGCCCCGTAGCCTGCTCTCTTAGCTCTAAACACTGAAGGAAGAAGGCCAGGCTGAGGAGGTGCTGGAGGCTGGCTCCAAGAGGCCTCTGGGCAGGGCCTGCTCCATCCTCAGGCAGTCCCAGGCCAACTTGGATCCACAGAACTCTGATTCTGGAGGATTCCTTTAGCCCTGGGCCATTACTGTTTTCTCATTATTCCTGGGCTCTCAAGCCTCCTCTTGCTCACCCCCAGGAAGCTTCTCCCTTCTCTTCAGTTCTATTCAACTCATGGCATGAATGCCTGTGCTGGTACTGCAGGGGTCACAGGGAGGCTCCCAGCAGGCCCTGCCTTTGAGGACTCCTTGGTCTAGAAAGAGGCAGGTCCAGAGCCCCTGGACACAATCATTAGCTGGTGCCAAACTGGACAGGCACAGAAGGAGCCTCACTCGACCAGGCTACTAGCCCATAGACATACATGTGGGAGTCAGGCAGGCAGACATGGTAGAAGGCATTGCAGAGAGAGGCCCCCCACTTCAGCAGGAGTCCCTCTAAAGCTCCTAAGCAGCCCATGCTCACCAAAGGCAGTGTCTCAGCACCCAGGGTTCTGAGCCAGAGCCGGCTTCGAAGAAGGGAGCAATCAGACACTCATGCTAACAGAACAGGGACCTTGGGAGCTCCTGGTTCCACAGTGGCATGACGTGCCCTCACCTGAACAGCCTGCAGTGCCCTGGGGCCTTGCCTTGCCTCTCTCACAGGGCCCAGTCTCTGCAGGCTTGGTCTCAGTGCCACCTAGGACCATGTTGGAAGCCCCTTTGTTTGGGCTGTGGCTAGGTGGCCTTTGGCTGGGAGGCCTTTGATTAGTCCCTGAACTTCACTCCCCTAAATTCTAATCCCAGCAGCAAACAAGGTACAAAGAGGATGTGTAAGTCTGAGTCCCTCCCCTGCAGGACCTGAAGTCCAGACCCAGGATTGGAAGCCCCAGTCCCGATCCTGGAGGCAGTGCTGGGACAGGCACTTGCTCACCTGGGCCGCTGGATTCTCGGGCCTTTTTGAATCTGCCCTGCTGATCCTCCCACATTTTCTAGCACTAAGTTGGCACCATCCTATTGGTGACTTCTGTTCAGTTTTCACAATCACTAGCTGGTGCCCAACCAGCCCAGCGAGCGATCTGGATAGTTCTGGCAGACAGGGCTGTAGGGATCTAGCAGAGTTTGCTCAAGGTCCTCAGCCTATTGAAGTCAAGCAGGGTCTTTTGAGAGGTGGCGCTTTACCCAAGGGCTTGCCTCTCTTAGCCAGCTTCATGTCCACATTCTAACCCCTGAGACCTGTTATTCTTCTTACCTTATATGGCAAAAGGGACTTTGCAAATGCGATTAAGTTAAAGATCTTTAAATGGGGAGATTATCCTGGGTTATCTGGGTGGGCCCTAAGTGTAATCACAAGTGTCCTCATAAGAGAAAGTCAGAGGGAGATTTTACTACAGAAGAAGAGCAGGAAATGTGACCATAGAAGCAGAGATTGGAGTAACGTGCTTCAAAGATGGAAGAAGGGGCCACAAGCTAAGGAAAACAAGCGGCCACCAGAAGCTCAAAAGAGGAAAGAAAATGGAACTCCTCCCTTGGAGCCTCCAGAAGCCTCAGAGCTTCCAGCTCCTGGACTTTAGCCCAGTGAAGCTGATTTTGAGCTTCTGGCCCCCAGAACTACAAGATAATACATTTGCGTTGTTTTAAGCCACTCAACTGGTGGTAATCTGATACAGCAGTCATAGGAAAGAATACATCTAGTGTTCCCAGCCAGTACAGAGGCAAGGAGTTCAGGCCACTCAACATTATTCCAAGAGAGTAGAAGGCCATTGAGGAAAAGGATGCTGTCCCTAACTCGCTGTGCATCTTTAGAATGCCCCTTTCCCTGTCTGAAACTTTGGGCTTCCCTATACAAAATGGGGATATTGGGAGACCTTGCTGGACTCAACAGGCTTGTTGAGGATCCAAGGAGAAAGTGCTTGACCACCTGGGAAGGCGCTGACCGGCTGAGGAGGCACTCTCCTTCCCTCAACCCTGCTCTTATCATCTTGCTCAGCATTCGTCTTTGGTTTTTCCTCTGATCCGCTCCCATCAAAACCACTCAACAAACCTGTAGTGCCCACGGCCTGGCTAGCACTGTCTGGGTCAGAAGCTGGAGGGACCCCCAAAAGGTCTAAGAAAATCTTCGGTTGAGAAGAGCACCGTCAAGGAAGAATATGGAAGGAAGGATGAAGAAAGGACACAAGTCCATGAGCAGGGTATGAAAATCCACGCTGGGCACAAGTGTACTGCCAAACAGGCTGTGCTCCAGCTGCCCTGGGGCCGCTTAGCTCAGCTGGAATCAATTGTGGTTCTTTCCCTTAGCTAGATCAGGAGTTCTGGAAAGGCTCTTGGATAGACTGTCTACCACGGTGGCTCTTACCCCCAGCACAAGGCCAGTTATAAAGTGGGTGTTCAGTGTTAGATCTCAGGGACATTTCCTTGCTCAGTCTTCAGCCTTTTTAACTTCCCAGCACCACCCACGCTGCTGACCATCCTCTCAAGCTTGATCCCTCCTCCCTAGCTTTCCTTGATGCCTGGGTATTTGGTTCACTTCTTAATTCTCAGGGTCCCATTTTTTCATCCTCCTGCTTTTCCTGTGGCTTTCGGTAGCAGCAATAAGCCAAGATGTCCCAAATAACTATCTCTTGCCTTCTAGACTTTTCTATCTGGAAACTGCAAGGTTCATTCAACTCATTATGGCCAGCATGGAATTCGGCTTCTTCCTTGCTGCTACCCAAATCTCATCCTCTCCCGGGTCCCTAGCTCAGCAGAAGGCATGGCTGGCCACCAATTCTTCTAAGCTTCAGCCTCCTAATTCTCTTTATCCCTTCCCCTCCCTTAGCCCCACATCCAATCAATCACCATGGATGGTCTATTCTTGCACAGAATCATCTCTTCATTACGTCTGCACCATAGCCCCGTTGCCTGTTCCTCAGGACAGACACACTCTTATCGTCTCTCCCCTGGACTAGAGGTAGTTTCCCACTGGTGCCCCACCTCTGGTCCCTCTCCCTGCACTCTCCCCACCATCCAAACACAAATGTCACCATGTCACCCTCCAGGGAGTTATCAAGTCCAAGCTCTATCACCCAGGCTGGAATGCAGTGGTGTGATCTTGGCTGACTGCAACCTCTGCCTCCCAGGTTCAAGCAATTCTCCTGCCTCAGCCTCCCGAGTAGCTGGGATTACAAGCACCTGTCACCACACCTGGCTAATTTTTTGTATTTTTAGTAGAGACAGGGTTTCACCATGTTGGCCAGGCTGGTCTCAAACTTCCGATCTCAAGTGATCTGCCCGCCTCAGCCTCCCAAAGTGCTGGGATTATAGGCGTGAGCCATTGTGCCTGGCCTATTTTTTTGTTTTGATAGTAGCCATCGTAATGGGATGAGGCGATGTCGCATTGTGGTACTGACTTGCATGTCCTTAATGATTAGTGATGCGGAGCATCATGTGCTCATGGCCTCTCAGTCACTACTGAGCAGAGGTTGACAAACCTTTCCTTTTCTTCTTTTTTTCTCTGACTTCATTCTTCCACCACAAAACCTTTTTCTATGAAGGGCAAGAGAGTCAATATTTTGACTGGCTTTGTAGGCTAGATGGCCTCTGTCATAACAACTCAACTCTGCTATTGTAGTGAAAAGGCAGTCTTAGACAATATGTAAATAAATGGATGTGGTTGTGTGACAGCGAAACTGTATTTACAAAAGCAGGTGGCAAGCGAGATTGGAGCCTGAGTTCACAGTTTGCTGACCTCTGCTCTTAAAGGAAGGAGCGCTTGGGTTATTAATTTCTGCATTTCATTTCTTCTATGGGACTGGGAGCTCTTTGAGGGCAAGGGCTCTATCTTGGCCACTTCTGCAACCCTTTGGAAATGGCAGGTGCCCAGTTAAAATTTTTTGAATTGATGTTCCCCTTGCCCACCATGGAGAACAAAGCCAGTGGTGTGCATGTCTCCCAGTACCTGCTACAAGAGGCATCCCATCCTCTTCCCTCCTTTTCTCCCCTAACCCAGTCACTCTAGAAAGTTCTTTGGGAAATTCTCAGGGCTGAATGAGTTAATATGAACAGACCTCCTGGAGCCAGTAAGAGGCAGAGCTGGCAAAGAGTCTCGACTTTGGGTCCACCATCCTTTGGAGCCTTCCACGATCAATGACTAGGCAGTGCTGGTGAAAAGAGATGCATACTGGAATGGAAGGTTCTAGTGTCTGCCAACATATCTTCTTTCTCACAGTTCCTAATGATCCATTTGTGCTTTTTCAGCCCTTCATGTTAAAAGAACCTCAGGTTGGCACCCATATCCTGACTGCCTCCTTCCCACATGGGCACCTATGTGGCATTAGGCTGCCTGGATCTGAATGGGTGACCTGGGGTGCGCTGGCCTGGGGGATCAGGAGCTAGTGGTCCAGCCCTGGCTCTGCTAACTGCCCTTGAGTGCCCTTGGCCATGGCCTCTTTTCTCTGGGGCTCCCCCAGCTGGCCAATGAGTTGGTGGCTTTCTCCTGTAAATGCCCTTGGAGCCTTGGCACACGAACTGGGCATGCTTACTTCCCTGGAACTTCATTACGTCTGCACCATAGCCCTGTTGCCTGTTCCTCAGGACAGACACACTCTTATCGTCTCTCCCCTGGACTAGAGGTAGTTTCCCACTGGTGCCCCACCTCTGGTCCCTCTCCCTGCAGAGGTGAACAGGTAACGAATCAAAAGCCCCTGAGGAGCAAAGCAATTTGTAGAGCTCTATCTGGGCAGCTAAGTGGATGGTTGCCCTGTGATGGAGGAAGTGCTTTGATGGAGATGTAGGCCAGCCATTGTGTGAAGCCAGAGAGACCTGTGGGGGACAGCTGCAAAGAAGAAATGATGGTGGAGATGGAGTTTGAAGAAGAGCGGCTGGCCCTGCAGGACCAGGTGCCCTGAGGCAGGTGAGCTGAGCAGAGGACGGTGCTGCTGATGAGCTGCGGGATACCGGAGGGAACAGCACCTGTGTAAGTTGCACTTGCTGGGGTTTGGTGAGGGAGGAAATGAGGGAGGACAAGGGAAGTCACATCCAATGGTGTTTCAGTTCAGCAGAAGGTAGAGCTTTCTACCAGCAAGGGCTGTCTCATCCAGAAAGCTAAGAATCTTCCAGGGGCAATGTGCACCGTCCTGCCTGGCGAGCCCTCCTCCTCGTGGATTCCAGTGCTTGCCTGTTTTGAAGCCATGGACCCCATGATGGAACAGCCAGCCACACACACAGACAGGGGTGACGATGAGGCCTGGGAGCCTCTCTCTGCCCTCGGCATGTCTCTCCTGGCCCCTCCCCCGACAGCTGCTGGCCCCCTCCACTCACTAGTTTTTATTAGGTCACAGTCCTCTTTGAGAAGCTGGTGAAAGCCATGTGCCCTTTCATGCCAACACACACACATCCACAAACACACACACACCCACACCCCCAAAGGCTGCATCAAATTTATGGAGTTCACAGACTTCTCAAGTCCCCATCTGAATGTCAGGTTGGGAACCTTTCTCTGCTTCAACCCAGTCTCATGGGCTGTGCCTTTCCCCATTCCTGGGACCATTTTCTTTTGTTGCTACTGCAACTCCAGGATTCCAAGACAGGGAGGTTTCCTGAGCACCCACTATGCTGTGGGGACACTGGTTGCCTCTGTCCTTAAGAACTCCTGGCCTGGTGGGGGCGGGAAAAAGCACAAACAGGAAACACAAAATGAGGCACAGGTCAGGGGCCCCAGGCTGGGAATCCAGAGAAAAGAGGTGGTTTCCAACTGGGAGGATTAGGCATGGCTTTTTAGGGGAAGGGAACGGGCCATTCTGGAGCTGGGACACAGCGGGGAGAGGACATTGCATGCAGTCATGACAGGCTGAGCAGGGGATGCATGACAGGGTGTGAGCAGGAAACCGTGGTTCCATTTGGCTACAACACAGCAGGTGTGAAGACCAGTGGAAGGAGCTGGAAATGTGGGCTGGGGGAAAATCGGGCCCTGCTTTAGTGTTTTTAGCAGAGAGACAGGATACCCTAGGTGTACACATAGCAGCTGGATGGGAGGAGGGGCGAGAGTAAGCAGACAGATCGGGTCGGCTGTCCCAGGACACCTGACCTAGGTGCAGATGGGGTCAGGTGCTGAACTAGGTCAGTGTCGATAGGGAAGGGAAGGAAGAGGGATTGAATGTGATCATCCCAAAGGACACGCAGCCCTTGGCAATAGGGCTTCTAGCTGTCCCCAGTCCGGGAGAGAACTGCCTTCCCTTGGCCTCGATTCTCCAGATGGGATGTGACACGAGGGACAGACATAGGCCTGGGTCTGCACTCCAGGGTGCCATCTTAGGGCGGTGTACTGCAAAGCCATCAGCTGTCGGGAAAGAAATGGGTGGGGGTGGCCCCCAGGCCCTGGACCTGTGAGTAGGGCAACTTCAGTCTTGCAGCGGCCAAGGGGAGGTTCTAGCTGGACTCAGTGATCTGCAGGAAGGCTCCTTCACTGGTCAGAAACCATCCGCAGGGCTTGTGAAGAGAGTGCTGGCCCAAGCCCAGGGTCTCGGTTCAGTAGGTCTGGGGTGGGGCCTGATGGTTTCTAACAAGCTCTCGGGGTACTGAGGTTATGGTTTCCTGGTGGTTAGACTTTCTCCAAACGGGTGGGTCGAGATGGGTCTGGGTCAGGAATGCGGGGAAATACAAGGAGCGGCCGGGAGGTCGTCAGCTTGGCCAGTGGGGGGCTCAGGGTCTCTGTGCACAGCCTCATCTTTCGGATCTGAGCAGACACTGTTTCTGCAACTGTTCTGCTGTGATCGCCACCTGGGCCAGGCTTGCTTGCAGCCCTATGTCCCTCTCATAGCACCCTGCACTTTTCTTTTTTGGAAACTTCAGCAGTTTTGAATAACATATTGGTCTGTGGGCTGCGTGTTTTGTTCACCACTGAAGTGCAGGGCAGGGCCCAACGATTTTCTGTGGTCTGAATGAGTGAACAGAGAGGGCAGAGAAGAGGTTCCATGAGGGACGTCTTTGGTCTAGATGGCAGCTAGTATTTTTCTGAGCGAGTGGTTAGGTCGAAGCTGAGGGCAGTTTGGCCCTTGGTGCTCATCAGCAAGGTCTGCTGGCCTCACCCACTCCGGGCCCGACACCATCCTCCCACCAGCTTAGAGCTGCTCTGCGGCTTCATTCCAGCCTGAGTGGCCTCCTCCCCCTCTCACTCCCCACAGCAAATCCGGTGCTGAGCTCGGACCCCTTCCAGGCCACTTCTTGTAAGGATTCATCTCTACCCCCAACCCTACCGCCCCCGCCCAGCTCCAGCATTGCGTGGGCCTTTGTTGCTTCTTGTCTGAAGGCTCCACGTAAGAGCCACGATGGTCTCCTCGATTCTTGGCCCCCACTGCCCAGGAGATAAAAGTACATCCCCTTCAGCTTTGCACCATCGGTCTGGCTGGCTTCCCCACCCCAAAGCAGGCTGGCATGTCTGTCCTTCACTGAATCTAAGACGCCGTTATCTCATGGACCCCTAAGAAACACAACGTGCTGCTAATTAAACTACGACATGCCATTGACTGTGACACTCTGACATCTTTAGCCTGAAATGCCAACTTCGACAGTTAAGTCTCACTGCTTATCCATTCTTCAAGGTCCGACTCAAGGCATCACCTCCTTGACAGAAGCTGAACATTTACTACTGCGTCTTAAGTGTGTGTATCATGTCCTGCCTGGCATTACAGGGGCTTGTGAACATATCTTAAGACCATGATTCTAAGTGCCTTAGGGGCAAAGGCTGTCTTATTTATGTTTATATCCCCCTGCCCCATCAGCAGAGGGCAGCACAGTCTCTCCTCATTCCGAGGAATTATCCTCTACGCTATGCCCTTTGGAAACTGGCCTGAAGGGTTCTGAGGGTGAGCTGCAGGGAAGGAGCCCCTTCTGCTCCCTGGCTTACTGTCACCCAGCCCAGTGTCCCACATTAGGAGAGGAGCTGAACATATGAAACAGCGTGCCACTGGGCTGGATCACTGCCTTGTCTCTAAAAACAACAAAACTCTGTTGATAAGAGAAATGTTTTGTGAAAACAGTGCAAGCCTGGTGTGGCGGCGCACATTTGCTCTCAGGAGGCTGAGGTGGGAGGACTGCTTGAGCCCGAGAGTTCAAGGCTGCAGTGCTTTATGGTTGGGCCTGTGATGAGCCAGTGCACTCTCGGCTGGGCAACAGAGACACACTCAGACTCTGTCTCTACAATGACAACAACAAAAAACAATGCAGGCAGGCACAGCAACGTACCTGAAAGAGAATGTCGAAGCATGTAAGGAGCTGAACAAGCAACAGAGACTGGGGAGGAATTACAGTCATTTCAGCTTTCAGCTTTTGCTCTAAGCTCACTGTCAGTATGAAATGTATATGTAAAGTCTCACCCATGTGTTAACAACTTCTGTTTTTCTTCTGGGATATTCTGAAGATAGAGTATCTTGAACAAAGTCTAGAGGCTTCACTCTAGTATTGGTCTGCATGGAAACGGTTCTCCATCAGAACTAACAAATGGGTTGTAGCTTCCTACAGCTTCCTTCATTATGTATAAGGACACTGGAATGAAATGTATAACCTCGAAGAGGGGGCAAGGGAGGGGGTAAACAGAGAGACACAAAAAGACAGAGAACAAATCAGTATAATATGAAGCTGCCTGCTTCAAGAAATCCAAATCCAATTCCATGAAGGAAGAAATGCCTGTTTGATGCTGCCCTCATCGTCACGGAAAGAGTAGGGTGCGCTCTCTGCCTAGCAGGAGGAGTCACAGGCTCAGAGCAAACTCATTCGAGGGATGTTATTTCATCAATCCACAGGGGAAGGCGTGACTGGCTGAGGAACGGGTCGAGAGAGCTCAGCCTCCAGTGTCCCTCACTTGACCCTCCGCAGGTGGCGAAAGCTCTGCACGGTCCTCTCCATAGCATCATCCATGGTCACTAGTGGCTGGTAGCCCATGGCCTTTTTGGCTCTCTCGCAGCTGTAGTAGTGGAATGTGCCAGCCAGTGCGACCCGCATGGGTGTGAAGGTGGGCTGCAGCTGGATGACAGGACTGACCACCATCACCAGCAGGGACAGCAGGAGGGCCAGGTAGTAGGCCACCCAGTAGGGGATGTGGTACTTGGGGGCCTCATAATTGAGGCCTGTCAGGATGCGAGACAGGAATGTCCAGAAAGGGATGGGCTCATCGTTGGTGATGTGAAATGCCTGGCGGGAGAACAAGAACAAGAAGTGAGAAACACCACCCCCACTTGCCCAAAGTTGAAGCATCTATTAATCCCGTGCAGATCGCATCCTCACTGCCTAACTGCTGCAGCTTTCCATGTGGCCTGCCCTCAACTGCACAACTGCTAAGGCGTAGAAAGGGCAGACGATGAAAGTTTCATCTATGGGCCAGGATTTTAAGTGAAGCATAGATTGCACTTGGAAAGGCACATTTGTTAATTTGATAATCGTTAATCATCATAAAACTCATCTACATATCTTTGGATGCAATGAATTGCTCATATTACATTTCTTGACGGTGTTGTGCTTGTTTTAAATCAAAAGCCACACCCGGGCCAGGCGTGGTGGCTCACACCTGTAACCCCAGCACTTTGGGAGGCAGAGGCAGGCAGATCACCTGAGGTCAGGAGTTTGAGACCAGCCTGGCCCACATGGTGAAACCCCGTCTCTACTAAAAGTACAAAAAATTAGCTGAGCGTGGTGGCGCACGCCTGTAACCCCAGCACTTTGGGAGGCAGAGGCAGGCAGATCACCCGAGGTCAGGAGTTTGAGACCAGCCTGGCCAACATGGTGAAACCCCGTCTCTACTAAAAGTACAAAAAATTAGCTGAGCGTGGTGGCACATGCCTGTAGTCCCAGCTACTTGGGAGGCTCCGGCATGAGAATCGTTTGAACCAGTGAGGCGGAGGTTGCAGTGAACTGAGATCGCACCACTGCACTCCAACCAGGGTGACAGAGTGAGACTGTCTCAAAAAAAAAAAAAAAGGCACATCCACCCTATTCCCAACTTATTTGAAGGTTATCAGTGGGAAAACGGCAGAGGTTCAGGAGAATAAAAGAGGACCAAACAGCAAGGGAGGGAGAGACCTGAGGAATGAGTGGGAGAAAGGGTGAGGAGCAAGCACCCTGCCCAATCTACGTGGGCTCCTGTCACAAGGAGCCATGCCAACAGGTGGGCAGCCAGGTCAGGGGACCATAGATGACCGTGACCTGAATGTCTGTTCAATCCCAGCTCATCAGCTCCCCAATTTTGGCTGCCCGAGTGATGTGACGCTGCAGTGACACCACATGCTCTATCAGAGGGGCTTGATCTTGGCACGGGGGGTCCTAAGGCAGATCATCCATGATACAGGATCACAGGAGCAACTTGCCAGCAAATCCAATGGCAAGGAGAAGAAACCCGCAGAAAGGCACCCGTGCAGAGATGGGTGCAGCAGGCCTTACCTTCCCACCCAGTGTCGAGTCTCGGGAGAGCTGCTCTGCAGCCAGGATGTGTCCATGGACCACGTTCTCCACAAAGGTGAAGTCCACCAAGTTCTTCCCGTTTCTGCAGGTGCACAAGGGATGATGGAATACGTGCTGGGAGCCCCTGCACCAAGGCCAGGGCCACTCCCAAGTCCTGGCATTTGAGAGACTGTGACCTGCAGAATGGCTGCCACCTCACTTGGCAAGGCCAGCCCAGGCACTCATGGATGCCTGTAGTGGTTAAAGATGTACACTGGGCCGGGACTCCTGGGTCTTCAGGGTTAGTGGAATCTGAAAGCTGGGGGACCTGCCCACCCATTCCAGCATGGCCAACACTGGTGCTGTCTCTCCTGCCCCGATTTGGGTAGCAGCTTTTCAGCCCCTTCCCAGGAGACACGGGGCCAACGCCTTGCTCTGGTCTCCCATTTATTGACCAGTCTCCTTGTAATCCTTCAAGGTGACAAGTCAGGGTAGCAGTGAGGCTGAGTGAGAAACAGGAAGGCAAGGCAGAGGGAAAAAGGAGGAAAGAGAGAGAGGAGAAAAGGAGGAAATGAAGGAAGAGAAGGCCTATTTGGGAGAGAGCCACACTGTTGTCCCCTGTGGAGGCCCCTCCACCTGCGCTTTCCCCGAGGAGGGATGTAATGCCCCCACCTGCCTTCCCAGATGCAAGCAGAGTCAAGCCCTGGCCTTTGACCCGGGACCCATTGTTTTCCCTCTGAGTCTCAGTTTCTTCAGTTTCCAAACAGGGTCACAAATACCTTCCCAGCCTACCTGAGAGGGTACACTGGATTGAACAGTATCCCTCCCAAAGCTTCTGTCCACTTGGACCTTGTGAATGTGACCTTATTTGGAAATAGGGGCTCGGCAGATGCAATTAGTTAAGCTGAGCTCATACTGGAGTAGGGTGGGCTTTAAATCCAGGGAATGATGTCCTTATAAGAGGGAAATTTGGACACAGAAAGCAAGGAAGACAGCCATGTGAAAGGGAGGCAGAGGCCAGAGTGATGCCTCTCCAAGCACAGAATGCTAAGGATGGCCGGAAGCCAGCAGAAGCTAGGGCAGAGGCCTGGAACAGACGCTCCCTGTGAACCTCCAGAAGACACTAGCCCTGTCAACATCTTAACTGCGGACTTCTGGCCTCCCAAACTGTGACAGAATCCATTTGTTGTTTTAAGCACCTACTTTGTGGCGAGTTGTTATGGCAACTACAAGAAATGAATACAGAGGACAGTAGACAAGGTCACTGCTATGCTACGGCCTGAATCTTTGTATCCCCGCAACATTCGTACGTTGAAACTTAACCTCCAATGCAATGGCACTGTGAAGAGGGACCTTTAGGGGGTGATTAGGTCATGTGGGCTCTGCCCTCAGGAATGGGATTAGTGTCCTCATAAAAGAGGCCCAAGGGAGCCTGTTTGCCCCTTCCACCATGCGATGACATGGTGAAAAGCTGCCACTCATGAGGAACAGGGCCTCACCGGACACCCAATCTGGGAACGCCTTGATCTTGGACTTCCCAGCCTCCAACCTGTCTGTTGTTTGTTACCCAGTCTTAGGTATTTTGTTACAGCAGCCTGCACGGACCAAGACAGTCACATAAGAAAAGAGCTCCGATGCCATTTGGAAGGACTAGGGAAGAGCCGCTGTGGGCTGACTCACCCAATCACGAACTTCATCTTGCCGTTCCTGGCTGCCTCGATGAGGATGGGTACCAACTGCGGGTCCCTTGGGCCGAAAATGCCATGAGGGCGGATGGCTGTGGTTAAGAAATTCTTCTCAGGATCGTTGGCGCCCAGGACTGCCTGGAGGAGAATGGGAGAAGGGGCACGTCCATTGCAAATTCCTAGGCCCAGGCCAAGAGAGTGCCTCACTGGGTGAGAAGCACCACTCGTCAGGGACAGACAGATGACACACTCTGCTGGCATGTGGCCACTGAGCAGTGGTCTGCCTTGGGCTGACAACCTACATCAGTGGCTGGTATAATTCTGGGCTACCTCTCTACCCCATCCACTCTCACACCAAAATCTGAAAATGCAGGACAGACAGCTGGGCAAAAACTGGTAAGATCAAATCAGAAGGCCCTGGTTTGGGTTCAAAGGCTAAAATCCACCAACACTGCCAGAAGACATGCCTCGGCAGCAGTTTGTGGAAAACATCCGAAGGTTCTGGCGAACAAGTTAGCCGTGAGCCTCCAGTGACTTGAACTGCATGTGCCACCCACGTTTCCACCAGGCCGGGTCTGTTCCAGGCAATTCTGAGTACCACCTCCGAGGGGAGGGCTCTGAGAAACCCAAGTGGGCCCAGAAGAGGGTCAGAGAAGGTGAAGGGTCTGAAGACCATGCCTGGGGAGAAACAGGCCAGCAGCTGGGGGGCAAAGGAGGCCGAGACATGTAAAGTCCTCAGAGCAGTGCCTGGTCCAGAGCCAGTGCTCCTGTTGCCACCGTGAGGAAAAGGTGACTTCTGTGTGACTTCATGGACAAACTAGAACTCAAGAGCCTAAAGTACAGCGAAATGGGTTTCGCCTCAAAAGTAACAAAACTTTCCAGAGGATTTGTTTTATCGTGGGTAAAAGTGGTGATCATAAAGGTACCTACCCTGACGGGGCTGCATGCGAATTACACGAGATGGCCCATGTGAGTTGCTTCAGTGCGTGTCTGTACGCTTGGTAAGTACGGTTCCTGCTGTCATGTCACTTCGGGTTTCTACTCTATGGTAGCAAAGTGCTGGTCTATGTTTTGGCCCCAGTGATCTTAAGCAACTCAACAACGGAAAAGCTGCCTCTTTCAACAGATTCCCAGAGCTGGCCCTCCTCTTCCCGCCAGGCCTCTGGTCCCCACAGCGATGGAGGAAATGACTAAATAAACCCTCAAATGGCCTCCACCAAGGCTCATCTCTACTACTAAAGGGAAGAGAGGTGAAGGAGTCCTAGCTCCCCATCACATTTGGTTTACGATCAGTAGGAAGGTTATAAAGCCAATAGTGGATGTCAACCTCGGCTGAAAGGAGGCTTCAGGTGAGTTACTGCTGGAGTCATCTGCAGGCTTTGCTTATTTCTAGTTGAGAACCCAAAAGCTGATGTAAGCGAGACACTGATGGTCTGGGCCAAGGCCATCATTTGAAGCTCCTGAGCCTAGACGGGCTCAGCTGTGGTGGCAATCAGTATCGGGCATACTGGGTTGAGAATACACAGGGTCTCCATGGTGACTGAACTGCCTCAAGGCGCAGGGAGGCTTTAGTACTCCTTGGGCCAAGTTCGAGCACATGAGTGCTCCAAGGAGCGAGACAGCACAGTCTGGAGCCAGGACTGTGGCTTTGCCAAAGGCCAAGCCTCCACCCCTGGTCTGGGCGGCCCTTGTGTCTCCCTGTGGGCCATCCCTGTGGGCCAGCTCTGCCAGGACTTTGTGAGCTGAAGCAACAGCAAACAGGCTGGGCGCGGCGGCTCACGCCTGTAATCCCAGCACTTTGAGAGGCCAAGGCGGGCAGATCGTGAGGTCAGGAGTTCAAGATCATCCGACCAACATGGTGAAACCCCGTCTCTACTAAAAATACAAAAATTAGCCCAGCATGGTGGCACGCACCTGTAATCCCAGCTACTCAGGAGGCTGAGGCGGGAGAATCGCTTGAACCTGGGAGGTGGAGGTTGCAGTGAGCCGAGATCATGCCACTGCACTCCAGCCTGGGCAACAGAGTGAGACTTCATCTCAAAAAAAAAAAAAAAAAAAAAAAAAAAAAATACGGCAAACAGCCAGGAGGCAGCTGGCTCTCAGGTAGCCAGGTCAGTGTTCAGCTCCAGTTCAGTATGTACTGGCTTTGAAAGAAAACCTCAGTGGGTGTGACACACTGCACACACCTGGGAGGGGTACACTCACAGCTACCCAGCTAAGGCAAGCTATCCCAGGCTCAGGAGCACTCCTGGCCTGCAGCTTAGGACAGTCCCCATCTGCAGCTAGCAGTTGTCAGGGGCCCCACAGTCCCAGCAGCCTAAAGGCTTGGTAGCGACAGTGGCTGAATCCAACCACACTAAAATCAGGTGCCCTTTGATGAGGCTGTTTTGCCAAGTGGAAAAGTACTTTTCCTTAAAATAAAGCAAGATCCTTCCGTTGTTTGTTTTTCTAAGTAAGGGAGGGGGGGTGAGAGTGCCACTAGGAAGGTGCCTCCAGCCTGATTCCTGTCTGCACGCTTGCAACTGCTGTAAATTCCCATAGCAAGCGAGGAAGCTCCCATGGCACTGAGGGTGGACTGTAGGCTCTGGAGACAGAAGGCCTGGGGTCAGCCACCTCCTAGCTGCACAGTTTTAGAAAGGTTCTGAGTCTCTCTGTGCATCTGTGCACCACAGTCTTCATCTATAATCTGGTGATGATGCGATAATTGTGACCTTTAAACAAGGAAAATACTCCTGGAAAACACTCAGAACAGTGTCTGGCCACATAAAGCTGTTCTCATAGTAATTTTTTTTTTTTTTTTTTTGGGAGACAGTGTCTCTCTCTATCCCCCAGGCTGGAGTGCAATGGCACAATCTCGGCTCACTGCAACCTCCGCCTCCCAGGTTCAAGCGATTCTCATACCTCAGCCTCCCAAGTGGCTAGGATTACAGGTGCCCGCCACCATGCTGGGCTAATTTTTGTATTTTTAGTAGAGGTGGGGTTTCGCCATGTTGGCCAGGCTGGTCTCGAACTCCTGACCTCAGGTGATCCACCCACCTCGGCCTCCCAAAGTGCTGGGATTACAGGCGTGAGCCACCGTGCCCGGCCTCTCACAGTATTTTTAAATTTAATTTCACCCACAAATTTTACATCTCAAGTCAGGTACGTAGGCCTCCGAATACAAACTTCATAAGTTCATAAACATTTTTCTTAGGATTCTAAACCCTTCAGTCTGCTCACTCAACCAGTTCCAAGGTACATACCCTCTCCTGTAAGATCTTCGTCTCTGTGTAGTAGTCAATGGGTTTTATGGCATAGGGAAGGTCTTCAGTTCCATTCTTGATATCGACGCCCTCAAAGATGACACTGGCACTGCTGGTTAAAATGAGTTTCTGACAGAGGAAGGTTAGAAAAAATAAAAGTCAGAAATTATCACAATGCAAACAGTGCGATGATCCTGTATGAAACAGAATCAAGGGGCATCCCTTTGCTGCCCTCACATTCGAGGCACTGCAGAAATTATTTGCTGCAATGCCTTTGCTTTTCATGCCTTCTTAAAATAATCCAAAGATCACCATCTTCTGCAGCTATGTGGATTCCAGACACACTATGCATTACATTCTAACCAAGAATCAAGAGATCTTGGTTCCAAAACAAGGGATAACACATTTTTTCTATCCCATCACACCTGAGAGAGAGAATAGACTTTCATTCATGGTATCTCACTATGACGGTGATTCTCTGTTGTAAGTGCAGGGCAGCCCGCAAACTTCTAGGAAGATGTCTGTTTGAAAAAGATCACTGGCTATTCTGATAGTGACCTGGCCATGTGAACACACATAGGAATACACACACCACACGACCTCTTAAGAAATGCTATTCTAAAGGAAGATGTTCTCTTATGAGGGTCCCCAGTGTCCAGCCTGCTGGTTAAGAGAAGCTCATCCAACACTGGACACCATTAGCATGAATCATATCGTTCCCATTCTTATTCAACATTGTATGAGAAGCTCTAGGCAGAGTGATAGGGTAAGATAAACAAGAATTCATAATGATTTGAAAAGAAACTGAACTTCCATCACTTACGGATGAGAGAAAAATCTACACAGAAAACACAGGCAAATATGTAGAAAATATTAGTGTTTGGCAAAGTTACTGAATTAAAAATCAATATACAAAAATTAACTAGTCTTATATGTTAACAATAATTGAAAATGTAATATAAAGTTATTAAATAACAAAAAATGAAGTACATACAAATAAATTTAACGAGATATGCAAAATCTTTACGAAGTAAACTATAAAACTCTATTGAAGACATTAAAGAGCGAGATAAACAGAAACATACCCCATATTTATGGACAGGAACACTCAATATGGGAAAGATGTCAATTCTCTCCAAAATTACCTACAAGTTCAACGCAATTACAACAGCAGTCTCAGCTGGCTTTAGCAAGGCACTGGTTAAGCCAAATATATGCAGAAGAACAAAGGGCTCAGAATAGCCAAGTGAAGTTTGAAGAAATTGGTTGGGGGGGTGGTGATTTATCTACGGTACACTGAGACTTATCCTAAAAAGGCAGAGCCTCTCTGCATGGGCAGACAGGGAGGTCAATGGGGCAGAGGGGAGAGCCTGGGAACAGGCCCATGTAAGACACCAACACCTAAGACATGCTGCAGATGGTGTGCAGCAATGCAGAAAGGATGGATTATGCAATAAATGGCACTGAACTGCTTATACACATGGAAAAAAGTTAGATCTCTATCTCACACCATATGCAAACATAAATTCCTGGTGGATTAAAGACTTAAATGTGGAAAGCAACACTTAAAACCTTTGAGAAAAAAAAGTACATTAAATAATCTTTTGATCTCAGTGTTGGAAAATGTTCCTTCAATACAACACAGCAATCACTTTCTGCACTCTTACCCACTAAGCTACTCTGCCCCTTCCGTAAATAAACCAGAGTTACATATGCCAAGATGAATAAAGAAAAACATAACATTGGGGAAAAAAGCAAGTTGCAGGAGGATCTGTTCAGTAAGATATCAGTTTATAAAATCTTACAACATGCAACCCAATACTTTATATTGGTTACACACGGAGCAAATGGAAATAAACCCAAATTCAGAATTGCTACCCATGGCTACAAGAAGACAGCAGTGGCATCGCGGATGGGCACACATTACACACGCCAGTAATGTTGTTTCTTAAATGCTGCGGTCAGTGGAGAGGTGCTGTTTTATTCTCAAATCTTGTTTTTTTTTTTATTTTTTTGTAAGAGACAAGGTCTTGCTCTGTTGCCTAGGCTGGGGTGTAGTGTTGGGATCATAGCTCACTGCAGCCTGAAAATCCTAGGCTCAAGCGATCCTTCTGCCTCAGCGTCCCGAAACAGTTGAGGCTACACGTGCAGACCACCACACGTGGCTTTTAAGCATTTGTGTAGAGGTGGGGTATTGCTATGTTGCTCAGGCTGGTCTTGAACTCCTTGGCTCAAGTGATCTTCCTGCCTTGGCCTCCCAAAGCACTGGGATTACATGTGTGAGCCACCACACCCGGGACGCAAATCTTTTTCGTATGCCCCCAACCTCCCATTTAACAAAGAGCAGCAGGGCCCTTCCCAGGGCTCCAGTTACATCAGCATGGCTGAGTGCAGAGTCTGGGACTTGGAGAATCTGCTTTGACCCCACCTCTCCCATTTACTAGCAAACAGACATCGTTTAGCCCCTGGTCACCTAACAAGGAGCTAATTAGGTGAAAACTGCAGCAGGGCAAAGCATCTTCTCAACTACTAGGGGTCAGTTATAACTGACCTTTTCCAGGGCCCAAGCCCAGAAGAGCTCCAACCCTGCTGGGCCGGCTGAGGATGCTGCGGACCAGCCAACAGTGCCAGGAGAGGTTGTTGGGAGAGGAACCCCCGGCTTGCTTCAAGCTTTTCTCTTAATTTCTGCAGTACCTGTGGCTATGCATCCCTGTGAGGGTCAGGATGCTGAGCTGACACGGAGCTGTTTTAGCCAGTGGCTGGGGTCCTATATAAAGACAATTCTAAGAACCAGGATTGGTAACAATGCAGCAAGCTACAATGGGCAGAAAATTCGTATCCCCTCAGACCTGAGTTAGAGCAAGTTTCTATTGGCTAACGGTAAACACAGTTTGCTTTTCTTTTAAAATATAAGCAAGGTCTGGAAAACAATGTGGTGGTTCCTCAAAAGGTTAAACATAGAACTAGTATATGATCTAGCAACCCTACTTCTGGGTATATGCCCGAAAGAATTGAAAACAGGGACTTGAACAGATATTTGTACACTTGTGTTAATAACACTATTGTTTACAATTGCCAAAAGGTGAAGACAGTACAGATGTCCATCGATGGCTGAATGAATAAACAAAATGTGGTCCATCCATACAATGAAATATTGTTCTGCCTTAAAAAGGAAGGACATTCCAACACATGCTACAACATGGATGACCCCTGAGGACATCATGCTCGGTGAAAAGCCAGATACAAAAGGACAAATACTACATGAGTCCACTTCTGTGAGGTCCCTATAGTTGTCAAACCCATAGAGACAGAAAGTAGAAGGGTAGTTGCCAGGGGCTGGGTGGGGAAGGGCGATTGAGGAGTTGCTGTTTAATGGGTATAGAGTTTCTATTAGGGAAGAAGAAAAAGGTTTAGAGATGGATGGTGGTAATGGCCGTACAACATTGTGAGTGTACTTAATGCCACTGAACTCTGCACTTAAAAATGGTTAGGATGGTAAATTGTATGTGACATATATTTTATCACAATAAAAATATAAGCAATGTCTAAGTTCTGCAGCTCTTTAACTGAAGGCTAATAGCCTTGAGGTCCTCAGATGTTCTATTTGTGTGCAGTTAGAATATTACATCTCAAATCAGCCTTGGCAAGCAGACCTTCACGAACTCCAGTGACTCCAAGGGCTTCATTTCTAAGATCTTCCCAACACTTTAAGAAGCAACCCTGCCTAGTCCCAGGGAGACTGCAAGAACTACGGCCTTACACCCTTAGAAAGGGCCATCACACGCTCCCGACAGCACTCACTCCAGCCTTCCCCTTACCTGAACCCCAGCCTCTTTGCAAGTTTCAATGACATTCTTGGTGCCAATGTAATTCACTCTATAAAAGAGTTCCTTGTTGTTACTGGATGGTGGGGGTGATGCACAGTGGAAAACTGTGTTTACACCTTTCAGAGCTGGGTACAGATCCTGGAAAAGCAAAGAAAGACAAAATAATCATTCCTGCTTTCACAGGTCAATGGCATTCTCCTGTTTTCACTCTCCAACCTGTGGCTTGTAGGTTCCTTGTCTTATAATTCTATAATCAATATGGAAATACATTTTCATAAAAGAATCAATAATACTGAAGTACATGGGATGGATGGAAATCAAGTTATCCCTTTAATCACCTTCTCCCCACTAACTAGTCCCCAGTCAAAAGGGGTTTGGGGCATGAGAAGCCTGTGGGATCCACACAGAAGCAACATCCTCTTGGGTGGTTCAGAGCAGGCACCTAGGAGGTAAAACTCCCCAGGAAGGTGAACTCAGATAGAAATTACGAATCATATGAAAAAGTTCCACACCATTAAAGACGGTAAATAGCCAATACACAGGCATATTCCATCCTGTGAAACTTGACACAATACGGCAACCTGAAAGGGATTTTTAAAACAGGTCTGTTTGATTTACTGCTAAAAGGAACAAGAGCTCCTGAGAGAAATGGCTGATTGCAGATCTGGGACAGGAAATACACAAGATGAACCAGGCACACCTTGTACCAGAGAGTGAGGATGCTAGCTAGCTAGCTAAGACTACTGGGGTCATGTTAAAAGCACTCAAGTACCAACCTGAAGAGGTTCCCACTGGGCAAAGAAGGGACAGCTTGACCACAAGAAAGAATAAAAATTCAGGTAAATAAAGGGAAAGAATCAAATATTTATTCTGCATTAAGGTATAAAGATTGGAGCTACTAAATGGAGACTAATAGCATGTCACCATTTTGTCAAACCTTAATTAATATGATCTAAGTATGATTCATGCTTGTCACCAAAAGACAATTATGACAATTATGTGCCAGTTAATATTTTGCCATAATTTCCTCTCTCTACATACAATCACATGATATTTTTTTGAAACCTGTCAAGTAAGTTGCAGACATCATGCTGCCTCTAAACGCTTCACCAGGTATCTCCTAAGAACAAAAGCATTCTCCTAAATAACCATAAAACAATGATCACACTCAGGTAACTTAACAGATATGATGTTCTTATCCAATAATTAGTCTATATTCAAATTCCCCCAGTTGTCCCAATAATGTCTTTTATAGCCTTTTGTTTTGGGGTCCAGGATCCAATTGTGTATGACATGTAGTATTTAGTCCTCAGGTCTCTTCCATCTCTTTTAATCTGAAACAAATTCTCATCTTTTCTGTCTTATTTTAATGCTGCCATTTTTCAAGGGTTTGGGTTGGTTATTTTGTAGACTGTCCTTCAGTTTGGATTAGTCTGTTTCCTCAAGATTAGATTCAGGCTTAATGGTTTTGGCAAGAATACCACATCAGTGGTGGTGTGTCCTTCTCAGCGAATTACCTCAGGAGGTGCAAGTTTGTCCCGCTCTTGGTGATATTAAGTTGGAGCACGTGGTGATGACGATGGCTGCCAGATTCCGGCCATCAAAAAGGTACCTTTTCCTTTGCAATTGATAAGTAATCTGTAGCATGTTAATTCTACCAATTAACCTCAGCATTTATTGATAGTCCTTGCCTGGAACAATAATCAATGTACTGGGTATAAAATGGTGACATTCTAAGTCTAGCCTTTTAATTCATGGCCTTTACATTTATTAGTTGCTCTGTAGAGCTTCCCCTTCTCCCTGACCCCAATTGTTATTTTCAGTATTTCTGCGGACCCATGGATTCTTTTTTATTTTATTTTATTTTTTTTGAGACATTGTCTCGCTCTGTCAGCAAGGCTGGAATGCAGTGGCATGATCTTGGCTCACTGCAACCTCTGCCTCCCGGGCTCAAGTGATTCTCCCACCTCAGCCTCCCAAGTCGCTGGGATTACAGGCGTGTGCCACCATGCCCGGCTAATTTTTTTGTATTTTAGTAGAGATGGGGTTTCACCATGTTGGCAAGGCTGGTCTCGAACTTTTGACCTCAGGTGATCCACCCGCCTTGGCCTCCCAAAGTGCTGGCATTGCAGGCGCTAGCCCTGCACCCAGCCCATGGATTCTTTTTGAAATCAAAATGCATTGTTATCCGCTACTGTTATGTTTTGAGAGGCTCAAAATGTCCCAAATTTGGCCAGTGGAAGCCCTTCAAGTTGGCTCTTGTATCTTCTTGACAGGTCCTCATTCATTTTGTGCTAAGAAAATGTCCTAGACCCATTTTGTACTGCCCTTGCCCTAGGGTCCTAGAATGAGCAATTTTCCCAAGAAGCCCTAGTTCCTTTTATGGGAAACGGTATATAGAAACCCAAATCTGAGCACTAGGCATGCTTATTATTATTGGAGTATCAGAAGTAATAATATCCCAGAGGGAAAAACTGAACCAGAGTCCGATCAAGTCTTTAGTCCAGTAGAAACATAATAAAAGTCACGGTGACTTTAAAGTTTGTAGCAACGACATTAAAAAGTAAAAAGAAAAAGGTGAAATTAACTTTAATGAGACAGTTACATTCCTTTTTTCTGTAGGTAGTTTTTGAAATCTGGTGTGGACTTTACACTTACAGTGCTTCTCAATTCTGACTTGCCACATTTTAAGTGCCCAATAGTTGCACGTGGCTAATGGCTGCCTTGACGGACAGCACCATCCCAGATCTACCAGTATACAGAAAATATTGGAGGACAGAAGGGCACGTTAAATGCAATGGGGATGTAATCGGCAAAACCCAGACTGTGGGAAACTACAGCACCATAAACATGGTTTCTACTAAACATCAGTTATTCAATAAATAGACTGAAGTTTAAAAAGATGAAGGGACTCGTAAATTAAAAGAGAGCTAAATATTTCAACCAAATCCATAGTCTTGACCTTGCTTGGTTCCTTATTTGGAAAAACAATAATACAAAAACATTTATAAGACATTCAGGGATATCTGAACACTGGCTAGATACTAAGGAACTACTGTCAATGTTTTTAAAAATAATCCTTATCTTTTAGAGACAAATACTGAAATATCTGCAGATAAAATGATATGATGTCTAGGATTGACTTCAACATAATCTGAGGAGGAATATAGGTGAAACATGATTGGCCATGAGCAGAGGCGGGGAGGAGGAAATCTCCAATGAAATAGTACAAAAAGAGAAAGAGAAGGAATGCAAGAAAGAGAGGATAAGAGACAGATAATATAATAAAGACCACCATATGTCCAGCATGGCTTCTAGAAAGAGAGAAGAGAGAGAAAAGGGGTAGAGTTAATCTTTGAAGAATTTTCCAGAAATGAGGAAAGTCATTCATCTTCAGATTGCAAAGACCTACCAGGTGTTGAGTAAGATTTAAAATCAAAACTAAAACTCAGGCCCAGATATATTCTCTATAGACTATAAATGATAAAAAATAAAATCCTAAAAACCATGAGAGGGAAAGCCAGACAACCTACAAAGGAACAACGACCGGCTCGAGAGTAGACTTCCTGTCAGCAACAGAAGATGCACAAGACCGGGGTGACTTTAAAAAGTGTTATGGGCCGGGTGCAGCGGCAACAGTGGCTCATACCTGTAATCCAAGCACTTTGGGAGACCGAGGCGGGTGGATCACTTGAGGTCAGGAGTTCGAGACTAGCCTGGCCAACATGGTGAAACCCTGTCTCTACTAAGAATATAAAAATTAGTCGTGGGTGGTGGTGGGCGCCTGTAATCCCAGCTACTCGGGAGGCTGAGGCAGGAGAATTGCTTGAACCCAGGAGGCAGAGTTTGCAGTGAGCCAAGATCACACCACTGCACTACAGCCTGGGCGACAGAGCGAGACTCCGTCTCAAAAAAAAAAAAAAAAGGGGGTGGAGCCAAGATGGCCGAATAGGAACAGCTCCGGTCTCCAGCTCCCAGCGTGAGCGACACAGAAGACGGGTGATTTCTGCATTTCTGCTTGAGGTACCGGTTTCATCTCACTAGGGAGTGCCTAACAGTGGGTGCAGGACAGTCGGTGAAGCGCACTGTGCGCGAGCCGAAGCAGGGCGAGGCATTGCCTCACTCGGGAAGCGCAAGGGGTCAGGGAGTTCCCTTTCCTAGTCAAAGAAAGGCGAAACAGACAGCACCTGGAATATCGGGTCAGTCCCATCCTAATACTGCGCTTTTCCAACGGGCCTGGAAAACGGCACACTAGGAGATTGTGTCCCGCACCTGGCTCGGAGGGTCCTATGCCCACAGAGTCTTGCTGATTGCTAGCACAGCAGTCTGAGATCACGCTGCAAGGCGGCAGCGAGGCTGGGGGAGGGGCGCCCGCCATTGCCCAGGCTTGCTTAGGTAAACAAAGCAGCCAGGAAGCTCGAACTGGGTGGAGCCCACCACAGCTCAAGGAGGCCTGCCTGCCTCTGTAGGCTCCACCTCTGGGGGCAGGGCACAGACAACCAAAAACTCAGCGAGAACCTCCACAGCCTTAAATGTCCCTGTCTGACTGACAGCTTTGAAGAGAGTAGTGGTTCTCCCAGCACGCAGCTGGAGATCTGAGAACGGACAGACTGCCTCCTAAAGTGGGTCCCTCACCCCTGAGCAGCCTAACTGGGAGGCACCCCCCCAGTAGGGACAGACTGACACCTCATTCAACCGGGTACTCCTCTGAGACAAAACTTTCAGAGGAACTATCAGACAGCTGAATTTGTGGTCTCACGAAAATCCGCTGTTCTGCAGCCACCACTGCTGACACCCAGCCAGACAGGGTCTGGAGTGGACCTCTAGTAAACTCCAACAGACCTGCAGCTGAGGGTCCTGTCTGGTAGAAGGAAAACTAACAAACAGAAAGGACATCCACACCAAAAACCCATCTGTACATCACCATCATCAAAGACAAAAAGTAGATAAAACCACAAAGATGGGGAAAAAACAGAGCAAAAAAACTGGAAACTCCAAAAAACAGAGCACCTCTCCTCCTCCAAAGGAACGCAGTTCCTCACCAGCAACGGAACAAAGCTGGATGGAGGATGACTTTGATGAGTTGAGAGAAGAAGGCTTCAGACGATCAAACTACTCTGAGCTACAAGAGGAAATTCAAAACAATAGCAAAGAAGTTAAAAACTTTGAAAAAAAATTAGACGAAAGGATAACTAGAATAACCAATGCAGAGAAGTCCTTAAAGGAGCTGATGGAGCTGAAAGCCAAGTTTCGAGAACTACGCGAAGATTGCAGAAGCCTCAGTAGCAGATGCGATCAACTGGAAGAAAGGGTATCGCTGATGGAAGATGAAATGAATGAAATGAAGAGAGAAGGGAAGTTTAGAGAAAAAAGAATAAACAGAAATGAACAAAGCCTCCAAGAAATTTGGGACTATGTGAAAAGACCAAACCTACGTCTGATTGGTGTACCTGAAAATGATGGGGAGAATGGAACCAAGCTGGAAAACACTCTGCAAGATATTATCCAGGAGAACTTCCCCAATCTAGCAAGGCAGGCCAGCATTCAGATTCAGGAAATACAGAGAACGCCACAAAGATACTCCTCGAGAAGGGCAACTCCAAGACACATAATTGTCAGATTCACCAAAGTTGAAATGAAGGAAAAAATGTTAAGGGCAGCCAGAGAGAAAGGTCGGGTTACCCACAAAGGGAAGCCCATCAGACTAACAGCTGATCTCTCAGCAGAAACTCTACAAGCCAGAAGAGAGTGGGGGCCGATATTCAACATTCTTAAAGAAAAGAATTTTCAACCCAGAATTTCCTATCCCGCCAAACTAAGCTTCATAAGTGAAGGAGAAATAAAATACTTTACAGACAAGCAAACGCTGAGTCATTTTGTCACCACCAGGCCTGCCCTAAAAGAGCTCCTGAAGGAAGCACTAAACATGGAAAGGAACAACCGGTACCAGCCCCTGCAAAAACATGCCAAATTGTAAAGACCATCGAGGCTAGGAAGAAACTATAGCAACTAACGAGCAAAATAACCAACTAACATCATAATGACAGGATCAGATTCACACATAACAATATTCACGTTAAATGTAAATGGGCTAAATGCTCCAATCAAAAGACACAGGCTGGCAAACTGGATAAGGAGTCAGGACCCATCAGTGTGCTGTATTCAGGAAACCCATCTCACGTGCAGAGACACACATAGACTCAAAATAAAGGGATGGAGGAAGATCTATCAAGCAACTGGAAAACAAAAAAAGGCAGGGGTTGCAATCCTAGTCTCTGATAAAATAGACTTTAAACCAACAAAGATCAAAAGAGACAAAGAAGGCCATTACATCATGGTAAAGGGATCAATTCAACAAGAAGAGCTAACTATCCTAAACATATATGCACCCAACACAGGAGCACCCAGATTCATAAAGCAAGTCCTCAGTGACCTACAAAGGGACTTAAACTCCCACACAATAATAATGGGAGATTTTAACACCCCACTGTCAACATTAGACAGATCAACGAGACAGAAAGTTAACAAGGATATCCAGGAATTGAACTCAGCTCTACATAAAGTGGACCTAATAGACATCTACAGAACTCTCCACCCCAAGTCAACAGAATATACATTTTTTTCAGCACCACACCACACCTATTCCAAAATTGACCACATAGTTGGAAGTAAAGCTCTCCTCAGCAAATGTAAAAGAACAGAAATGATAACAAACTGTCTCTCAGACCACAGTGCAATCAAACTAGAACTCAGGATTAAGAAACTCACTCAAAACCGCTCAACTACATGGAAACTGAACAACCTGCTCCTGAATGACTATTGGGTACATAATGAAATGAAGGCAGAAATAAAGATGTTCTTTGAAACCAATGAGAACAAAGACACAACATACCAGAATCTCTGGGACACGTTCAAAGCAGTGTGTAGAGGGAAATTTATAGCACTAAATGCCCACAAGAGAAAGCAGGAAAGGTCCAAAATTGACACCTTAACATCACAATTAAAAGAACTAGAAAAGCAAGAGCAAACACATTCAAAAGCTAGCAGAAGGCTAGAAATAACTAAAATCAGAGCAGAACTGAAGGAAATAGAGACACAAAAAACCCTTCAAAAAATTAATGAATCCAGGAGCTGGTTTTTTGAAAAGATCAACAAAATTGATGGACCACTAGCAAGACTAATAAAGAAGAAAAGAGAGAAGAATCAAATAGATGCAATAAAAAACGAAAAAGGGGATATCACCACTGATCCCACAGAAATACAATCTACCATCAGAGAATACAACAAACACCTCTATGCAAATAAACTAGAAAATCTAGAAGAAATGGATAAATTCCTCGACAAATACACCCTCCCAAGACTAAACCAGGAAGAAGTTGAATCTCTGAATAGACCAATAACAGGTTCTGAAATTGTGGCAATAATCAATAGCCTACCAACCAAAAAGAGTCCAGGACCTGATGGATTCACAGCTGAATTCTACCAGAAGTACAAGGAGGAACTGGTACCATTCCTTCTGAAACTATTCCAATCGATAGAAAAAGAGGGAATCCTCCCTAACACATTTTACGAAGCCAGCATCGTCCTGATACCAAAGCCTGGCAGAGACATAACCAAAAAAGAGAATTTCAGACCAATATCCTTGATGAACATTGATGCAAAAATCCTCAATAAAATACTGGCAAACCGAATCCAGCAGCACATCAAAAAGCTTATCCACCATGATCAAGTGGGCTTCATCCCTGGGATGCAAGGCTGCTTCAACATACGCAAATCAATAAATGTAATCCAGCATATAAACAGAACCAAAGACAAAAACCACATGATTATCTCAATAGATGCAGAAAAGGCCTTTGACAAAATTCAACAACCCTTCATGCTAAAAACTCTCAATAAATTAGGTATTGATGGGACGTATCTCAAAATAATAAGAGCTATCTACGACAAACCCACAGCCAATATCATACTGAATGGGCAAAAACTGGAAGCATTCCCTCTGAAAACTCGCACAAGACAGGGATGCCCTCTCTCACCGCTCCTATTCAACATAGTGCTGGAAGTTCTGGCCAGAGCAATCAGGCAGGAGAAGGAAATAAAGGGTATTCAATTAGGAAAAGAGGAGGTCAAATTGTCCCTGTTTGCAGATGACATGATTGTATATCTAGAAAACCCCATTGTCTCAGCCCAAAATCTCCTTAAGCTGATTAGCAACTTCAGCAAAGTCTCAGGATACAAAATTAATGTACAAAAATCACAAGCATTCTTGTACACCAATAACAGACAAACAGAGAGCCAAATCATGAGTGAACTCCCATTCACAATTGCTTCAAAGAGAATAAAATACCTAGGAATCCAACTTACAAGGGATGTGAAGGACCTCTTCAAGGAGAACTACAAACCACTGCTCAATGAAATAAAAGAGGATACAAACAAATGGAAGAACATTCCGTGCTCATGGGTTGGAAGAATCAATATCGTGAAAATGGCCATACTGCCCAAGGTAATTTATAGATTCAATGCCATCTCCATCAAGCTACCAATGACTTTCCTCACAGAATTGGAAAAAACTACTTTAAAGTTCATATGGAACGAAAAAAGAGCCCGCATCGCCAAGTCAATCCTAAGCCAAAAGAACAAAGCTGGAGGCATCACGCTACCTGACTTCAAACTATACTACAAGGCTACAGTAACCAAAACAGCATGGTACTGGTACCACAACAGAGACATAGATCAATGGAACAGAACAGAGCCCTCAGAAATGATGCCGCATATCTACAACTATCTGATCTTTGACAAACCTGACAAAAACAAGAAATGAGGAAAGGATTCCCTATTTAATAAATGGTGCTGGGAAAATTGGCTAGCCATATGTAGAAAGCTGAAACTGGATCCCTTCCTTACACCTTATACAAAAATTAATTCAAGATGGATTAAAGACTTATATGTTAGACCTAAAACCATTAAAATCCTACAAGAAAACCTAGGCAATACCATTCAGGACATAGGCGTGGGCAAGGACTTCATGTCTAAAACACCAAAAGCAATGGCAACAAAAGCCAAAATCGACAAATGGGATCTCATTAAACTAAAGAGCTTCTGCACAGCAAAAGAAACTACCATCAGAGTGAACAGGCAACCTACACAATGGGAGAAAGTTTTTGCAACCTACTCATCTGACAAAGGGCTAATATCCAGAATCTACAATGAACTCAAACAAATTTACAAGAAAAAAACAAACAACCCCATCAAAAAGTGGGCAGAGGACATGAACAGACACTTCTCAAAAGAAGACATTTATGCAGCCAAAAAACACATGAAGAAATGCTCATCATCACTGGCCATCAGAGAAATGCAAATCAAAACCACAGTAAGATACCATCTCACACCAGTTAGAATGGCCATCATTAAAAAATCAGGAAACAACAGGTGCTGGAGAGGATGCGGAGAAATAGGAACACTTTTACACTGTTGGTGGGACTGTAAACTAGTTCAACCATTGTGGAAGTCAGTGTGGTGATTCCTCAGGGATCTAGAACTAGAGATACCATTTGACCCAGCCATCCCATTACTGGGTATATACCCAAAGGACTATAAATCATGCTGCTATAAAGACACATGCACACGTATGTTTATTGCGGCACTATTCACAATAGCAAAGAGTTGGAACCAACCCAAATGTCCAACAAGGATAGACTGGATTAAGAAAATGTGGCACAGATACACCATGGAATACTATGCAGCCATAAAAAATGATGAGTTCGTGTCCTTTGTAGGGACATGGATGAAACTGGAAAACATCATTCTCAGTAAACTATCGCAAGGACAAAAAACCAAACAGCGCATGTTCTCGCTCATAGGTGGGAATTGAACAATGAGAACTCATGGACACAGCAAGGGGAACATCACACTCCGGGGACTGTTGTGGGGTTGGGGGAGGGGGGAGGGACAGCATTAGGAGATATACCTAATGCTAAATGACGAGTTAATGGGTGCAGGAAATCAACATGGCACATGGATACATATGTAACAAACCTGCACATTGTGCACATGTACCCTAAAACCTAAAGTATAATAATAAAAAAAAAAGTGTTATGTAATACATATTGTGTGTATAAAACTATATAACTATACATACATAAACTTTATCTATATGTATGTATATCTGTCTCTCTCCTCTCTCTCTCTACTGACTATAAAAACACATTTTTTTAAAAAAAGAAATGGGGGTCTTGTTATGTAGTCCAGGCTAGTCTTGAACTCCTGGCCTCAAGTGATTCTCCCACCTTGGCCTTCCAAATAGCTGGGGGACTACAAGTGCATACCACCACACCCAGCTGAAAGTACATTTTAAAAGTCCTTCCCGGCTGGGCACAGTGGCTCACACCTATAATCCCGGCACTTTGGGAGGCCGAGGCGGGCGGATCACCTGATATAAGGAGTTCAAGACCAGCCTGGCCAAGATGGTGAAACTCTATCTCTACTAAAAATACAAAAATTAGCCAGGCGTGGTGGTGGGCACCTATAATCCCAGCTATTAGGGAGGCTAAGGCAGGAGAATCGCTTGAACCTGGGAGGCGGACGTTGCAGTGAGCTTACATTGTGCCACAGTCTGGGCAACAGAGCAAGACTATGTCTAAAAAATAAAAAATAAAAATAAAATAAAATAAAATAAATGAAAAAAAGTCCTTTCCTGCCATGTCTTTCACCCACATCACATCCACCTTGGACTTAGCTTAGATTTCATGATCCACCAGCACCACCTTTGCCTTGTTCCCCTCTCCCTTTATTAAATTTGTCTAGTAAACTCCAACCCTAGTTAAATGCAACTTGCCCCTTCTCCATGCTTGCCGCTGAGCAGTTGAGTGTAGCTGGAGAACAACATGGCATGCTGGAGGGTCTCCCTTGAAATCTGTACTCAAGGAAAGCTGAAATAATATACTAGCAACAACAGCATGGCAGCTGGGGAGCCTTTTGGAGAGAAGTTAAAGCCTGCTAAGGATTCTCATCTCCTTTGAGGGGACAAAGCAGTGATCGAAAAACAAAATTCCTGCTTTTGTGGAGTTTACATTCTATGGTAGAAAGGACAAATTTCAGAGATTTCCTCTGCTCTGTATCCGCTCATGGTCAATCATGTTTCAATCAGGACAAATAAGCAAACAAACAAGTAAATCTAGAGGATGTCCGTACTGGCAGGTGTTATGCAAAAACTAGAGCAGAGTAAGGGAGACCAGCGAGGGCTTGTTCCTTAGCACAGGGTGGTTGGAGATTTACAGGAAGTTAGGGAGCAAGCTCTGTGGTTCAGGAAGAGCATTCCTGCCAGAAAGGACACCAAGTGCAAAGGTCCTGAGGCAGAAACTTGGTTGGTGGCCAGTGTGCCTGGGGCAGAGCCATGAGGCGGGTATGGGAGGAAGTGGGCCGGACAGGTAGTGGGGACGTGCCGTGCAGGGCCTCATGGGCGATTACAGAGGCCTCTGTTTGCTTGACGTGGGACTGGACGCCACTGGAGGCTTCTGTACAGAGGGTGGTGTGATCTGACTTATCCATTAAGAGTCCCTCTAACATCTAGGTGAGAGTGATGGTGGCTTGGACCGGGGTGGCAGCAATGGAAGGGGTGAGAAGTTGCTGGATTGGGGATCTGTTCTGAGTAGAGTCAACAAGATTTCCTGATGGATGGGATGAAGGGCACGAGAGAGAAAGGAATCAGGCAGGGATGAATCTAAGGTTTTTGGTTGATGGAACTGGAAAAGCAGAGTAGGCCATTAATGGAGATAGAGAAGACTTAGCAGAAATAGGTTTGCTGTGGTGGGGGAGGGGCTTGCGTCAGGGAACCAGGAGCTTAATTTTGGATGTAGCAAGCTTGAAGTGTCCATGAGGTATCCAAACAGGGATGTCCAGCAGCCATACACACACATACATACGTGCGCGCACGCACACACACACACACACACACACACACACGCCTGAGAGAGCTAGGGGTTGGAGATAACAAGCAGGGAGCACATCAGCTTCTGGACAGTAATTAATCCATGAGATGGGATGCAGTCACTGCGACACTGTCCAAACTTGGAGAAGAAAAGAGAGTAAGTCCTGGAGTCTGCAAAGTTTAGAAATGATAGTGATCAGGAGCCAATCAGCGAGGCAGGAGGAGAAATGAGTGAGGTGGTGAAGCAAAGAAAGCATCAGATGCTGCTACAGGGTCAGGTCAGAAGAGACTGAGATTCAGCCACCAGATATGGTTGCCTCAAGGTCCCTGGTGGCAGTGACTGGGTAGGGAAGAGGAGGTGGCTTCCAGCTGGCACCAGGATGGGCGCTTTGGTGGGGATGAGGCGTCCTCGGGAACAGCAGGGGAGGCTGAGTAGAGACGTGGACATGGGCAGGTTTGTGGAGATGGTGCTTGGTGGTACCAAGGGTCTGCTTGAGGGCCATGGCCATGCACAAGGCAAGATTTAACCAGGGTGGGGGTTACAATGTGAAGTACACTGTGGTGGCCACATTTATTTGCCACCTGCGCCAGGCTCTAGTCCCCGGTGACTCCATTCAACACGAGTGTAGGTGTTGCTGTAGAGGTATTTTGTAGCTGTGGTTGACATCTACAACCAGCTGACTTTAAGTAAGGAGATTACCCTTGATACTCTGGACAGACAGTATATACTCAGTTCAAAGACCTTAAAAGTGAAACTGAGGTTTCTGTAAGAAGAAATTCTAACGTGGGACCACAGCATCAATTCCTGCCTGAGTTTCTGGTCTGCCCTACAAATTTCAGACTTGCCTAGTCAGCCCCCACAATCATGCAAACCAATTCCGTGAATTAAATCTCAATCTCTCTGTCTCCCTCTCACCCACCCGTCTCTCTCCTTGCCCTTCTCCACACATCCCCCTGCCGGGTGTTTCTCTGGAGAAACTTTATGGATACATACAACCAAAGGAGAAAGGGGAAGGGGGTGAAGACTATGCAAGCGAACAAGTGGACCAGGGAACTAAAGGCAGTGAGGCACGAATAGGCTGAGCCATAGTGGGCATGGCTGGATGTCTGGGTGGGGTTAAGGAATCGGGACAGCTGAGGCACTAGAGGGCATGAGCTGGACAGAGAGGAGCTGGTGCTCAGAGTAGAATGCCTGCAACTGAGAAGAAGGAGAGGACGTGCTTACTGGTGATGACAGGGGAGTGGAGGGCAACATCATTGGGTGAGAGGAGGCCAAGGATGAGAGAGGCGAGGGCATTGGTAGGGTCATCTACATGAACACTGAATCACCAGTAATAATGCCAGAAAGGAGCTGAAATCACTGAGAAATGAAGTGGAGTCACTGGGAAGGGGAGCAGGTGGCTGTGGGTGGCCACCACAAGCAAGGAAGGGTGTCGGGGTTTGTACAGTCTGAGGGTATCCTCTTCAAAGCTGGAGGGGCTTAGAGCAGCATGAGCGAGAATGGTTGAGAGGCAGCAATGATGAGCATGGAAGGTGTCTACCCCATCTCCAGGCCTGCAGGTGTGAGCAGCACGGGACAGAAAACCACCATAACTTTGCAGCGGAAGCAACGGCCTTAATATTTCATCAACAAACCATACGGCGAATGACACCAAAGCCAAGAATAAGGGCCCAGTGACAGGCTGAGGGAAGCCATCCATAATAAGTACAACGGGCACAGGATTGGCATCCCAACAGATCAACAAGGAAGGAAAGGTAACCCCAAAGACAAAGGGGCAAAGGACACAGACAAACATTTCACACAGGAGGAAGCCTGAAAGCCGATCACCCAGTAGCAGAGTGGCTGGTTACTTGGTCAGGGAGGACATGCGACTCTGAACATCAGCGAAGCACCACTTCATACTTCTCAGAATGGCAACACCAAAAAGTCTAGTTATGCCCAGTGTTGGCAAATATGTGAAGCAATGGGGCTTCTGCCACACTGGGGATGTGGCGGTAAAATTGACATAGCAGCTTTGCTGAGCCATTTGGCACCATCTAATAAAATTCAAGATATTCATACCTGTGCAACATGGATGAAGCTTGAAAACATCATGCTAAGTGAAAAAAGTCAGGCACGAAAGTACAAATATTACATGATTCCGTTTATATGAAATGTCCAGAAGAGGCCAATCCATAGATGGGAAGTAGACGAGTGGCTGCCAGGGGCTGGGAGGGGAAGAGAGGGAATGGCTACAAGATTTCATTTTGGGGTAATAAAAATATTCTGGAGTTAGATCGTGGGAGACAGTTGCACAGCTTTGTGGATGTACTAAAAATCACTGAATTGCACACTTTAAAAATGTGAAATTTGTGTCAATTAAAAAATCAAGACCCTGTGGCCCAGCACACACTTGTTTTGCAGTTGGAACAATACAGCCCATGGATGGCTTTTGAAGTCAAGTTTCACTGGCACACAGCCACATCCATTTGTTCATTGAAGTGCTGACCATGGCTGCTTTTGTGCTACCAGGACAGAGCTGAGTATCTGTGACAGAGATGATGGTTATTCATTCTAAGTAGTAAGAATGTGGTGTTCTTTCCTATAACTTTGAAAATTTTCACAATGAAACAATTGTTTTTCAAACAAATTGGCTGGCTTCTGAGCAAGGGAAGTATCCTGGTTTCCCTTCGTGGGCTTGTGGGAAGTCAGCAAGGCTGCATGGTCCATTACCTGTCGGCTGCAGAGGTCACCCAGAAAGAACTGCACCTGGGGATTATCAAACCCTTGCTGGATATCAAATACATTGACAGCATATCCTCTTGCCAGCAACTGCTCCACCATGTGCTGCCCGAGGAATCCAGAGCCCCCGATCACTGTGCATCTCTTGGCCTGTGGAAAGAGAGGAACGGTGGGGAAGACCAGGATAGTGAGAACTGGAAGCTACAGAGTCCAGACTTACGTATCATGAGCCACTGCAATGGCAGATATACTTGTTTGTTTGGAACTCTTCCTGAGCCAAGTTGGAAGCTTTATATCATCCTGGTGTTCCATCACTAGTGCAACCTTAACCTTCTCTCCTGGGATCAGTAAGGAGGGAAGGGAGATAGCGAATGACAGTGAGATGGACTTTGGTTGGGTCTGATGACAAGATCCATGCTTTGTATTCAGTGAAAGGAAATCAAACCACCTATGACCAACACTGGACAATCTAAAAAATACCCCCAAAAAACAGTGATACCTTCTTGTTCCCGATAGCTGATCCCTGGGCGCTTCTCTAAGGACAAAACAAAACAAAACAAAACGGCAGCCATTTGGTAGCTGACAGCTTGCACTGAAAACAACAGAAAGAAGAAAGCAGTCTCCATACTTGCAGGACCAAGTCAGTCCCTTTCCTTCTCTGGCCACAACAGGGCTGGGCTGTGTGGCTCTGGGCTCATCGCCCAACCCCTTCTTGCCTCAGCCTAGAAATCTAAGACCGCCTTGATGGGATCTCCTGGTGGGGCTGCAGTGACGATGGATGAGCCCAGGGCTCTGCTTTCCCTCCTCCAAACTGCAAGGAAGTTGAAGAAATGGGGACAGCCATGGCGTTTATGTCTCAGCCGCCACAACGCACACGATTCCTTGGGTAATTCCAACTCTGGTGACTGGGCATAATGAAAGGACAGAGTAGCACATGCAGGCACTTAAATACCCTCATTTCAGGATGTCGATGCCAAACTGTGGCTGCCGCATACCAGACAAGCTGGCTATGGGTATCTGTAAGGAGGACCTGTGATATCCCTCCTCCCTGGGGTCTTTCCTTTTTTTTTTTGAGACGGAGTCTCGCTCTGTCGCCCAGGCTGGAGTGCAGGGGCGCGATCTGCGCTCACTGCAAGCTCTTCCTCCCGGGTTCACGCCATTCTCCTGCCTCAGCCTCCGAGTAGCTGGGACTACAGACGTCCGCCACCACACCCGGCTAATTTTTTTTTGTATTTTTTGGTAGAGACGGGGTTTCACTGTGTTAGCCAGGATGGTCTCGATCTTCTGACCTCATGATCCACCCGCCTTGGCCTCCCAGAGTGCTGGGATTACAGGCGTGATCCACCGCGCCCGGCCCCTAGGGTCTTTCTAAAACTGTATCTGGGCCTCCTTAAGATGACAACCTCCGATTTCCTTAGCTCATATACAGTAAATCCGACTTGGGTTTGTGGAAATGAAAGATCTTAAAGAAATTATGTTCTAGATTTAAAAAACAAACAAATCTCCCTACTTATTCCTTAAACATCAACACAATTGAGCTATGCAAGAGACTCAAGGGATGCCAGGGCCAGACATCCTCTCCAGATCCACCTCCCTCCCAGTTGGGGTGTCCCATCTGAAATGGCACTCACACTGGATTCCACCAGGCCCACCTGGAGCTGGCACTGTACTTTACCTTCATCTGTCCATGTGCAATCTACTAACAAAATCGGCCTCACCATTCTTCTACCACCCAAAACTAACTTCCCAACCTATTCTTTTCTAGGCTTTATTCTGATTATTCCTAAACACAGGTAATCATACCAGGTTACATGATTTGCACCCTGACTGAGATGTGTATTTCGTCAAGTCATAGCCAAATTAAATACAAAACTCGCATCAATCCCTTTTCTAGCAATCCCTTTCTTCTCCCCTCCTCCCAAGTCAGCTGTACAGGCAAACTGTAGCTATTTAGAATAACTCTGAGCTGCCTGTTTCCCAAGCTGGGTTTCCGCAGTTTACTAAAAGTCTGGCTGAGCCCAAAGACAGTCAGAACTAGATATGTTTCGAAAGCATCCTGAAGGATTTCAGACTGCCTTGTTTATTTCATTTGGCATCTCTAGTTACAGGTGTTTCAAAAGGTTGCTAATCTTTTCGAAAAACAACCTTGCTGTTATGTCCAGTGCGATTTCTTTCACGATTTTAATTGTGACTAATCAGTATGCTACTCTTGGACAATGTGACGTGGATTATTTTATGATATTGAAATGTTCTATCAATAATGTTTGGGATGAGTAGGCCAATGGCTGGTCCGTGGAGACCCTTGTAGTGATAGGAATCAAACTGGCCTTTACCCCAGGGAAGTCAAATGTGTGATAATCATACCTATAATGCTATGTGATTAGAGGAGATCACATGAAACTTTTCATGACCACTTTTTACTTCTCACGGCCACAGTGGACAAGAATGAACATGTACTAACAATTAAGTATAAAACTCAAGACTGGAAACAGCAAGACTCCATAAGGGGTTACTGAGGTGAGTTATAAGATCAACCTCTTGGAGACAGTGTTAAGAATAGGGGCCAGGCACGGTTGCTCATGCCTGTAATCCCAGCATTTTGGGAGGCCGAGGTGGGTAGATCACCTGAGGTCAGGGGTTTGAGACCAGCCTGGCCAACATGGTAAAACCCTGTCTCTACTAAAAATACAAAAAATTAGCCAGGTGTGGTGGTAGGCACCTGTAGTCCCAGATACTCAGGAGGCTGAGGAGGGAGAATTGCTTGAACCCAGGAGGCAGAGGTTGCAGTGCAGTGACCTGAAATCACGCTACTGCACTCCAGCCTGGGTAACAGAGCCAGACTCCATCTCAAAAAAAAAAAAAAAAAAAAGAAAAGAAACAAAACCATTTAGGCAAACTAATCTAATTGCAGTAGAATCCTGAGATAACAGAATAGTCTAGGGCACTGGGTTTTTCCAACTCTTCTTGTTTTGCTTTGTTGTCAGCAGTGGAACCCTTTTCTCAGAGAGGTCTTATGCAGAATGTATACGTAAGTTAAGACAAATGTGTTCTTTTTATTTTAGTAGTTTAAATTTAGAACTTTTACTTCTTATAAAATCAGTCCACTAATGAGAGAAAAAAATGTTATTTCGAAGGACACAAAAATTCGAAACTAGCTGAAAATGGCAGTTTGCTATAACCATTGGAATCCACATTTGTTTGCTGGCTGCCAAGTAGCAATAAAACCCAAATTTACATAAATGAGGAACTGCAGATGGCAAGTGGCTTCAACCACAGAGGCCCAGAGGAGGCTTAACTCTGAGTTCTACACCAAATACAGGGTGCTTTCATGGCCCATGATAACCTCTTAGGGATCTTGAACCTATTAACATTTGATATAAACACATTTTGCCTTGATGTAATTACGTTGTTTGTTTTGTTTTGTGTGTTTGTTTGTTTTGAGACACAGTCTCGCTCTGTCGCCCAGGCTGGAGTGCAATGGTGTGATCTCACTTCACTGCAACCTCCACCTCCTGGGTTCAAGTGATTCTCCTGCCTCAGCCTCCTGAGTAGCTGGGATTATAGGTGTCTGCTACCATGCCTGGCTAATTTTTTGTATTTTCAGTAGAGACGGGATTTCACCGTGTTGGCCTGGCTGGTCTCAAACTCCTGACCTCTGGTGATCCACCTGTCTCGGCCTCCCAAAGTGCTGGGATTACAGGTGTGAGACACCGTGCCCAGCCACATTTTTGAAGTGCAACACTGATTAAGAATCAATCAAAGCAAACCTTTGCAGACTTATGTGAAGAATCTCCAGGAAGCCTGACAACGACCAGGCTCAACAATTTCTTCAAGTCCTCTCTGAGACTGAGACTTGCGACACTAAGTCTCAGGCCTAATAAATACTGCTGACGCCCCCCGGGAGAGCTGCTGCCATTCCACTAGGAATCCCAGCCTGGTCTATGGGAGGCCACATGAAGGCAAACCAAGGTGCCCAGTTGACAGCCACCAGTTACTACCAGAGGTGTGAGCAAGGCCACCTGGGAGCATATGCTTCAAGGGGTCCCCATGTGATTGCAACTACATGCAAGAGCCCAGGGGAGACCATCCAAGAACACCCCAGCTGGGCTCAGCCGAAACCACAGACATAAGCAAAGAAATGGTTGTTCTTTTAAACCACTGTGTTCTGATGTTGTTACACAGCAATAAGTAACTGATACATCTTAAACAAAGCTATATATCTTATATAAAAAATACCCAACATTGATTAATACATGCACAAATACAATTTTTCACCCACAGGTAAATAGTATCAGCCTGTTGGTATGTACGTGTCAACTTTCTCCTTACCTGATTCTGGTTAACCTTTCCTATGTAAGCATTCGCTTTGGGAGCGTCCTCTGTCAAATGAGTCCGTGCGACTTGGTCTCTCATTGGCTTGCTAACTGCTGGTTCCATTTCGAAGCAAAATCTGGTCCTGTTTGTAATCAACCTTTCTTTTCTTAAAGGCATAGTTAGAGATAGACATTACTGTTGCCTAAGTCAAAACATCTTTAGTTAGTGTTTTGGGCAGATGCCATCCCCCCGTTAATGTTTTTACAAATAGCTGAACCATAGCGACAGCTGCTCGACGAGACACTAGGCTCCTGAGGCTGGGATTACAGGTGTCTGCCACCATGACCGGCTAGCGGGCCCACGACTCACCGTACTGTTAGATTAGAGGCAGCACAGGAGGCCAGTTACATCAGCTCACTTAGCAGTTACAACATGAAAAGCGTCTCTGGCATTGTAGCTTTTCCCATGGCTCTCCCATGCTTCAGCCAGCCTGGATTTCCCCTGTGCTGCTCATTAGGGTGTGGCAGTGCCCACACCTAGGGAGTCCTGGTCTGGGCCCATCATGAACTGTACGGATCTGCTCCAGTCACTTCCCTTTGCTGCAGCTCAGTTTTCCCATCAATGAAATGGGCACGAGGGCTCATGTCTAGGAGCTCAGGAGATGGGGTGCTGGGATGGGGGATGAGCGGAGTGCAATAGGAGACGGAGCTCTCCTGCTTGGCTAAGTTAAAGCCACCCTGACGATGCGTGGAGGAACTTAGTATCTTGGGCCATCAGAAACCCTTGAGAAGTGGTCAGAGTACGGTGGGCACCCAGCAGTTCACAGCAGGGAGACGGTAGCAACAAAATCCGACAATGTTACCAAACAGAGGAGTATGGCTTTAGTGACAGCCCTTAGGGTGCTCCTCTCCTCAGTCACCCATGATACTGAACTGCAAACACAAAGATGCCGCTTGCCTATGATGTATTTGGTCTTGCATCTATGTTTTCTTGGTAGTTGCCAATTTACTTAGTCATGGATCCCCTAACATCTGGAGATGGCAAAACCCATGACAAGACAAGAGTCTAACTTTGCTCATGAAAGGCTAGATTCACAGAACACTTCAGTGAGGAGGTGACAGGCAGGCAGCACTGGGGTTCCACCTGCTGTGATTGCTCCAATCCAACCCCATACCTCGAATTTTACACTCCTTGCCACTTTTAACGAATGGGCATGATCATGTGTCCCAGTGGGGACTGATTTTACGGGCATGTAGAAGGCCAAAATGGCCTTGAAATGGATGCAGGACCCTCAATGTCTGGAGGGGCCATTTGGGGGAACATTTGTCTGAACTCATAATGAAAGTTATCAAGAAACTATATGTCAAAACTTGACTTGTCATGGCCATTTTTAGAATGCATCGAAGTCAATCTGTAGCTGTGTGCCTGCCCTGTCCCTCCCTTTATCCCGGAATCCCCTTCACATTGGTAGGGGCCCTGTCAACTGTTCATTCGAAAGACATGTGGCTGATATTGAACTCACTGGGACTCAGTGTGCATCTAGACCAAAGCAGCTAGAGAACAAGGATTTTGGCACCTTGCACCAAAGCCTTGCCCACTGTTGCAACTTGGGCATGAAACATACTGTCCAGCACAAAGTGGGCACTCACATACCGGCCGGGGGTCATGAGACTACCATGTATGGGCACACCCACCAGAGCTCCCATACTGCTCTCCATCGCATGCACGCATATCCCAGCTCAGGTGCAGGGGCTTCAGTGGGGCAAGTGACTGTTATTTAGTGATGATACAATCACGAATGCCCACTGCTGGCTTCTTATCCAGATTCCCCAGATATTCAGGGAAACGTGAGCAAATGAAAAGGCACATGGCATCTAGAGGGGCAAGGAGATTGCCCACATCTGGCCTCTGACCCCACCAAGGCCTTATTGACCTCTGCTGGCAGGGGATCTGAGGGGTGTGTGTCTGGGGCAATGACAGGACCGCATGACAGGCTAACGAGGCCAGCGGGGCTAAGCAAGCCCACCCCCTGTGGAGTTCTGCTCTTGCAAGCCTCTGCTCACCCTCTACGCATGAGAAATCACAAGTCACGCCACTCCTCAGTGCAGCTGGCAACAAATGAACCCAGAGTCGGCTGCCCGGGTTCAAATCCCAGCTACTATTCCTTACCAGCAGGTAGCCCTCGGGGGAGTTATTTAAAAGAACTGAGCCTGCCTTTCCTCATCTGTAAAGTAAATGGCCTCATAATGTGTCAAATACCTGTCAACACGCCATTCAAGGCAGCTAATTTTATTATCATTGTAACATGGCTTCCTGTGCAGGAGTCTCCCTGCCCATGCCTCCTCTTGGGCTGCCTTTGGACTCTCTCCACCACTTTAGGTCTCCCCTATTTAATCTGCTGCCATGCGGTATAAGCTTGGGCAGGTAGGAGCTGTCCTGTCTGCCCTGGAAACGGCTCCCAGGTCCTGCCTAAAGGCTAACTCCTGGGGTTGTCACAACAACTAGATGCTGGCTAACAAATAAACAACCAAGGACACGCTCTGTAAAGTATGTGTACAGCGACAGCATGGGGCAGGGGTGTAAAGAAAGACAGATTGGGACTCGCAAGCAAACTTGGGTGGAAAGAATTATTTCCTCTTTGGCCTCATTCAACGAACAGCATAATGACTAACACCAAATGCTTCATTCAGTTCTTGAACCAAAGAGTAAGTTTAACTGCTCCCGTAGCCTTACGTTTTGCATGAAAAGTAGGAAAAGAATGGGCCAATAGAGGTCCTTGGAGGCCTGGTAGGCCCTAAATCCAATGACAAGTGTTCTTATAACAGACATACAGAGGGGAAAGGCAGGGAGAAGAGGAGGAGGCCATGTGAAGATGGAGGCAGAGGTTAGAGTGATCTGGCTACAAGCCAAGGAACACCTGGAGCCACTAGAAGGTGGAAAAAATGAAGAACGGGTCTCCCCTGGATCCTTCGGAGGGAACACAACCTTGTCAACACCTTGATTTTGGACTTGTGGCCTCCAGAACTGTGAGAGACACATTTCTGTTTTTCTAAGTCACCCAGTTTGTGGTCATCTGTTACAGCAGACCCAGCAAACTATACAAGTATCCTTTGCAGTGCCGAAATCCAAATAGCAGAGCTGCCAATTCCACAGGTCCCCTTGTATGACTAGCAAAAGCAAGAAGCCTTAGAGCCTATTCCCCTCCTCGTTTGCTAGAGGAGGATGTAGGAGGTGAAAGAAGAAACATGTCTCGCCCCAACGGAGCTGTACTGCTGAAACAATAATCACACAATTCTTTGCAAACCAGCCTCTTGTCAAAACAAAATCTCCTTTGTCTCAAATTATATACCAATTATTTTAAAGTTTGTAAATACTATGACTCAGATAAGAATTTTGGTGACAGCTTAGCTGTTTCTATGGGTTGGAGTACCCAGAGCTAGCCGTGCAAATGAGTCAGATCCCATAAGCAACCCCCGTCCCCCGCCTACTCACCTAAATTCACCATGTGATATATGCTTGGGTTAAAATGTACATTGAGAATAGCTCTGACTGAATAGACATTTCTCCAAAGAAGATCTACTTTAAAGATGGCTAAAAAGCACATGAAAAGATGTTCAACAGGCTGGGCGTGGTGGATCACGCATGTAATCTCAGCATTTTGGGAGGCTGAGGCAGGTGGAACACTTGAGGTCAGGAGTTCGAGACCAGCCTGGCCAACATGGTGAAACCCTGTCTCTACTAAAAATACAAAAATTAGCTGGGCGTGGTGGCACATGCCTGTAATCCCGACTACTCAGGAGGCTGAGGCAGGAGAATCACTTGAACCTGGGAGGCAGAGGTTGCAGTGAGCCAAGATGGCGCCGCCATTGTACTCCAGCCTGGGCGACAGAGCAAGACTCTGTCTCAAAAAAACAAAAAACAAAAAAACGATGCTCAACATCACTAATCAATAGGGCAATGCAAATCAAAACCACAGTGAGGTGTCACCTGACACCCATTATTAGGATGGCTATTATCAAAAGCCAGAAAAGAGAAAATAACAAGTGTCAGTGAGGATGTGGAGAACATGGAACCCTCATATATTGTTCATGGGCATGTAAAATGGTGCCACACTGTGGAAAATAGTATGGCAGCTCCTCAAAAAAATTAAATAGAGGATTACTATAGGATCCAGCAATTTCATGTCTGGGCATATACCCCCAAAAACTAAAAGCAGGGACTTGAACAGAAATTTGTACATCCATGTTCACAGCAGCATTAATCACTACAGCTAAAAGGTAGGAGCAGCAATGTGTCCACTGACAGATGAACAGATAAACAAAATATGGTCTAGCCACACACGGGCATATTTTTCAGCCATAAAAAGGAATGAAGTTCTGAGACATGTGACAACATGCGTGAACCTTGAGAACATTATGGTCAGTGAAATAAGCTAGACACAAAAGGACAAATGCTCTGTGAGTGGGACGAGACTGCTGATGGCGACAGACTCTCAGTGCTGCAGGAGGAAAACTTCTGAAAGCGGATGGGGTGATGGTCACTCAACAATGGGAATGCATGTAATGCCACTCAACTGTCCACCTAAATATGGTGAAGATGGTACATTTTCTGTTATGTCTACTTTAGCACACAGACACACAGAAGAACAGCACTGAACTACTGAAAACAAGACTCCAAAGAGCAATGTTTTAGGGGCTGGTGGATTGTTACGGTTCACACATCAGAAGCCTCAAGTCTTTTCCTTTAAAACGTTAGTTATTTGAATCCATTAAAAACCCATATGTGCACCCACGATGTACACTGGGACAAAATCTTAAGCTAAAAATAATCTAGGAAAACAGAGATATGTTGTACTGGTGAAATCCAACCACCTTGCCCCACACCACAGGCCCATGGAAGGACAAAGTTGAGCTGAGTTGCCCCAGCAAAATAAAGGCTAAACTGAAACCTCTAAAGAGATGTGACCTCAGTTCATTTCAAGAGGGCCGAATAGGAACAGCTCCGGTCTGCAGCTCCCAGCGTGATCGACACAGAAGATAGGTGATTTCTGCATTTCCAACGGAGGTACCTGGTTCATCTCATTGGGACTGGTTGGACAGTGGGTGCAGCCCATGGAGGGTGAGCCAAAGCAGGGTACGGCGTTGCCTTACCCAGGAAGCACAAGGGGTCGGGGGATTTCCCTTTCCTAGCCAAGGGAAGCTGTGACAGACTGTACCTGGAAAAACAGGACACTCTCGCTCAAATACTGCACTTTTCTCACGGTCTTAGCAACCGGCAGACCAGGAGATTCTCTCCTGTGCCTGGCTCGGTGGGTCCCATGGCCACGGAGCCTTGCTCACTGCTAGTGCAGCAGTCTGAGATCCACCTGTGAGGCTGCAGCCTGGCAGGGGGAGAGGCGTCAACAAAGCAGCTGAGAAGCTAGAACTGGGCAGAGCCCACCACAGCTCAGCAAGGCCTACTGCCTCTACAGACTCCACCTCTGTGGGCAGGGCATAGCTGAACAAAAGGCAGCAGAAACTTCGGCAGACTTAAACGTCCTTGTCTCATAGCTCTTAAGAGAGCAGTAGTTCTCCCAGCATGGCGTTTGAGCTCTGAGAAAGGACAGACTGCTCCTCAAGTGGGTCCCTGACCCTCGTGTAGCCTAATTGGAGACACCTCCCAGTAGGGGCCGACAGACACCTTATACAGGCGGGTGCCCCTCTGGCACGAAGCTCCCAGAGGAAGGATCAGGCAGCAATATTTGTTGTTCTGCAGCCTCCACTGGTGATACCCAGGCAAACAGGGTCTGGAGTGGACCTCCAGCAAACTCCAAAAGACCTGCAGCTGAGGGACGTGACTGTTAGAAGGAAAACTAACAAACAGAAAGGAATAGTATCAACATCAACAAAAAGGACATCCACACCAAAACCCCATCTGTAGGTTACCAACATCAAAGACCAAAGGTAGATAAAAACACAAAGATGGGGAGAAACCAGAGCAGAAAAGCTGAAAATTCTAAAAACCGAGTGCCTAAAAACACAAAGATGGGGAGAAACCAGAGCAGAAAAGCTGAAAATTCTAAAAACCGAGTGCCTCTTCTCCTCCAAAGGATCACAGTTCCTCGCCAGCAATGGAACAAAGCTGGATGGAGAATGACTTTGACAAGTTGACAGAAGTAGGCTTCAGAAGGTCGGTAATAAAAAACTTCTCTGAGCTAAAGGAACATGTTCTAACCCATCGCAAGGAAGCTAAAAACCTTGAAAAAAGGTTAGATGAATGACTAACTAGAATAAACAGTGTAGAGAAGACCTTAAATGACCTGATGGAGCTGAAAAACCATGGCACGAGAACTTCGTGACATATGCACAAGCTTCAATAGCTAATTCAATCAATTGGAAGAAAGGATATCAGTGATTGAAGATCAAATTAATGAAATAAAGTGAGAAGACAAGGTTAGAGAAAAAAGAGTAAAAAGAAACGAACAAAACCTCCAAATAACATGGGACTATGTGAAAAGACCACATCTACATTTGATTGGAGTACCTGAAAGTGACAGGGAGAATGGAACCAAGTTGGAACACACTCTGCAGGATATTATCCAGGAGAACTTCCCCAATATAGCAAGGCAGGCCAACATTCAAATTTAGGAAATACAGAGAATGCCACAAACATACTCCTTGAGAAGAGCAACTCCAAGACACATAATTGTCAGATTCACCAAAGTTGAAATGAAGGAAAAAATGTAAAGGGCAGCCAGAGAGAAAGGTCAGGTTACCCACAAAGAGAAGCCCATCAGGCTAACAGCAGATCCCTCGGCAGAAACCCTACAAGCCAGAAGAGAGTGGGGGCCAATATTCAACACTGTTAAAGAAAAGAATTTTCAACCCAGAATTTCATATCCAGCCAAACTAAGCTTCATAAGTGAAGGAGAAATAAAATCCTTTACAGACAAACAAATGCTGAGAGATTTTGTCACCACTAGGCCTGCCTTATAAGAGCTCCTGAAGGAAGCACTAAACATGGAAAGGAACAACTGGTACCAGCCACTGCAAAACCCTGCCAAATTGTAAAGACCGTCAATGCTAGGAAGAAACTGCATCAATTAATGGGCAAAATAACCAGCTAACATCATAATGACAGGATCAAATTCACACATAACAATATTAACCTTAAATGTAAATGGGCTAAATGCCCCAATTAAAAGACACAGACTGACAAATTGAATAAAGAGTCAAGACCCATCAGTGTGCTGTATTCAGGAGACCCATCTCACATGCAGTGACACACATAGGCTCAAAATAAAGGGATGAAGGAAGATCTACCAAGCAAATGGAAAGCAAAAAAAAAAGCAGAAGTTGCAATCCTAGTCTTTGATAAAACAGACTTTAAACCAACAAAGATCAAAAGAGACAAAGAAGGCCATTACATAATGGTAAAGGGATCAATTCAACAAGAAGAGCTAACTATCCTAAATATATATGCACCCAATACAGGAGCACCAGATTCATAAAGCAAGTCCTTAGAGACCTACAAAGAGACTTACGCTCCCACTCAATAATAATGGGAGACTTTAACACCCCACTGTCAACATTAGACAGATCAACAAGACAGAAGGTTAACAAGGATATCCAGGACTTGAACTCAGCTCTGCACCAAGAGGACTTAATAGACAACTACAGAACTCTCCACCCCAAATGAACAGAATATACACTCTTCTCAGCACCACGTTGCACTTATTCCAAAATTGACCACATAGTTGGAAGTAAAGCACTCCTCAGTAAATGTAAAAGAACAGAAAGCAAAACAAACTGTCTCTCAGACACAGGGCAATCAAATTAGAACTCAGGATTAAGAAACTCACTCAAAACCACACAACTACATGAAAACTGAAAAACCTGCTCCTGAATGACTACTGGGTAAATATCAAAATGAAGGCAGAAATAAAGATGTTCTTTGAAACCAATGAGAACAAACACACAACATACCAGAATCTCTGGAACACATTTAAAGCAGTGTGTAGAGGGAAATTTATAGCATTAAATGCCTACAAGAGAAAGCAGGAAAGATCTAAAATTGACACCCTAACATCACAATTAAAAGAACTAGAGATGCAAGAGCAACCAAATTCAAAAGCTAGCGGAAGGTAAGAAATAACTAAGATCAGAGCAGAACTGAAGGAGGTAGACACACAAAAAAACCTTCAAAAAAATCAATGAATCCAGGAGCTGGTTTTTTGAAAAGATCAACAAAACTGATAGACCGCCAGCAAAACTAATAAAGAAGAAAAGAGAGAAGAATCAAATAGACGCAATAAAAAATGATAAAGGAGATAATACCACCGATCCCACAGAAATACAAACTACCATCAGAGAATACTATAAACACCTCTGTGCAAATAAACTAGAAAATCTAGAAGAAATGGATAAATTCCTGGACACATACATCCTCCCAAGACTAAACCACGAAGAGGTTGAATCCCTGAACAGACCAGTAACAGGCTCTGAAATTGAGGGAATAATTAATACCCTACCAACCAAAAAAAGTCCAGGACCAGACGGATTCACAGCCGAATTCTGCCAGAGGTACAAGGAGGAGCTGGTACCATTCCTTCTGAAACTATTCCAATGAATAGAAAAAGAGGGAATCCTCCCTAACTCATTTTATGAGGCCAGCATCATCCTGATACCAAAGCCTGGCAGAGACACAACAAAAAAAGAGAATTTTAGACCAATATCCCTGATGAACATCGATGCAAAAATCCTCAATAAAATACTGGCAAACCAAATCCAGCAGCATGCCAAAAAGCTTATCCACCACGATCAAGTCGGCTTCATCCCTAGGATGCAAGGCTGGTTCAACATATGCAAATCAATAAATGTAATCCATCACATAAACAGAACCAACGACAAAAACCATATGATCATCTCAATAGATGCAGAAAAGGTCTTCAACAAAATTCAACAGCCCTTCATGCTAAAAACTCTCAATAGACTAGGTACTGATGGGACGTATCTCAAAATAATAAGAGCTATTTATGACAAACCCACAGCCAATATCATACTGAATGGGCAAAAGCTAGAAGCATTCCCTTTGAAAACTGGCACAAGACAAGGATGCCCTCTCTCACCACTCCTATTCAAACATAGTGTTGGAAGTTCTGGCCAGGGCAATCAGGCAAGAGAAAGAAATAAAGGGTATTCAATTAGGAAAAGAGGAAGTCAAATTGTCCCTGTTTGCAGATGACATGATTGTATATTTAGAAAACCGTATCATTTCAGCCCCAAATCTCCTTAAGCAACTTCAGCAAAGTCTCAGGATACAAAATTGATGTGCAAAAATCACAAGCATTCCTAAATACCAGTAACAGACAGAGATAGCCAAATCATGAGTGAACTCCCATTCACAATTGCTTCAAAGAGAATAAAATACCTAAGAATCCAACTTACAAGGGATGTGAAGGACCTCTTCAAGGAGAACTACAAACCACTGCTCAACGAAATAAAAGAGGACACAAACAAATGGAAGAACATTCCATGCTCATGGATAGGAAGAATCAATATCGTGAAAATGGCCATACTGTCCAAGGTAATTTACAGATTCAATGCCATCGCCATCAAGCTACCAATGACTTTCTTCACAGAATTGGAAAAAACTACTTTAAAGTTCATATGGAACCAAAAAAGAGCCTGCATTGCCAAGTCAATCCTCAGCCAAAAGAACAAAGCTGGAGGCATCATACTACCTGACTTCAAACTATACTACAAGGCTACAGTAACCAAAACAGCACGGTACTGGTACCAAAACAAAGATATAGACCAATGGAACAGAACAGAGCCCTCAGAAACAATGCCACATATCTACAACCATCTGATCTTTGACAAACCTGACAAAAACAAGAAATGGGGAAAGGATTCCATATTTAACAAATGGTACTGGGAAAACTAGCTAGCCATATGTAGAAAGCTGAAACTGGATCCCTTCCTTACACCTTATACAAAAATTAATTCAAGATGGATTAAAGACTTACATGTTAGACCTAAAACCATAAAAACCCTACAAGAAAACCTAGGCAATACCATTGAGGACACAGGCATGGGCAAGGACTTCATGACTAAAACACCAGAAGCAATGGCAACAAAAGCCAAAATAAACAAATGGGATGTAATTAAACTAATGAGCTTCTGCACATCAAAAGAAACTACCATCAGAGTGAACAGGCAACCTACAGGATGGGAGAAAATTTTTGCAATCTACCCATCTGACAAAGGGCTAATATCCAGAATCTACAAAGAACTGAAGCAAATTTACAAGAAAAACACAAACAACCCCATCAAAAGTGGGCGAAGGATATGAACAGACATTTCTCATAAGAAGACATTTATGCAGCCAACAGACACATGAAAAAATGCTGATCATCACTGGTCATCAGAGAAACGCAAATCAAAACCACAATGAGATACCATCTCACACCAGTTAGAATGGCGATCTTTAAAAAGTCAGGAAACAACAGATACTGGAGAGGATGTGGAGAAATAGGAACACTTTTACACTGTTGGTGGGAGTGTAAATTAGTTCAACCATTGTGGAAGACAGTGTAGCCATTCCTCAAGGATCTAGAACTAGAAATACCATTTGACCCAGCCATCCCATTACTGGGTATATATACCCAAAGGATTATAAATCATGCTACTATAAAGACTCATGCACACATATGTTTATTGCGGCACTATTCACAATAGCAAAGACTTGGAACCAACCCAAATGTCCATCAATGATAGACTAGATTAAGAAAATGTAGCACATATACACCATGGAATACTATGCAGCCATAAAAAAAGGATGAGTTCATGTCCTTTGCTGGGATATGGATGAAGCTGGAAACCATCATTCTCAGCAAACTATCACAAGGACAGAAAACCAAACACCACATGTTCTCACTCATAGGTAGGAACTGAACAATAAGAACACTTGGACACAGGGCAGGGAACATCACACACTGAGGCCTGGCGGGTGGGAGCCCAGGGGAGGGATAGCATTAGGAGAAATACCTAATGTAAATGATGAGTTGATGGGTGCAGCAAACCAAGATGGCACATGTATACCTATGTAACAAACCTGCAGGTTGTGCACATATACCCTAGAACTTAAAGTATAATAATAATTTAAAAAAAAAAAAAAGAGATGTGATCTTGTAGCCGCTGGCCTCACTAATCCTAATCTGGGTATTTTCTTCCCCATATCACATCTTGAAAGGGAGGCCTTATGTTTGCTCCTACAGGACTCCTGCTTTGCTGTATCTTCTCTAAGAAACACATCCACAATGAAGGTGTGTGCTGCCTCAGGTGAAGCGAGAAGAGAGAAGTGAGTTAGGCCAACCTCCTCCTTCCTGCTGGGGAACATTCCAACCACTGACTCCTGGAGGGAAAAGGAGAGAACATTCTGTTTCAAACTAGAGAGAGAGATGAGAGCGTCCCCTCCTTCTAAAAAGAAGTGTGACGTCTTTGTAAAGGGGAAAGGTTGTCGGAGCCCCACCCTTGCACAAGGTCCAGTGCAGGAAGCTAGAATGTGGCCACTGAGAGCTCATTGCTTCAGTCCATGGGCAGACAATGCCAGGCAAAGTGCCCTTCCCCAAACACCTCAGTAGAGTTTGGCTATCCAAGGAATGCCAAGTAATGTTTCTTAGAACTTTCTTTGGCATCCTGAAATGGGGGCCTAAGCCTTGGGTTATAAAAGAGGATTCCCCTATTTCCCATCACCTCATGCCTCATGCTTGGCTTCCTCTGCAGGACTGGGCCAGATGATCAGATGCAGAGAGAAGGATTCACCTGAGGCGGCACACACCTTCATTATGGATATATTTCTTAGAGAAAATACAGCAAAGCAGGAGTCCTGTAGGAACAACAATAAAGCCTCCCTTTCAGAATTCAAAGATGTGATATGGGAAAGAAAAATCCCAGATTAGGATTAGTGAGGCCAATAGCTTGGAGGTCATTTCTCTTTAGAGGTGTCACTTTAGCCTTGATTATGCTGGGGCAACCAAGCTTGACCTTGTCCTTCCATGGACCTGCGGTGTCCATGTTTCCACCAGTTGTTTGTTTCTCTATTTACTTTTAGGACAAAAAAAAGTTGCCAGCTTTTATTTTGTGGTAGATCTCTCAGAAACCCATCAGCATGCCTGTGAGCTTAGCTTACGCTGTTCCTCTGCATGGAATACCTTCTCTGTCCTCTCCACGGTGAGTGCCTCCTCTTCCTTCAAGGCCTAGCTGAACTGCCCCCTCTGTGAAACTTCCTCCCCCTCCCCAGGGAAGGTGAGTCGCTTCCACAGCACCTGTTTCTGCTCTCATCCTCACACTCAGCACCCTGTAGGACACCATGAGCCCCTGGAGGCCCAGCAGACAGCCTGGAATGGAAGATGGGTTTGAGTGAATTATCGTGCTGCTGCTGGCCATGAGGCCTTATCTGTAAAACAGCATCCTTCTTGCCTACCTCAGAGCTACTGTGAGGCTCAAACAAACCCCCAGGGTTAAAGTGGGAGCTGTAACTTGTAAAAGAACCCCCAGGTGTCACCTCATTCATTGATTTCCTCATTCACAAGTTATCAAATGCCAGCCACTACCAGGCAGAATCTGACAAAGACACACTGCCAACCTTCAAGGAGCCTGCCATCTAGGGTGGGAGATAGGAGCAAGCAAAGAGTCACAGAAGTGCGTTTCCACTCTGATGAGGGCAAGCCCAGAGCACCAATGCAGCCTGCTGGCTCAGTGAAGCCTGCCCCAACTAGGAGATCCCTAAGCTGACTTCAAAAGGCCCCAGAAGAGTGAGTAAAACAGAGGGCATGGTGTCCTGAAAGACATTTCATGGCCAGGGGTGGGAAGGACAAAGTGATGGCACAGAGCCAGCACGTTCTTATAACTGTGACAAGTTGTGTCACAGCAAGTGTGAAGCAAGATCGGGAGCAAAGTTGAGAACATGTGGGGGCTGTGTGCCAAGCTAGGGAGTTACAAGGGGGGAAAGATGGTGGAGCCCCTAGAAGTTGGAAGCAGGAGTGAGTGTTGAGATTGGAAAGATCACCTTGGCTGCAGTGTGGGGAAGAGATTTTGGACAAGTTTAAGGCTCCAGGCATGGTGGGTAGGAGGAATGACAAGAGCAAGTCAGAGACAAGAACTACATTTGACTCCTGAACAATGTGGGGGTTAGGGGCATGGAGCCCCAAAGTCAAAAATCCACATATAACTTTTGACTCACCTAAAACTTCACTAATATAGCTTACTGTTGGCTGGAAGCCTTACCAATAATGTAAACAGTTGATGAACAAATATTTTGTACATTACATGCATTACATACTGTGTCCCAGCAATAAATTAAGCTAGAGAAAAGAAAATGTTACTATGAAATCATAAGGAAGAGAAAATATATTTACTATTCACTGAGTGAAAGTGGATCATCATGGTCTCCATCCTCATGGTCTTCCTGATGAGTAGGCTGAGAAGGAAGATGAGGAGGAGTTGATCTTGCTGCTCAGAGGTGGGAGAGATGAGAAAAAATCTGCCTGTAAGTGGACTCACAGGGTTCAAACCCATGTTGTTCAGGGGTCAACTGTAATATTGCCTGAAGACCTGCTCAACATCAGGCCACTTTACATATAAGTAACTCATCCCATTGACATGCAAAAGTATCCCATCAGGTAGACAGCACTGGTCTCACTCAACAAATGAGAAACAGGCTTAGAGAGGTTAAGCCACTTGCCCAAGGTCACACAGCCTGCGCAGAACTTGTGTTTGTCCCTTGTACTCTGTCAGGCTTCCGATCTGCAGGCTGACGGAGTGGGAAGCAAGGTGTGGAGGGACATTAAGCTAGAAGGGTTAGCAGGGGCAAAACTGGGCAGAGGGCTCACAGGCCAGGCTAAGGAGCCCTTTACAGTCCAGGCTCTGAAGGTTTAAGAGCAGGGAGATGCCCTGACCACGGCCGTTCACTAAGAAGATTAACCTCGTAGAGCAGGGAGGACTAGCTAGGTGAGAGGTGGGAAAACAGGGGAGCTACTCATCAGTTGTCTGATATGTGCCCCTTCTGTTCTAGGTCCTGGAGTACCAGTAGTGAATACAACAAACATGCCCGCCCTCAGACAGCCTGGCTTCTAGTGGAGGGACTACAAAGAGCAAAATCAACAAGCAAAATATACAGTAGGTCAGAAAGTGATAAGAACTATTGGAAAAAAAAGTAGAGCAAGGTGAGTGGCTTGTTTGTACTGGGGGCTGCAATACTTAAATAGGGTGCTTAAGAGGAGGCAGGCGGAGAGGACAACTGGGACAAAGATGAGAGGCAGGAGTGTGGCTAGCACATGAGGTTCAACCACAAAGCCAGTGTTCTGGGGCTGGAGTGAGCCAGACGAGAGAAGAGTTGTGGAGCGATGGGAGGGGACACGTCATGCCAAGCTTTGGAGACCATGGTGAGAACTCTGGCTCGTACTACTTGGGGGGATGATGATGACCCAAAAGTTAGGAATCTGTTCACTGCTGAAGAGAGAAGAGGGCAAAGGGCAGCAGCTCCATTTAAAAGGTTCTAATAAGCCTCGGGCCTTTCTCTGGCTGAGAAACTTACTCTCTGCCCTCTGCCTCCCTAGATTACTGCTCCAATGCCTGGAGGAAAAACAGGTGAAGGCTAAAAGCCACGGGGATAGCTAAAGAGGGCAAACTGGACCTCCAGCTCCACTTCTGCAGGTCTATCTCAGTCCACAGCCCTTGCACACGCTCCCTTTTAATTCTCCAAGCATACCTCTCACTTCCAAAACTCCTGTGACACTGCTGATGAGGGCATCTCGGCCTGGAAAGCTCCTCCTTATCTGCATTGTGTGGGTGTCAAAAAGAGTATATTTTGATGACCTCTCCCCGCCCCTCATGCTCGCTCACATCCCCCTCACTCCTTTCAAAGTCCGTTCCCAAATGCCCCAGTTCACCGTCCTGGGCTGCTTTTGGCCAGGTAAGATCTAAAGTGATCTTCTCTTGGAACCTGGTCTGCGGCCTATACATCTGGGTCAGTCTAGGGGTGCTCTCGAAGGACCACCCTCAAAGAGCGAGCCTCGGCTGGATTCAGTTCCTAGGTCCCAGCCGTCCGACCTCTGCGACAACGCTCAGCACACCCCTTCCCCTCTCCGGGTCTCAGTTGCCCCGTGAGTACAGTCCCTGCTCCAACACGCAAGGTAATCCTCTCTGGCTGCTCTGATGCACTCGGTCCCTAACTCAGCCTTAGGTCAGCCCAGAAAGCACCCGACCCGGGCGGCCCCGCAGCTCCTCTCCCTCCCGCACTGCCCAGTCGCTGACACAGGGTGGCCTGCAAGGGCAAGGCCACGACTCTTACCCGTCCGTAGGCGCCCCCCTGGCTGGCCTCAGCTCGCAAGCAGGATGCACCCACTGAACTCCAGCCCGGGACCGCCACCCTTTACTCCCCTCCCGCGTGAGCCGAGAATCAGCCGAGCTTCCTCCACCAAGAGGATTGGCCCAGCTCGGCGACGGCTCAGCCAATTGGCGCTCACGGCGTGATCTTGCCCAATAAAGACAGGTCTCTGTCGCCAGCATGCCCCTCCCCGCGCTTGGCCTGGGCTTTGCCAGGTTAGTCCCACCCTCTTCGGCACTGCACCAATAGGGAGAGGCGGCGACGAGCGGACGGCCAATGGGGAGCGGGGCTGCGCGCGCGGCGCGGTGGGAACGCCGCCGAGTCAGTGTACACGTCGGTTGCCTGACAACCGGCAGCGGACTCCTTTGGCTATGGTGAGTGCTGCCGCTCTGTCGCGCCCCACGCCCAGCGGCTGAGCCCTTCCCAGGCCCCAGCTCGGCCACGCCGCCTCTCCTGCGCCTTTCTCGGCTTTAGCGCAGCAGTCCTTCCTTGGAGCTCTTTCCCGGAAGAGTAGGGTACAGACGCTAACCAACCTATTGGGCCTGCGCTTCGCTGCTGCCTCCCCTTCACCCACAACAGGCCCACACCCGCCCCTCGGGCTCCCCTGGCCTTCCCTGATCCCCTCGGTGAATCTTCCTGGGCAAAAAAGACTCGAATCCCTCACAGGCCCCTGACTCTCTCAGACCTTGGCCCCCTGGCCGCCTCATTCTGCCAAAATTTCCACACAGAGCTGGGAAAAGGTGTATTGTGTTCTATTAAAATGTTTTTTACAATTTAAATATAGGGGCATTCAGGGGATGCTTTAGCTTCTTGGAGAAGGCACGAAGGTGCCAGATGGATTGAGTTTTATTACTCGATACTGACACAATATACATCTTAACAACTTACTAATATTTGGCCAAATCTAGAAGTAACTGGGAAGTCGGAGTACTTACTGGGAAGTCGGAGTACTTACTGGGAAGTCGGAGTACTGGGAGTGGGCATCGTAAGACTGTTTTCAGAACCAGGATCCCCACATTCGGGAAGAGCTGATTGTCTCTAGTTATTCACAGTCATCTTCTTGACTAGCTCTCTTTTGGGATGATTTTCAGTAAGAGGTATCCTTACTGAACAAGTGATCTCCCTGCTTCTAGAAACAACAGTAAAGAAAAGGGAGGGGTAGAAGTTCATGGAAAGATTCATTGTTCTTGCCAGTAAACCCTGTTATCTTTCTTGCTAAGCAAAGCTTTGGAATTGGTTACTATAAATGACTTTAGAAATACATATGGGTGTCTGTAACTATGTTGTGTAAATATGGACTGTATGATACATTATTGTGCTTGTGTATTGCATAACATATAAAGGCCTCCAACTTTAAGAAAGCAAACATGGCATCAAGTTCTCAGCGAAAAAGAATGAGCCCTAAGCCTGAGCTTACTGAAGAGCAAAAGCAGGAGATCCGGGAAGCTTTTGATCTTTTCGATGCGGATGGAACTGGCACCATAGATGTTAAAGAACTTAAGGCAAGCTCTGCGCATTCCTGCCGTACTGCCCTTCCTTTCCTCTGCCTCTTCCTTGTCATCTCCGTATCACCTCTCTACCCCTTTTGCCCTCTTCTCCCTGCAGTAAGTAACGGGAGATTGTACTGTGCTGTTTTCCTGTCTTTACTTACCTTGAGTATTATTAAATAAAATTGATTGCAAATATCAATTAGATCAATGTCATAGTGTTCCCCAATCATATTAACATGACCACATCAGATGCTGGCTTAATGCTCTCAACACTGTTATTTTTGCTCCTGCCAGTTTAGATGTGCTTATTGAGACGATCCTGTTTTCATTATAGGTGGCAATGAGGGCCCTGGGCTTTGAACCCAAGAAAGAAGAAATTAAGAAAATGATAAGTGAAATTGATAAGGAAGGGACAGGAAAAATGAACTTTGGTGACTTTTTAACTGTGATGACCCAGAAAATGGTAAGTAGCTAAGACAATTAGCATGGTATGGAGCCCCGGTCATCTGCAGAGGCCCATGGCGTCTTCCTGTTAAAACAGTCATGTGACCACAGAGCAGTCCAGGTAGCAGCTGCATCAGGAGGCCTGCCCTCCCATCATGTTACTTTGGGCTCCCAAAACAAGCCCTTGTGCTTCTTTCTCAAGACTTCCAAGCAGATACCTCTTCCCACAGAATTCCAAATCAGTTAGGAAATAGATATGGGATAGGGAGAGATATAGGGATAGGTAGCAAACGTCACCTTGGATGGAGTGCCTGGCTTGCCTGGTGTTTCTTTGAGGCCAAAATGGGCTTCCTGACACTTGTTGCAAGTCTAGACTCGAGTTACATTGTTAAAAAGGAAAGGGTGACCTGACCAGGCAGTGGCAGGGCTACAGGACACGAGTAACCATGGTGTCCCCCTACTCATGTGTTTTATGTTCTACTTGTTAAGTCTGAGAAAGATACCAAAGAAGAAATCCTGAAAGCTTTCAAGCTCTTTGATGATGATGAAACTGGGAAGATTTCGTTCAAAAATCTGAAACGCGTGGCCAAGGAGTTGGGTGAGAACCTGACTGATGAAGAGCTGCAGGTTTGTAATGCATCATACTGGAACTTAAATTCCCACCTTTGAGCCCTCTGTGACTTTTCCGTTACATTTTCCCTAGCATGAGCACCTCTTTGAAGGAAAGCCAGTGTACTTTGTCCCTCTGCAGACAACTTAATTCTCCTTTAATAGTCAGACAAACCTATGAACCCTGCTTCCAGAAAAATACACATATGCACAACTTTGCTTACTATTTTAGATTCCAGGAATCCCTCTAGTCAAGGTAATCTTCAAGGTCCCTCCCAGGTGATATGTTTGACAAAGTATGAGTTGGTTTTCAAATAACTTTTCAGAAACCAAGCTATTATCAGGAGTGGCATACTGGCATTGGGTGGACTACAATTATCTATTCACATAGATAAAAATTATCTATTCACATAGATTAAAAGTCTATTGCTTGCCAGGCACAGTGGCTCATGCATATAATCCCAGTACTTCGGGAGGCTGAGGCAGGGGGATCGCTTGTGGCCAGGAATTTGAGACCAGTGTGGGCAGCATAGAGACCCCGTCTCTAAAAAAAAAAACGTCTATTACTTAGTCACCTTTTGGCATTAGTTTATAAATTAACCTGAATCTTTACTGTCATATAGGAAATGATTGATGAAGCTGATCGAGATGGAGATGGAGAGGTCAGTGAGCAAGAGTTCCTGCGCATCATGAAAAAGACCAGCCTCTATTAAGATGAGTGTCTTCTTTTTCTACTGCAAGCACATGTAACTAGATTTAGTGCCTGCCATGGTGTGAAATCTGGCTTTTGAGAACACAAACTTTTCCCCCACGGACCTCCCTTTATCACTTTAATAGTGACCTTGAGCCTATTTTAGCCGTTTGGAAGTGTTCTTTGATATTACAGTTCTTTGTAAAATGACCTGCGAATTACCCTAATTCTCAAAAGCAAAACAAGAGCACACTAGCATGAAGAAAAGGATCTTAAAGCACCTGCCATTTTGCCTTGCATTGTTTCCCTCTTGTCATGCATTTCCACATATCCACAAACACAGAACGACTTTAGACAAGCACATGTTACACCTGTGTTGCCACAAGCAGTCATTCTTGATGGCTCCAGTTTTTATTTGACGCTTGAGTTTAGTTTTCTCTTTTATAAAACCCAGCGAACTCTTGCACTGGCATTTGGATGTGTGTTAATGCTACTTGTTTTGTCTTAAAAATAAAACCTTTCTCAGTTTGAACTTGTGTTCTCTAAGGATGGGTTCTTTAGCTTTGCTTATGAGTTCCTCTTCTCAATTATTGTGTTGAAGGCAGCCTATTAGATACAAAACTCCTTACCACCCTATGGACAGAGAACGAATAATCCTTTGCTACTTTCCTGGTGTGAATTGCATTTTGCCTTGGGAATCTGCTGGTTTGTAAAACTAGCAGAATTTTTATATCACCTAAGCCTAAATGATGCTCTAAAAATAGTTTTGGCAAAGTGTAAGACTGGAAAAGAGTCTTGTTAGTAATTTGTGCTTGAATAAAATGGGGAGAGCCAGGCTAATCCAACACTAGGATGGATTCAGCCAACCTCTCATGAATTTATTTGCTTATGGTGTCTCATCGACGCTTGGAGGTGGCTTGGGCTGAGTGACCCTAGCCAACCATCTTCCTGGCCTTGCAAGGGATTACCTGTGAGAGAAATCCTGGTAGATGACATTAAAGTCTCTGCTCCAGGATGACAGTGGGGAGACAGAAGGGGTGAGGGAGAATAGAAAATGAACAATGATGGAATGCTCATTTGTTCACATGGAGAGGGAGAAAATAGATTTTCAGACCTCTGGGGGTAGGCTAGTCCTCTGGGGATAGGGTTGCCTGATTTAGCTAATAAGAAGAAAGTCTAGGTAAATTCGCATTTCGGATCAACAATGCATTTTTTTTTAGTATGACTGTATCCCATTTGGCTTTTTTGTTTATTCATTGTTGAACTTAAATGCAAATTTACCTAAGCATCCTGTATTGCCCCTGGTCACCCTACCTGGGGAGCACGCTACAGAGGCCGGAAGCCTGGCACTCGGTCTCATGCCTGGACCCTGACATCCTGTAGGACTTGGGGGCCCAGGAATATGAACTTTACCATATCCCCCAGATGAGTCTCATGCTGAGGGACTGCTCCTTAAGAAAAACTTGGGGGAAGAGCCCAGACTAGCCCAAACCTTGGATTCTCATACACATACCCACTTCCTCGTCGGGCAATTTGGGGCAAGCCACTTCTCTAGGTGCCTGGAGTTTCATGTCTGTGTGATGGGGAGAAGAGTTGTGCCTACTCAGAATCACTGGAGGTGAAATACAAACTTACAGAGAGGACCTGGCTTGAAGGTATTCGAGAACAAGAGGATTCAGAAGTGTTCAGTCTTATTCCCATTCTTTTGCTATAGTTATCACATAAGCTTTGTTGTTAAATGTGGGTCCATGAAGCTTTTATCATTACTGTCCCCAAAGTCTGTTGATAGCATTTCCTAGGAGGATTTGACCTTTGTTGTATTGTGATTTTCTAATAAGAGGCATATGATTGGATAAAAGACATAATATTGGAAAGGAGTGAAAAGACTGGGCCCTGTCTCCAATTTTACTGTTAACTGTAACCCTGGAAAGACTCTTTTGAAAAAAAGTTAATTAAGCGAGATCATGTCCTTTGCAGGGACATGGATGGAGCTGGAAGCCATTATCCTCAGCAAACTAACCCAGGAACAGAAAACCAAACACCACATGTTCTCACTCGTGAGCGGGAGCAGAACAAAGAGAACACGTAGATACAGGGCAGGGAACAATACACACAGGGGCCTGTCAGTGGCAGCAGGGGTGGGGGTGTGGGGGCAGGGAGAGCATCAGGATAAATAGCTAATGCATGTGGGGCTTAACACCTAGGTGATGGGTTGATAGGTGCAGCAAACCACCATGGCACACGTTTACCTACGCAACCAGCACGTCCCGCACATGTATCCTGGAAATTAAATTTAAAAAAGAAAACAGTTTCAGGGATAAGGAAAAAAAAAGTTAATTAAAAAGTTTTGAAATTGACAACATTGTATATATTTATGGTGTACAATATGATGTTTTGAAATATGCATACATTGTTGAATGGCTAAATTAAGCTAATGGACTATCCTGGAGACATTCTTATCTCCTCCTGGTTAATAGTCCCATAAATGAAATCTCTCAGGAATCTCTTGAGACAGGACGGAGAGTGGCAAGTAATAGGTTATCCCTGAGGATAAAAGCACACGTAAGGTCTTTGCCTGGCAGCCATTCTAACATAGGTGTGCAGTTGTTCAGTGGAAGGGATGGGGACAGAGAGGGAGCATGAGTCAGTGGGGATGGACCAGACAGCTGTAAAGGGATCAGGAAGATGGGGAAGGAGAGGGAGCTGGGCTCAGTTCATGTGGAGGCAGAAAAGAGTCCTGAAGGCGGGGGAGGATGTGGATGGAGAAGTAACTGAGGTCAGTTCACGTGGGGCTGGACCAAGAGATGAAGGGAAATTGCAGAGGATAGGGACAGGGAAGTAGAAGAGATCTGTGCATGGGTTGTCCCGGAGAGGTGCAGGGGAGCAGGGGTAGGGGGAAGGGGGTGAGAGGGAGCAGAGATCAGTTCATGTGAGGATGCAGCTGAGTTTTCAAGGGAGTGTCAATGGGTGGGTTTGTAGAGTTAGTGGCTTATTCACGTGGACAACAGAGTTGGGGAGTGAAGGGAAATGACAGTTCATGTGGGGCTGGCCCAGGGAGCTGGAGGGGGATGAAGTGGCGGTGTGCACTTAGAGGGAGCAGATGTCAGTTCGTGTAGGGTGTACCAAGAGATGCAGAAGGCTGAATGGGATGGCATGGGAGAGGCATTCGAGGCCAGCTCCTGTGCAGCTGCACTGGAGAGATGCAGAGGGTCAGAGGGGGAAAAGGAAAAGCCACTGAGGACAGCTTATGTGTGGCTGTATCTGCAGAGGTAGCCGGAGTGTGGGGCAAGGGAAAGGAGAGGGAATGGAGCTTAGTTCATGTGTGGCTGGACCAGAGATGTATGGTGGGGAAGGGGAAGGAAAGGAGATGGAGCTGAGTTCATGTCATGGAGGGCTGGACCAGAGAGATGTAGGGAGAGGGACTGGGTAAGTTCTAAGGGGTGTGAAGGTGGCGTATGATTGGATAAAGACATGTACTATCGGAGAGGAGTGAAAAGACTGGGCCCTGCCTCCCATTTTGTTGTTAGGGAGGGAGAGGCAGGGTAAGTGGGTTCAAATACCGGTCATGTACAGAGCTGCAGGAGACAGGCAGGGAGACAGAGGTAGCAGGGGTCAGCCCTTGTGGGTGGACCAGAGAGATGTAGGAGGAGTGGGGTGGGTTTGGAATAGAGAGGTAACAGAGGTCAGTTCATGTGGGACTGGACCAGAAGGACACTGGGGAGTGGGAGTGGGAGAATATCAGAAGTAAAGGGGCTGAGGTCAGTTCATGCAGCGTGGGACGGAGCAATGTAGGGAGGTGGTGGGGAAGGGGCAGGAGAGAAAGCAGAGGGCAGTTCATGTGGGGCTGGACCAGAGAAATGTCGGTTGCATGTGGGGATTGGGCTGGAGAGAGGGCAAAGGTTCATTCATGTGCAGCTGCAGCAGAGAGCAGTAGTGCAATGTGGGGGAGACAGGGCACAGGAGAGAGCAGAGAGCAGTTCATGCGGGGTTGGACTGGAGAGCTGCAGGAGGGTAGGGGTGGAATTTTGAACTAGAGAGGTCAGAGATTGCTTCACGTGAGGTTGAACTAAAAAGTTCAATCAGAGTTGGAGAAAAAGGGGAGGAAGAGGGAGCAGGGGTTCCTTCATGTGGGGCTGGACCAGAGGGATGTCAGAGGAGTTGAGGGGAATGGAAAAGTAGAGGGAGCAGAGATTAGTTAATGCGAAGATGGAGCAGAGAGGTGCAAAGGCTTAGAGACACAGGGAGCAAGAGAGGTCATCTCACAATGGACTGGGTACTGGGAAGGAGATTGAGCCCAGAGTTAGTTCATGTGGGGCTGGAGCAGAGAGGTAGAGGGGGATGGGGGGGATAAGGGGATGGGGATGGGGATGGAGAGAGAGCAGAGGTCAGTTGATATGGGGTTGGACTAGAGACATCTGGTGGGATGGTGGAGAGGGCTAGGGAATGCCGGCCAGTTCCCTGAGGATGGACCAGAGAGCTGGAGGGGAGGAAGGGTAGGGGATGGAGAGGGAGAATACTCAGTTTGTGTTTGGTCTTGTGGGCCTCCTTAATAACTTAGGGTTGTGCTAAATTTCCTTGAAAAACCTGTCCGGCAGATTCGTCTTTTCTTTGCTCCCAAGCGTTAGAACTACTGTGAACAGCAGAATTTGTTGGTAGACATGCTCAAGCTTGATATAATGAAATGATTTAAGAAAGGAGGTGGTTCAGTTTCTGTCTCTGTAAGACATGGAACAGCTGCTGGGACTGAGATTTTTTTTAAGTTCTGTGATGACCGGGAAGAGAAGAAAGAACACATGCATTACCATTTTTCTTGTTTAACCACCTCTTTAGGAAGCCTAGGAGTTAGACTGTGAGGTTAGACCCAGGTGTCTCAGGGACCACATGGCTCCCTACCATCCACTGGGGGAAATTTCCTTAAAGTTCAGTCTGGCTGTTGAGAATGCTGACCTTTCAAATGCAACCTCAAGCGCCAGGATGTCTGACTGTCATTGGGCCAACCTCAAAACTTGATCTTAGAGCAGTTCTTCCCTCGAGGGACTCCTGCTGTCAAGGATAACTGTATTCCAGGGCTGCTCAACTTTATTTTATGTTTTTGTCACACCTTTGAATACTAGAATTTTGACTACGCTAGAAGGAAGTAATACACTCAAAACAGCAGTTTAACGAGAATTGCAACTTAGTCACTACTCTATGCCAGTAGGCAGCCACTATACACTTAGTCACCCTTCAGTTGGACTGGAACGGCTTGCTGTCCAGATGGTGTCAAGTTCCTGCACAGTGCAGGAGCTACCCCTTTTTGAGCTCCTCCATCACCATTAGTGAGAAGTATCTTACAGCAGGTTGCTCCTTTCTCCACTCCATGTCTCATGACCTGCTTAGTTCATCGTCCTACATGCTGGAAGCTGCTGGAATGGCCACATCTTCAGTTGTAGCAAAAACAGTGCATCTGCATCAACTGCAGCTGTGAAGCTGAGACATCATCCTTGTGTGCCATGCTGGGACATATCGGACCCATTTGCTGACCCAAATCTCTGTCAGTAGCCCCCCAAATTCTTATGTGGGTTTGTGGACCCATTTCGAAGAACATCGCCATCAGCACTTGCTGTATCTGGAACTAAAGTTACCCTCATTTCTAGCTTTTCCCTGCAGCCTCCCAGTCATCCGGTTCTCCAAGCGTCTCCTTAACCACCACCTTTTGCCTTTATCTTTCTGATTGCAGCAGTTTAGAGGATTGATGTGATTTTCATTTTCTTTTTTGTCTTTGCCTCATATGTCACCCAGACTTTCCCTACAGTATTCACACTCATCCACCCCTTCCTTTTTCATTTCTGAAGCCACCACCTCAACTCAAATTCAGATTGCTGAAATGTCCTCCTAGCTGATTTCCCTGTCCTGTCTTTTCCCAAGACAATCTGCAGTACTGTCTTTGTCATGCCGTTATTTTGCTCAGGGAAGAGACCTAGCCTTTCGATTCAGCCACCCCTGGTTCAAATCCCAACTCTTCAACCCAGCAGCTGTGGTTTTGGGGGAAAGGATTCAACCCGCTTGAGCCTCAGTTTGCTCATCTAGAAAACAAGGGTGCAGTGAGGTCAAAGACAGCGAACAAAGGCTAGCGTAGAGCCTGATGCCTCTTTGCCACAGATGATGGCTGTTCATTAATTAGCCTGTTTTTCTTTTTCCCCCTGACTTGGACACCGTGTCCTTAATACATGTCTATGTGTGTTTCCCTTCATATAAAGTTAGTTGCTATATATCTTATCCCAAATCTGTGTTCTTCTCCTTGTGAAACTCCTCCTCAGAGCTCCCTCCTTCCAGAAAACTTGTTTTCGAATAGAGGACTGCTTCCCAGCTGGAATTCTGGAAGACAGCAGTCTTGCAGATATGTCCCTTGCCACTCGGTGGGGTGCCAGGACAGAGAGGTTCTGAGGCAGTGCCACTAAATCACCTTGAATTCAGCAGTGGTTTAAGCTGGATCTTCCTAGTGCCCCAAGAGGGCTGCGGTCTCATCTAGCCTTGGAGTGTGATGGAGATAATGCCACAGTGGGGAGAATCCTGGTGGGGCTGTGGACCCCTTGAAAAAAGCTACCAGGTGTGGGCACTGATGGAATGACAGGTCATTTGAATGGATACCCTATTAAGTCTAGTTATAAGTGAACAAAATGATACATTTGCATTTTTGAGTGTGAGCGATCAAGATTGCTTACCTGCTGCATGGGCTCATTGAGACTCCCTAACTACATTGAACACTTCTCGACAGAAGAGCGCAGGGTGCCTTTGATGTCATCATAGCCGGGCTTTGTGCCTGGTACAATGCTCCATCCATCCATCATCAGGTTTATTCATTTACTAAGTTTGTTGATCCTATAGCAAGGATTTATTAACTCATTAAAAATGTCTAGCATTCTCAGGCTCTTTTTCTTCCTGACCATTATCCCTTGTTATGGGTTGAATGGTGACCCCTAAAATTCATATGTTGGTGTCTCAACTGCTAGGACGTCAGAAGGTGAACTTATTTGGTGGTAGGGTCTTTGTGGAGGTAATCAAGTTAGAGTGAGTTTACAACAGTAGGCCTTAATCCAATACAACCAGTATTTCCTTATATTGAATAAATAAATAAATACTGGAAATATATACATATGTGAATAAATACTGGGAATATACATATATAAATAAACACTAGGAATATATAAATATTTCCAGTATTATAGTGCAAAATATATAAATATTTACAGTATTTATTTCCTTATAAAAGGAGAAATTTGGACACAGACACAGACACGTGTAAAGGGAAGGTGATGTGAAGGGACACGGGGCAAAGACAGTCATCTTCATGCCAAGGAGACAGGCCTGGAACACATCCTTTCTTCACAGCCCTCAGAAGGAACTCACCCTGCTGACATCTTGATCTTTGACTTCCAGCCTCCAGAACTGCAAGACCATGCAGTTGTGTTGTTCAACTCCTCAGTCTGTGGTACTTTGTTACAGAAGCCACAGGAAGCTCATACATCCTCTCTTTTACTGAAGAACTTTCTCTGTTCCCCTAAGTGTCTCAACCAGAAGTGCACACAGTAGTGCTGATGAAACAAAACCTGAACTTGGAATCTATGCTGCAGAACTCATAACTTCATGGACACCGGATGTGGCCTCTCCTGAGAGATCCATGAGCCCCTGGGTGTGTGCAGCATTGCTACCAGAAAGCTTTCTTCTCAACTTGGAGACTGAACTTGAACATGCACGTGAGGCCATCTCCTTGTGAGATGTTGGATGTGGGGAAATATTTGTGCAATCCCTCATATAAATAGATCCAGAAGGTAAACCAATGATTAAAACGGAGTCAGCAAACCATGGGAGCGATGAATAAGCAGAGGCAGGGTGACAGAGCCTCCGGATGTCATTGCTGGTGGGATTTTCATTTCTAACCTACTATATGTAGTCTAAGAGACGTGTTTTCAGGGTGAACGGGGCTATCTGAAAGACAGACGCCAACCTCGTAAGAGGCATCGTGGGGTAGCAGTAAAATGTCTCTAAAGCTGAATTTCTGGGGTTCCATCACTGGCTCCGCCCCTACTAGTGACTAGTGCGAAATGAGTGACCTCTAGCAAGTTACCCAAAGCCCTAGTATCTCGTTTGTTTCATCTGTCAAGAGTGAGGGTGGTATTAATATAATCTACTTCAAGGGCAGTTGTGAGGATTAAGTAAGCTACATGACGGTCATTCGATACACATTTGTTGAATGAATGCACTAAGAATTTCGCTGCAATCTTCAACTCTAGGGTTAAGGAGTTACATCATTAATCCAAGTGCTGCAATTGAGGGGTATACCCTTAGAACAGGGGTTTCTAACCTGGGGCACTTGGATTTCAGGTGTCCATGAATCGCCTGGAGGAGAATTCCTGAAATTTCCTTAAATTCCCTGAAATAATGCACATGTGGCAATTTTCATCAGATTTGTTCAAAGAGTGCACGAGCCAAAAAAGATTCAGACCCACTGCTCTAGATTTGGAGAAAAACATGCAAACCCATAGCATTGTGCCATAGCTGTGTGTGTGTGTGTGTGTGTGTGTGTGTGTGTGTGTGTGTGTGTGTGTGTGTGTTTGGGGGTGGAGGCTGGTTTCGAGATCCTCTGTCCATACAGACATTGCCTGAGATCAGCCTGCTTCCTGGCCCTTCGGGATTTTTTTCAGTGAGGCAGCTGTAGCATTATTTTTATGCCATGCCTGAGGGCATGAGGCTGCTGCTTCCTTGCTGCACTGGGGCCTGGGGAGCTCTATGACGCTTTCTCTGTCACTATCTGGACATCCCCTGCAATCAATCGCTCCTTGGAGCCTCTGGGATCTAGCAACTTCACCAGCCGTCTGGATTTCCTGCTCTCTCTCCTCTCTCTCCTCCAACTTTTCTTTAGCTTGAAGATCAATCTTCTGGGAGGAAAAATGCCAACAAAAGAGGATTTATTTTCTTCCAAGAAATTGCTCTCACACTTCCTTACACTGACTAAAAGGCATTTTACTTATCTGTCTTCAGCATTTTCTTAAAGCCTCAATTCATTTTCAGCTTTAGCTTTCCCTAAATTAATTATTCGTTAGGATCCACACCATTTCGTATGTGCTTTTTATCCATCACTAGATCTGTCCCCTCCTTCTATCTTTTGCATTTCTTCATTTATCCACTCACTCAGCAAATACTTAGCACCTATTCCGATCCAGGCCTTCCAGAGAGAAAAAAATAAAGTCCCTGGCCTCGTGGAATTTACATTTTAGTGAAGAAGACAGGAAACAAGCTCAAACAAATAAAGGGAGGTAAGGAGGCGGAAAGGGATGGAGGGGGTGCTATTTTGGGGAGGGTGGTCAGGGAAGGCCTTGCCATGAAGCCCTATAAGGATGTGGGAAAGAGTGCCCAGGCAGATGGAACAGCAAGTGCAAAGGCCCTGAAACAGCAACAGGCTTGGCACAAGTGAGGAACAGTGAAGAAGCATGTGTGGTGGCAGCAGGAGGCAGGCGGTAAGTCAGGCCTCACAAACCCCATAAGGTAAGGGTATGTTCTATGGGGGATGAGGAGTCATCACGGGGTTCTGAGCAGGAAAGAAACCAGAATAGCATTGCCACTGCATTCTCTTTCTCTCTAGTTTGGCCTACACGCTTTTGGTTTTTTTCTTAATCGTTCTTGCTTAGAATTTCAACTGCCTATAATGCCCATCAGGACAATTGCTCAAGGCACCAGAGCTTCCTGCTACGGGTTCAGGCTCCCTAAAAGGCCCATATGGCTAGTGTGATGGTTAATTTTATGTGTCAACTGGACTGGGCCACAGAGTGCCCACACATTTGGTCAGGCATCATTCCCAGTGTGTCTGTGAGGGTGTTTCTGGATGAGATTAGCATTTGAGTTAGGAGACTGGGTAAAGATTGCCCCCCATTATGTGGGTGGGCCTCATCCAGGTAGTTACAGGCCTGAATAGAAAAAAACGGCCAACTCTCCCCCAAGTAAGAGAGAATCCCTCCTGCCTGAAGGCCTTCAAACTGGGACATTGGCTTTTTCCTGCCTTTGGACTCAAACTGAAGCATCGGCTTTTCTTGAGTCTCGAGCCTGCTGGGATTTGGACTGGAACTACGTCATCAGCTCTCCTGGGTCTCAGGCCTTCGAACTCTGACTGGAACTACATTATCAGCTCTCCTGGATCTCCAGCTTGCCAGCTCACCCTGCAGATCTTGAAACTTGCCAGCCTCCAGAACAGCGTTAGTTCCTTATAACCAACCTGTATATATTTATATATAATATAGACATAGATTGATATTTATAATCTAAATATATATGTTTAAATATGTACATTTATATGTATTCTGTTACTCCTTACAAATGTACCTATCTTTCCTATTGGCTGCTGCTCTGGAGAACCCTGACTCACACAGGCAGCAGAGGGCGATCTCTCACCAAACACTGGCTGTTTCCCACGTTCGTCCTGTTGGATAGTTGTTTTCTCCGAAGGGGTGAAAAATCTTCCTCAGTCCTTTTTTTTTTCCAGACAAAAGAAGGTAATTTCGGAGAAAGAGAGAAGCGTAAAGAGTTGTTGGCATATGTGATAGGAGAAGTTCAGCTCAGATCAGGCCGGAGACGACCTAGGCAATGTATTCTACGTGAGGCAAACACCAAAGTTCTTCTGCTAGTGACTTCACCCAACACAGCATACTCTTCCTGGAAATCAAAGGCCACGTTATAACCAGCAGTACAAGCTAAAGAGCAAAATTTTAGAAGTGGAACTTCTCTAACAGAAAAAAACAACAACAGTGGAACAGTTGGAAAGAAGTAGGAAAACTGACAATGACAGAATGGCTATGTTTCCATTATGCATAATCTTGCATTCACGCACACATAAGAATACAAATGCAAAACAAAACAAAAAAAACCAGAATGATACAATGGACTTTGGGGACTTGGGGGGATGAGTGGGAGGGGGTCAAGGGATAAAAGACAACAAATATGGTGCAGCGTATACTGCTTGGGTGATGGGTGCACCAGGTTCTCACAAATCTCCACTAAAGAACTTACTCATGTAACCAAATACCACCTGCACCCCAATAACTTACGGAAAAATAAAATTAAAAAAAAGAAATCTGTGTTTGCTCACGTATAATGAAGATATTTTCCTGTGTTTTCTTCTGTGTTTTATAGTTTTGTTGTCCATGTTTAGTGTGTATTTCATCTTAATTTTTTGGTGGGTGGCAAAATTTTCCTTCTTAACCCATATGGAGACTCACTTGTTCCAGCATCACTTATTGAATAGTTTACCTTTTCCCAACTGATTTATAAATATATAAAAATTCTGCCATACAAAAATCCATATATGCAAAACAAAAAAAAGAACACAAACGCAGAGAACAAGGTCAGGAAGGATGCACACCAAACTTTTAACAGTGATTTTCTCTGGAGAGGGGAAGGAGGTTGGACGTGGCTACAGTGAAGTGGATTTTTAAATTCTATTCTGGGTTTGAATTTGTCAGAACAAAATTGTATTCATATATAACAGTTACACTTAAAAATGTTCTTAGATACAGTTTCACACATGCTAGGACACGCTAGGACGGCTATAATAAAAAAATAAGGAAAATAACAAGTGTTGGCAAGTATGTGGAATAATTGGAACCCGGATTTATTGCTGATGGGAATGTAAAATGGTGCAGCCACCTTGGGAAACAGTGTGGCAGTTCCTCAGAAGGTTAAGCATAGAATTATGATGATATGATCTAGCAATCACACTTCAAGATATAGATGCAAAAGAATTGAAAACAGGGACTTGAAAAGATATTTGTACACCGATGTTCATAGCAACATTATTCATTATAGCCAAAAGTAGAAAACCAAGTGCATCCCAACAGATGAGTGGATAAACAAGATATGGTCTAGCCATACAATGGAATATTATTGAGCCATGAAAAGGGATGAAACTCTCATACATGCTATAACATGGATGTACTATTAAAAACTATGCTTCCTGATAAAAACCAGACACAGAGGACAAATATTATATGATTCCACTTATATGAGGTGCCTAGAATAGGCAAATTCTAGAGACAGAAAGTAGAACAGAGGTCACTGGAGGCTGGGGTGAAGGGGAAAGAGGAGTTACTGTTGAATGGGCGTAGAGTTTTTGTTGATAGTGAAAATTCTGGGGTATAGATAGTAGTAAAAGTTACACAACATTGTAAATATATTTAATGCCACTGAATTAGCAACAAATTGTTACATTGAAAAAGATTGTGTTATATATATTTTACTACAATAAAAAATGACAAAATACTTAAGAGAAAGGGGTGTTATACTATTATATCCAGTTGCACCCTTTCATAGAGGAGAGAACAGTAGATTCCAGGATCTAGAGAGGGGAAGCCTCAGTTTTATGGGTAGCGGGCTTGCATGAAGCAGCAAATGCTACAGAAGTTTCTCGCAGCTGGAATATAATGAGACATGAGGATCAGCTGTCATCAGGCTCACAGTAAACTTTGTGAGTGAATGGACTGGTTTTATCTTTGCTCATCATTGCAACCTTAGTTTCTAGCACGGTGTCTGGTGCCTGTAGGCACTCGATAAACATTTGTTGAATGAATGAATGCGTGCATGAATCTCTGTGACTTCCTAGTAATCTATTAAAAAAAACTACCTGTCCCATCAGTTTGGGCTGCATTGTCAATCATTTGATGCATAATTAGAAGAACAAGCCCAGAATGCAAATATTTGGTTGTCATTAGCATAGAGATAGTGTATTAGTTGGGCCAGGTTAATTGCTTCATCAAACAATTTCTGTATTTCAGTGAGCTGACTCAATAAAGGATTATTTTTCACTCATGTTCAAAGTCATTGGGGGTGGGCTGGGGTGGAGGCTGGGCTCTGTTTTATTCAGGGTATTAGACATCCAGCTTCCTCTTGTCCAGTAGTTCCAGGGGCCCCTAGGCACTCAGAGATCTCTACCGGCATTTTTTTTTTTGGCACCGGGCTGGCAGATGAATGAAAAGAGAGAACATGGAAGATCACGTGTGAGGTTTGAGTGGCCAGACCTGCAAGTGTTAAACATCTCTTCTTCCCACATCCCATTGGTCAGAAGCTAGTGGCACATAATCAAAAGGGATTCCAGGAAATGTGGTCTAGCTGCATGTAAAGCAGGAAAAGGAAACGGTGTTTGGTGAACATGCAGCGTGGTCCATGTTGCAGGTAATGTTGGAAGCCATAGATGAGGGGGACCGCTCCTAGGTAAACTGTGATGAGCCTGTTAAGAGAATGTAACCCAGCCCCGAAATCCTAGGAGCTTCCGTGTTTAAGAAGTGGGAAGAGGAGGAGAGGCAAAGAAGGGTGATGGAAAATAAGGAAAGCGACTGCAGGAAACCCAAGAGGATGGAAGGGCACAGAAGCAAAGGGAGAGGAAGTGGTCACCTGGGTCAAGCTAGTGAAGGCTGGAGTTTGCCCTCTGGATTTAGCAACATAAGCTCATTGACCTTAGCAAGAGCAGTTTGTGTGGTGTGGTGGGAGTAGAAGTAAGATTGCAGTGGCTTAGGATTGAAAAGTGGCTGAGGAAACAGAGGGCCACATGCAAAGACTTTTTGAAAAATGCGACTGTAAAAGGGTGGAAAGGGAGTGAGCATGGTAGCTAGTGGCCATGTGGGGGTGGCAGTGGGAGAATTTTCTTTTTTTAAGGGGAAGGACTTGAGAATGTTTGATTGTTTAAATGAGAGAAAATACAGTAAGTAGAGAGTGTGGTATACTACCAGGAACGAATAAATGGACTATTGGAACAGAAGAAATAGTCTTGAAACAGGCTCAAGTGCATATGGCAATCTGGTTTATGGTAGGGGTGGTATTAAAAATTGACGTGAAATGATAGACCATTTCTGAGACAGATAGGCATGCACCTATGTATGTGGTAATCTGTGTATATTGTATACTTTCCTTTCTCCAGAAAGGATTTAAAACAGCTTAAAAAGATGAATTCTATGCAATAGAGTAAGACAAGCGTTTAAAGAGGGAGAAAATGACATGTAGGGACAATGAGGGGAAACATGCATTTAGATTTTACAACTTTAAGTATCTCTTTGATGCTGACTGCTTGAAACGTTGGTGCTAAGCTGATGTTAAGTATTTTGATCAATTAGTGCTGTGATCTATTAGATAGATAATTCCTTATGTCACTTGCTCTGCAATGTCCCATTTAAGGCAGAGATTCATATTTATTCTGGACGTCGTTCTGAAAAATCATGCAGTTTCTGCTCTTTGCTCCGTGTACTGTGCGACAGCCTTTGACCACAAGCAATAAAACCTGACATGAACGTTAGACAGGCACTGACTGTTCTGGTAGCAGAAATAGCTTCTAAATCAAACAGCAAGCTTGGTTTCATTTTTATATAATCATATCTGTTCCTGACCCCAGATGGCACCCCATGAGCCATCTTCTGCTGTATTTACTCTGAACTCTTTCTCCTAAGCTGTTGGAAACCCCTAAGCCTTTGCTTATCCTTATGTCTACAATGTCCCTTTATTCCCTGTCTCCTCTTAGCAGACTCTTTACAAGATCTAGCTTACCTGTCTATCACACGCTCGAGGGGATGCTTTCAGGATTCCTCTGTGCTGGATTTGTACTCTTCTCTGTGCTTTCCCAGCCCTTGTTCTCTTCATCATGGCACGGAAGCCTCGCAGCAGAGAGATGGGATTTTCTTTTTCTTTTTGTAAATAAAGGTGGGAGTCTTGCTCTGTCACCCAGCCTGGAGTGCAGTGGCGTGACCTTAGCTCACTGCAGCCTCAAACTCCTGGGCTCAAGCAATCCTCCCACCTCAGCCTCCTGAGTAGCTCAAACTACAGTCACATGTCACCACGCCTGGCTAAAGAAGGTGGGATTTCTATTTAAAAATACAACTGCCTTATCAACAAGAATGATGGTTCCATGGGAGTGTACATTTGTTAAATTTTTCATTAAGTTGGACACTTAATATCTGGGTAATTTATTGTATGTATGTTATACCCCAATAAAGCACCATTAACCTAAAATTGTTTCAACAAAAGAAGAAAGAAGAAAAATCTCCTTAACTATCTGCAGTTGCTTTTGCTTTCCAGGTGAGTAACATGGTTGTCCCTGGGTAGACAGCTCTTTGTTTAGGAAGATACCTGGCTGCCTCTGGGTTGAAATGAGAGCGTCCCAGAGAGAGCTGAATTGCTCCTCCACATAAAGGCAACAGAATCTGTGATTTCCTGATGTAGCCACTTTAATAGTAAAGGAAGAATGTTCCCTTAGTGCTGAAGTGTTCATGAACCCCATGCACCTGGAACTCTGGTGTGTGACACTTTTAAAGGCTTGTCATATTCACTCTTTTGTTTGGTCCTTAGTGTTAGGGTAAATGGTGATATGGCTCCAGAGTCCTTCTGTCAAAAGGATCCAGCCACGGCAGTCCCCTTAGTCTAGGGCAGGAATGCAAACCACAGGGAAGCTTTGAGTCTGGGGTTGGGAGACCTGTGCCAGGAAGTCCCTGAGCCCACAGGGCAGCAGAGGGATGGGCATGCCTAGGAAAGGGATTCAGATGTTCCGAATTGGGCGAATTGGGGTGCAATTCTCCCTAGGCTGGCAGAGTGGAAAACACAGGCTAGGGGACAGATCAAGCTGCGTTCAAGTCCTGGCATGGCTGCCTACTAGTTTGACCCTGAGCAAGATAGTTAACCCCTTAAAGTCTTGGGCCCCTACTCTGTGAAATAGTCATAGGCTTTATTTCACAGGAGTGGGAGGAATGAAGGATATTATACTAGTCTGCTCCAGCTGCCATGACAAAGCAGCACAGACTGGGAGGCTTAAACCATACAAATGCATCGTCTCCCAGATCTGGAGGCTGGAAGTTGGAGACCAAGGTGTGGGCAGGGTTGGTTCATTCTGAGGCCTCTGTCCTTGGCTTGTAGATGGCCCGCTTCTCCCTATGTCCTCACGTAGTTCTCCCTCTGCACAAGTCTGTGCCTGAATCTCCTTTTCTTTTATGGGCACCGGTCATATTGGATCAGGGACCATCCTAACGGCCTCATCCTATCTTAGTTACCTATTTAAAGGCCCCATGTCTAAACAGTCACATTCTGAGGTACTAGGGGTTAGGATTTCAACATACGAATTTGGGGGGACACCAGATAGCCCCTAACAGGTGTTGTCCTGCTGTCACCTCCTCAGCTCCTATTCCAATTGTATTTTCTTAATGCTTTCTGCTTCCCTATGAGCCTGAGAGCCCCCTAAAGCCTTGATTTCTCCAGTTCTGAGTTGGATCCTTGGAACGAGTGAGGGAGCTGTGATTCCGGCTACCCCTACCTTTCTGCCACGGGAACCCCAGGAATGCCTTCCCACACTGAAGGCCTGTTTCAGCCTAGTTGCTGGTGCCTGAAAGCAGCTAAGCGCAAATGCATTAGCCCCTGAGGTGCACTTTCAGTCACGTGAACTTAGACTAAGCACATCTTCTCCTTAAGGGTCAGCTTTCTGTCTTATAAAATAAAGGTTTTAGCTAGGACTGGCTATATAATTTGTGCGGCCTAGTGCAAAATAAAAATTCAGGGCCCCTTGTTGAAAAATTATTAAGCATTTCAAGTCAGTGGCAGTAGAGCATTAATTCAAGCATGCAGAGCCCTTCTAAGTGTGGGACCCTGTGTGACTGCTTAGGCTGCACACTCCTGAGACTGGCCTTGGTTCTAATTTTGGACCTTCTCTTGAAACTGAGCAGGTGTATACTGTGTGATAATCTTGGGAAAAGTGCTTTAGAAACAGCCAAGTGCTGGACTTGAAGGTTGCAAGCTTCCCAAAGTCTACTGTCTTCCTCTTCCTGGCATCCGTTGAGCTCATTTGGACTTTTCTAATCAGTTTGCTCACCCAGAGCACTCCCCCTTCATCCCCCTCTCAAGATCTCCTCATTCAGTGTGCAGTATCCTTTCACTTGGCTATGGGGCTGGGTGCCCCAAAGGATCAGAGTCAAAGGGGACCATCCATCCCCTAGGGGTCAGACCCACATCTCTGCCAGCACCTCTGCCCTGGGGCTAGAGCTGTCTTGCTCATCTGGCAGCCTGGGAAATCCCAGCGTTCCCTAGCAACAAGACCCATCTGGAGCTGTTGCTAGGGAAACCCTGGGATTTCCATAGCTACCGAGAGCACACCAAGCATCTCTGCTCCCACAGCTGAATATATCTGGTGCCAGCAGAAGACAGGGGAAGGGAGGTGATCTGCTGCTGCCAGGAGGGCAGAGCTGGTTTCTCTGAATCTCATTACCTGCACAAAGAGGGGTAAACAGGTCACCAGGGACAGGACCACTCCTCCAGGCTGATGAGTGGACAGTCCTTCCTCACACAAAAACCTCCAAGAAATGGCTAGTCAATTTGGAACTGCGTAGTCCGCTGGGGTCCCACAGTACCTGCTGCCCTGTGGGACAGAAATCCCCAGACTGTGTTGTATTTATATATCTGTGTGCCCTCCCACTCTCAGTGGCTGGGATCTTTCCAAAGCCAATGACCAAAGTCTGTATCATGGGCTGCTGTGTCCTCAGTGCTCAGCACAGGGAACCTTCTCCTTGGTTGTCTGGGGAAATCTGTGTGTTCCTTCTCAGAATAATGTTTTTGAATGCATGAAATAAAATTGATGGAATACAAAGAAAGCAATTTTATTGTGAGACAGTTATCAAAATATTTTTTAAGCCACAATTGTGATACCATAAAATATATGTGCATCTTTATTAATGTGTTAAATAATAAAATTGAGGAAAGGTCTAATAACTGCTGTAATTTGGAAGTAGTGACAAGTATAAAGCATATTTGAAGAGCTGCTGCCACAGTTAATGTAATATGAAAATATCAGGGATTTCACTTGGTGACTGTTATAAGCACTGCTAATCTTCCTGTGGTTGATTGCCTGCATTCATTATCCATGATGGTAATTTCAACTAGAGGTTAGTAAAAATAAAAAAAAAAAAGTATTCTTCCACGATCTAATTGCATCGACTCCCTAAATTTTATGGAGGCTGTGAACTCTGGGTTTGGATATTGCCCAATGCGTGAATGAATAAATAAATTCATGCCCAGGGTCCTCAATCAAGTGAGTGACTCAGCAAGAGAAAGGGAGGTCTTGTCACCCTCAGTCACCATGCTCCTTGTCCTCTCTTCCTTTAAGAGCTGAGGAGAATCTCAACCAATGATGTTGGGACAACTTGTTATCCACATGCAAACTAATGAAATTGGACCCTCACTTTACATCATATACTAAAATTAACTCAAATGGATGAAAGACCTAAACACAAGTGCCAAAACTGTAAACTGAAGAAAAGAGGGGAGAAGCTTCATGCCATTGGATGTGGCAATGCTTTCTTGGATACAATGACAAAAATACAGGCAGCAAAAGAACAAATAGGCAAATGAAACTACATGTTTTCTTTTTTTTTCTTTTTTTTTTTTTTTTTTTTTTTGTAAACGGGATCTCACTCTGTTGCATAGGCTGGAGTGCACTGGTGCAATCATGGCTTACTGCAGCCTCGAACTCCTAGGCTCAAGTGGTACTCCTGCCTCAGCCTCCTGGGTAATTGGGACTACTGGCAAGCACCAACACTCCTGGCTAAAAATTTAAAAAAATTCTTTTAAAAATAAAAACAGGGTCTCCTTATGTTGTCCAGGCTGGTCTTGAACTCCTGGGCTGAAGTGATTCCCTTGCCATGGCCTCCCAAAGTGCCGGGATTACAGGCATTAACCCACCATGCTGGCCTACATCAAAATTAAAAACTTCTGCACATCAAAGGAACAATCAACAATATTAAAAGGCAATCAATGGAATGGGAGAAAATATTTGCAATTCACACATCTGATAAGGGGTTACTATCAAGAATATATAAAGAACATTTACAACCAAACAACAACAAGAAACAAGCGAGATTTAAAAATGGGCAAAAGACTTGAATAGATGATACTTCAAAGAAGATATACAAATGACCAATAAGTATATGAAAAGATGTTCAACATCACCAGTTAGAGAAATGCAAATCAAAACTATTGTGAGATACCACCTCACACCCAGTGGGATGGCTAGTATCACAAAAACAGAAAACAAATGTTGGTGAGGATGTGGAGAAATTGGAACCCTTGTGCACCCTTATACACCATATGTGGGAATGTAAAATGGTGGAAGATAGAATTGATGTTCCTTGAAATATTAAACACAGAATTACCATATGATCTAGCAATCTCATTTCTGGGTATATATCCAAAAGAACTGAAAGCAGATTGAAGAGATATTTGTGTACTCATGTTCACAGCAGCATTATTCATAATATCCAGCTGGTGGATCAAGACAAATGTCCATCGATGGATGAATAGATAAGCCAAATGTTGTCCATCCATTCAATGTACTATTATTCAGTCTTAAAAAGGAATGACATTCTGACACATGCTACGCGTGGATGACCCTAGAGAGCATTACGCTCAGTGAAGTAAGCCACCCACAAAAGGACAATTAGTGTAGGATTCCACTGATACGAGGTCCCTAGAATGGTCAAATCCATAGTGACAGACAGTAGAATGGTCAGTGCCAGGGGGTAGGGGGAGGGAGAATGGGGAGTTAGTGTTTAATGGGGACAGAGTTTTAGTTTGACAAGTCTGTGGATGGATGGTAGTGATGGTTGCACAACACTGTGAGTGTGCTTAATGTACCACTGAACTGTACACTTAAAGATCATTAAGATGGTACATTTTATATGACGCGTATTTTACCACAATTAAAAGTAAAAAGAGGTGAGGAAAGGAGCAGCAGCCTTGAAAATGCCTTGTCAGGAAAGAAGCTGCCCATGAATCCTAGCAGTGGCCTAGCAGGGAACCAATAGCCTCCCTGTTGGGTTCTGCAACCTGAGGACGAATGAGCTAGTATTTGGGACAAATGACCCCCTACTCCCACACTGCCTTCTGGGCTGTTGGAGAAAGATGCCTGCTACAAGACGCTGGACTGCAGGCCCTAGGGGATCTGCCAACAGCTCTCAGCTCTCAGCCCTGCCAGCCTTCTGCTTTACACCTCCTCATGTCCTACAGGCTGGCCTGAGACCCATGCAGACATAGTGGCTTCTTAGCCAACCACCTGGGGAAGCAAAGCCAGATAGGGAATTGCCCCACAATCTCACAAAAGGATCATCATAGGGCATGGGATCTTGGTAAGCGTGAGCCTCTGGACAGGGTGAGCCTCACAGGCCACAGAAGCTCAAGGGCAGAGAGGCAGTATCCACAGGGACCCCAGCACAGCAAAAAGGAGTTTTGCTTCAGGGGGCGAAGGAACCTTGGGCTTCAGATTTTAGCTAAGCAGGGAGAGTGGCAGAAGCCCAGGCTGGACAGGAGGCCAATGTCCCCACCACGCAGGACCCCATGGACCATGGAAAGGGGTCTGGACTTTATTCCAAGGAAAGTGGGGAGTCCCTAGAAGGTTCTCTTATTTTATTGTTGTTTTTTTTTAAGACGGAGTTTTGCTCTTGTTGCCCAGGCTGGAGTGCAATAGCGTGATCTCGGCTCACCGCAACCTCCGCCTCCCAGGTTCAGGCTATTCTCCTGCCTCAGCCTCCCAAGTAGCTGGGATTACAGGCATGTGCCACGATGCCCAGCTAATTTCTGTATTTTTAGTAGAGACGGGGTTTCTCCATGTTGGTCAGGCTGGTCTCAAACTCCCGACCTCAGGTGATCCACCCACCTCGACCTCCCAAAGTGCTGGGATTACAGGCATGAGCCACCGTGCGCGGGCTATTTTATTGTGTTTTAAAAAAATTCTGTGTTTTAAGTCTTCAAATTAGCACATTCATTTTATAGTCGCTATCTCATCATGCTATAACATAAGGCCCCCGAGCAATCCTTTGGCATCTTAAGGTCTGGCTTCTGATTGGGCCAGTAGTTTTAGGAGCTTCCACAGTAAAACGTCTTTGGCGAACTCATCATCATTGCTGTGCAGGGAACTGCTGGCAGTGGCAGTGGTGAGGAACTGCCCTCACCTGACTTCCCTGGACCTAGAAATGAACAGTGGGAGCAGAAACGACAAAGGATACTTTGTGTTTCAGGCTAAGTGTAGATGAGCGACTTGTTTGTCAGCCCAGGTGCATCACTCTCTAGAAATTTCAGAGATCCTCTGGGCAAAGATTTGATGCCACGGACAGATTTGTGATAATAGCTATAAGCCAATTGAGGGGTATGGACTCAGTGTAACATACCTCTGTGGACAGATTCTACGTGTCCTAAATTATTTACCAAGATCTGGATGCAAAAACCCAGAATGTTTTTTCAGTCCAAACCAATCAACTCACAAAAGAAAACCAGGTCCAGAAGTGGGCAGTAGCCTGATCAGAGTTACACAGGAAATTCAGGACTATGACTCAGTTTTTCTACTTTCTATATACGTGTTCTTTTCACTACAAGAAGTCATTCTACTTCCAGTCATTTGTATCTCCCAATCTGTTCTGCCTCCAACGTTCTATGGCTCTGTTATTGACATCAACAACTGCTGAATGGCCCAAACCGGAAATCTGGAAGTCATCATGACACATCCCTCTCCATCAGTCCCCACATCCTATCCATTTCCAGGTCCTACCTATTCCTCACGTCGATTCAGTTTTCTCCATCTCCACTGCCTTCATTCCAGTCAACTAACAAACATTCATTAAGGACCTACAATTCTGAGGCACCATTCTAGATATTAGGACACAGCAAGTGAAGAAGATAAAGTCCCTGCCCTGAAGGATTCTACATTCTGGGGTGTGTGTGTGTGTGTGTGAGAGAGAGAGAGAGAGAGGAAGAGAGTAAGAATGAGCAGTGATGGACAACTAATAGGAAAAGGTAATTAAATGCATGACTGAAACCATTGAGTCATACAGTTTAAATGGATGGCCTATATGAGATGTAAATTATATCTCAATATAGCTGTTTAAAAGTGCCTATTACTTACTGGCTGGGTGTGGTAGTTTATGCCTGTAATCCCAGAACTTTGGGAGGCTGAGACAGGAGGACTGCTTGAGCCCAGGAATTTGAGGCCCCACCTGAGCAACACAGCGAGACTCCATCCCTATGCAAAAGATAAATAAAATAAAAATGTCTATGATACATTTGTGCTTCTTTTTCTGTTAAACTCCTGTTTACTTATTTTGCCCATTTTTTTTCTAGCAGGTTATTTGTCATCTTCTTGTTAGTTATATGAGTTTCTTACATATTTTGTGTACTAATCCTTAGTTAAATATATTTGTTTAAGTATTTTTCTAAGTGTGAAATATACAAAAAACCTGCAAATACATACAGTTTAGCAGTGATTATGAAGTCAACACTCATATATTCACTACACAAGTCTAGATATAGAACATTATCAGCAATGCAGAAGCTCACCTATGTAAATTATGGTCAACTTTCTCCACAGTAAAGGGGGAGTTTTGTAGTAATCATCTTATTTTTTCCTTTTGTTGTACTACTTTGCAATACATTTATTAACAATATTGTTTAGTGTCACTTGAGTTTTAAACTTTTTATTCAGGTTTAATTTTCAATAGTTACTGACATAGATTTTGAGCCCATGGTTATATGTTTTGACAAATGTGAATACTTATGTATCCATCACCAAAATTAAGATGTAGAACTTTTCCATGACCTCAGAAAGCTCTCCATTTCATTTTATATTCAATCTTTCCTCATCCAAGGCACCCTCCATTCTGTTTGCCATCATCATAAATTAATTTTGCATATAATTAGAATCATAGTATGCACTCCGTTGTGTCAGGATTCTTTCCCTCAACATAATGTTTTTGAGATTCATTCATTGTGTTGCATGAATCAGTATTTTATTCATTCTTATTGCTGGATTCCATTGTATGGATATATCACAATTTTTTAAACCGTTTACCTGTTAACAGACATTTGGGTTGTTTTCATGTTTGGCTGTTATTACCCTCCTATGAGCATCTTATACAAATATTTCTGTAGACCTATGGTTTCATTTATTTTGAGAAAAATACTTAGAAGTAGAATTTCTGGGAAAGGGCTAGTGTGTGCTTAACCATTTTAAAACTGCCTGTGTTTGGTCAGATTCCCAAGAGGTTTGTATGAAGAAACTTATTATTGGAAAGTACCTTCAGGAACAACATCTGTGAGGAAGTGAAGGAAGTAGGGAGGAAGAAGTGGCAGAGAAAGCATTCAGCTATAACTCAGTCATGATGGAGACTTCATCCTATCCCATGGGGATCCTTGTAGCTGACACGTCCCTTCAGAGTTGTCTTAAATTGAGTCAAAGGGGCCCAGTCTTTATACTCTTGCACTTGACAAGTCATTGGATGTAGATTTTTCCTAGGCAGATTACATAATCTTTGGTTAGGTTAAACCCTCCAATTAAAAAGAAAAGATTGTCATATTTGATAAAAAGAACGATTCAATTATACTTTTCTATAAAACCCTACTTTAAATATGAAGAAACAGATAAATCAGAAATAAAAGAATGCTAAATGATAGAACATGAATTAACTATACTAACATCAGATGAAATAGATTTCAGAGCAAGGAATATTATCAGCGATTAAAAACAGATATTTCATAATGACAAAAGAGCCAGTCTACCCAGAAGACACACCAATTGTAAATGTGTATGCACCTAATAATAGAGCTTCAAAATAAATGAAGCAAAAAATGTATAGGAGAAATAGACAAATCCACAACTGTATTTAGAAATGTCAATACCTTTCTTTCAATAATCGATAGAACTAGTGCACAAACATCAGTACAAATATGGAAGACTTGAACAGTATTATCTGTGTTCATAACATAATCGACATCTACACAGCATTCCATCCAACAACATCAATATACACACTCATGTCACATTTTTTAAAGGTGCACATAGAACATTTACCAAGATAGCCTATGTCCTGGGCCATAAAATAAGTCTAAGTAAATAAAAAGGATTGAAGTGATAAAGGTATGTTCTTGCTCAGTAGCAGAATTAAGTTAGAAGTCAACAACAGAATTATATTTGGGAAATTAAAAAATATTTGGAAATTTAAAATTATACTTCTAAATAATTCATATATCAAAGATAATTTGTCTCAAGGGAACTTTAAAAACTTTTGGAACTGAATTAAAATGAAACTGGATAAAGAAAATGTGGTATATATACCCCATGGAATATTATGCAGCCGTAAAAGGAAGCAGATCATGTCCTTTGCAGGGACATGTATGGAGTTGAAGACCATTATCCTTAGCAAACTAACACAGGAACAGAAAACGAAATATTGCATGTTCTCATTTATAAGTGGGAGCTATATGATGAGAACACATGAACACTAGAGAGAAACAACACACCCTGGGGCCTGTTGGAGGCTGGAGAGTGGGAGGAGGGAGAGGAGCAGAAAAAACAACTATTGGGCACTAGGCTTAATACCTGGGTGATGAAATAATCTGTACAACAAACCACCATGACGCAACTTTACCTATGTAACAAACCTGCTCATGTACCTCAAACTTAAAATAAAAGTTAAAAAAAGAAAATGCAACACCTCAAAAATTGTGGCATGCAATTAAAGTAGTACTTAGAAGGATACCTAAGTGCTTATATTAGAAAACCTTATGAAACTAGAAAAAGAAGAGCAAATTAAAGTCAATATAGGGTAATAAACAAACAGAAAAACCGTGAAGAAAGCAATTATACTAAAAACTTGTTCCTTGAAAAGATAAATAAAATCAGTAAATTTCTAAACAGACAGCTCAGAACAAAATGAGAGAAGACACACATTACCAATATCAGCAATGAGATAGGTAACATAACCACAGATCCTAGAGCCATTAAAAAATAATGAAAATATTGGCTCGGCACGGTAGCTCATTCCTGTAACCCCAACACCTTGGGAAGCCGAGGCTGGCGGATTGCCTGAGGTCAGGAGTTCGGGACCAGTCTGGCCAATTGGTGAAACCCTGTCTCTACTCAAAATAACAAAAAATTAGCCAGGCAAGGTGGTGTGTGCCCATAATCCCACTTGGGAGGCTGAGGCAGGGGAATTGCTTGAACCAGGGAGGTGGAGGTTGCAGTAAGCCGAGATCGCGCCCCTGCACTTCAGCCTGGGCGACGCAGCAAGACTGTCTCAAAAAAAAAAAAAAAAAAAAAAAGAGAGAGAGAGAGAATATTACAAACAAGCTTGCGCCAAAAATTTCAACAACTTACCACAAATAGGCAAATTTGAGACAGAAACAATAATTGGACAGAATTCAACATTCATTTATGATTTTAAAACTCTCAGCAAATTAGTAATAGTCAGAAATTACTGCAAGTTGATAAGGAGCATGTACAAAAAAAAAAACCCTACAGATAACATCATTACTTAAAGATGAAAGGCTGAATGCTTTCCCTATAAAATTAGGCAAGGATGATTGCTCTCAGATCTTTTCACTCTTATTCAACATAGTACTAGAAGCTCTAGACACTGTAAAAAGGCGGAGAATCCACAGATGGCAGAAAAGCACATGAAAAGATGTTCAACATCATTGCCCATTGGGAAATGCAAATCAAAACCTTAATGAAATATCACTATAATCTCTCATAACAGCTACAATAAAAAATAGTCACAATACCAAACATTGGCAAGGATGTGGAGAAATTGCATCACTCGTATATTGATAGCGAATGTAAAATGGTACAGTCGCTCTGAAAAGGAGTTTAACAGTTTCTAATAAAACTAAATATGCAATTAGCATATGAACATAAAATTAGGCTATTGGCCATTTATTACGATAAATAAAAACTGAAGGAGATTTGTCTTCAGTGTTCAACCTTGATGCAACCCTTATCTTGCATGTCTGGCTAATTGTGGAGAGTTTTTATTTATCTGTAATTAATGGCCAATAGCCTAATTTTATGTTCATATGCTAATTGCGTATTTAGTTTTACCAGAAACTGTTAAACTCCTTTTCAGAGTGACTGCACCATTTTACATTCACATCCTTGCCAACATCTCAACCCAGGCCCAGAAGCCCTATCAAGGTGAGTGGCCCACTCAAGCTCCGACTCCTACCCTGTCCTGTCCTAGCCATAACCCCCACCCCAGCCTGCACCCATTCTCATGAAGCTTCTGTTGCCACCCCTCTTCCATCCTCTTCCTCAAAACCAATTCCCTTCTGTGATCTCCCTGCTGTCCTTCCAGGTTCCCAAGACAACCTGAAAGGGAAAAAGAACCCTTTGAGGGAGTTCCAGGAAAAAAGCTTTTCCCTAAAAGACCACCGCTTCAAGCAAACCTGAGGAAGGGAGTGGGCCAACACTATCTAGCCACTGCGACCAGCTGAGTAAGGAACTCAATAAAAATAGCCACAGCGGGACCAAGTACGCCAGAAGACCTCCACCATCTCCAGCATTTCTCTGCACAGCCTGTAATTTCAGGGCAAGGCCAGAGACCTGAAATCTATCTGAGAAGTCCCCGAAGGTCTGATCTGCCCCCGACACCCCCGCCAAAGAAATAGCCAACAAGGTCTAGGGTACATTTTGCGCCCCAAAGGTTGATGAAAATAAAATGAACCTGTTGTAAAATGATGTGTGGGTCTGCATATTCTCAGATAGTGGGGAGGGAGGAAGGAAGGAAGAAGCAGTGGTGTGGGAAGGGAGGGAGGTGGATATTCCGGGTTTGGGGCCAGAGTATATATATCAAGTATATCTCAATAAAACTATTTTTAGAAATTATATTCTGTGAAAGTTGTCAGAATCAAAATGGAGTCACTGATGTTAAAAAACCACTGACAAATATAGCTGCAAAAGGTTATGAAGGAAGGGTTATCATGTAAGAATGCCTGATAACAAAAGAGTCTGCAAAAGCTACAACCTTGTACAAAGGCCATTACAACCTTGTGCAAAAAATACTTCTGTGAGGGCATCCGCCTAGCAACTGCTTGTCCAACCTCGGCCTGGCATCATCCTTGTTGTTGATCTTTGTAGTCAATGATAATTATTTCCTTCTTTTTTTTTTTTTTTTTTTGAGACGGATTCTCACTCTGTCACCCAGGTTGAAGTGCAGTGGTGTGATCTCAGCTCACTACAACCTCTGCCTCCTGGGCTCAAGCCATCCTCCCGCCTCAGCCTCCAAGTAGCTGGGACCACAGGCCTGCGCCACCATGTCTGGCTAATATTTTGTATTTTTTGTAGAGATGGGATTTTGCCATGTTGGCCAGGCTGTTCTTGAACTCCTGAGCTCAGGCCGTCTGCCCTCCTCGGCCTCCCAAAGTGCTAGGATTACAGGTGCGAACTGTCACGACTGGCCTAAGGATAATTATTTTAAAGGAATTACGTAAGTCTCCTCATTTTTTCCTTTTAAAATCTTTGTCTTCCTTTACCTCTCTGAATACACATCATTTACTATGGCACGTGTAATCCCACTGCATTGCTCTATTCCCAAATTTTCTTTTGGAGAGCCTCTCTCCATATAATTAGGTTGACAATTCCCTGAAGAGAAAAATAACTTTTGAAAAAATAAGGATAAAAGATTGGGGGGAGAGCATTTTATCACAGAAATTATATAGACATACTGGAGTATGGTGGTGATAAAAATCAAGATTGGCTTTTATTAATTTTATTGTTTTAAAATTATCTGTAGGGATTCAACTTCCACTTCTGGGAAGATGGAGTAGTCTCCTATTTCACCTGCTAAGCACAACTAAATGCCCAGAATGTTATACACAAAACAAGCAGTAAGATGTGTCTGAATGGTAGAGAAAAGAGGGAGACTGGCTAGGGACCTTGGAATCCAAGGAACAACATAGCGGTGAGTTCCCTGTGTTTTATTTTCTTTCTTTCTTTCTTTCTTTCTTTCTTTCTTTCTTTCTTTCTTTCTTTCTTTCTTTCTTTCTTTCTTTCTCTTTCTTTCTTTCTTTCTTTCTTTCTTTCTTTCTTTCTTCTTTCTTTCTTTCTTTTTTTCTTTCTTTTCTTTCTTTCTTTCTTCTTTTTTTTTGAGACGGAGTCTCGCTCTGTCACCCAGGTTGGAGTGCAGTGGCACGATCTTGGCTGACTGCAACCTCCCCCTCCAGGGTTCAAGCAATTCTTCTGCCTCAGCCTCCCGAGTAGCTGGGATTACAGGCGCACGCCACCAAGCCCAGCTAATTTTTGTATTTTTAGTAGAGACGGGGTTTCACCATGTTGGCCAGGCTGGTCTCAAACACCTGACCTCGTGATCCGCCCACCTCGGCCTCCCAAAGTGCTGGGATTCCCTGTGTTTTCTTTATGCCTTATATATCCCAGAAATGGAGCTAAATAAGCCAACAGGCACAGGGAGTTGAGGGGAGAAGCCCCAACAAAAGCCTTTTCTCTCTAACCAAAAAATAAAAACAGGAAAAGGGTAACCTAGCAAGACAGAAAACTTTTAGACACTAACTGCTCTACTCTCACCAAATATCAACACATACAAAAAATCTATGGCCCCACTCACATCCACACCAGCAAAGGCTAAGAGGGGAGCCTGTATTGCCATCCTCACTAGGCTATATCAAGGGCTCCAAGTACCCCCTCACCAGCACTAGAGTGGTGTCAGAGGTGACTGAGTAGAGAGCTTGGGCTTTTATTCCCAGCAGGTAGTAATGAAGCATTTCCCTCCCCACAGCATGTTGTCTATATAGCTCATGTGGGGAACTTGCACTTCCACTCAAAGATAAAAGTCGCCTTTTCCTCTTCTGACTGGGGTGTCATCAGAGGAGGCCTCGTAAAAAGTGAGGACTTTCACCACTGTCCAGGAACAATGAGACCATCCCTACAACTTGTGGTGTCAGCAGAGGCCACATGGGGAACAGTAACGAGAAACACCCACCCCTCCCAAACAAGGAGGTATCAGTAGAGCCCTAGCATGGGGCCAGAACTCCCACCTAAACCCAGCAGTATTGAGTGGGTTCCCACTTGGGTGTCAATGGAGGCCAAGTGAGGAACTTGGTCTTCCATTTCCACATGTCAGTAATGAAGTAGTGCCCTATCTCTTTTGCTAGAGTGATGTCTGAGAAAACCAGCTAAAACACAAGGTTTAAATAAGATCCATAACAATATGACATAACAACCAAAATATCAATAGCTCAATCAAAAACCATTCACATAACAGAAACAGGAAGATCTTGAACTGAATAAAAACACACAGTCAGTACACGTCAACACTAAGATGATGGACACTGAGAACTATCTGACAAAGATTTTAAATCAGCCATTATAAAAATGCTTCAACATGCAATTATAAACACACCTGAAACAATTGGAAAAAATAGAATATCTCAGCAAAGAAGTAGCATATATAAAGAAAAATCAATTGACATTTTTAGAACTGAAAAAAGCAATAACTGAAATGAAAAACTTAATGGATGGGCTAAAAAGCAGAATGGAGATGACGGAGGAAAGAATCAGTGAACTGAAAGAACAATAGAAATTTCTCAGTCTGAACAACAGGGAAAAAATACATCAATATAAAAATGAGCAGAGCCTCAGAGACCTGAGGGACCATAATGAAAGATTGAACATTCACGTCACTAGAATACCAGAAAGAGAAGAGAAAGAGAATAGGGCTGAAGAGGTACTCAAAGAAATAACGGCTTAATGCTGTCCAAGTTTAGCAACACTCATAAACCTATAAATTCAAGAAGCTGAGTGAATTCAAGGAGAATAAATCCAAGTCAAGATACGTCATAGTCAAACTTCTGAAAGTTAAAGACAAAAAAAAAAAATCTTGAAAGCAGCGAGAGAGAAATGACATCTCAGTTTAGAGGGAAAATAATTCAAATGACAGTGAGGTTTGCAACAGAAACCATGAAGCCCAGAAGAAAGAAGCACAACATCTCTCAAGAGCTGAAAGAAAAGAACAGTCAACACAACCCTACATATAGCAAAAATATCTTTCGGGAATGAAGGGAAAATCAAGATATTCCCAAATTAAGGAAAACTAATAGACTTTGTCACCAGGAGATCTACCCTAAAAGAATGGCTAGAGGAAGTTCCCTAAACAGAAGGGAAATGATAACAAGGGTAATGGAGAATTGGAACATCGGGAAGGAAGAAAGAACATGGTAAACAAAATGTGGATAAATACAATAGACTTTCTTTCTTCTTTGAGTTTTCTAAGTTATGTTTGACAGTAGAAGCAAAAATTATAGAATGGTCTAATATGTCTTTAAATGTATGTATAGGAAATACATAAGACAACCACATCATAAATGGAGAAGGGTAAAGGGATATGAAGGGAGGTGAGGTTTCTACACTTTACTTGAACTGGTAAAATGTTGACAACAGTGGAGTGAGATAAGCTAGGTATATATAATAACAAAAGCAACCACTAAAAAGGATATACAGTTGTAAGTTGGCACTCCCATTCTTACAAGAAAATGCTTGACAAACTGAAAACTTTTTCTTACGCCTATCAGAGAACTGAGATTGCAAGGCAAACCACTGACTGAAAATGTGGAGCGACTGGTGCACACAAAGAGGAGCAGGTAAGATCTGCTTACCTGTAGCAGAAGCTGCTGGAGCCATAAACTGGTAAGAACATCTAAATGGTGATTTTGATGACTTTCTGAAAGCTGAGTGTGGGGCAATGTAAGTGATAAACTACCTGGGGCTGCAGTCTTAAGGGGCAAACATTATAGGCTTTATCTCCAGGAACCCCACCATATTCTCACGGTGAAGATCTGAGAAAAGTTGGCCTTGTGGATTTGACACTGGGAGGTAAAGATAAATCATTGTAAAAGAAATGCCCAAGATTTTCCACCTTCACCTCTGAGGTTATATACCCCATTCTGGCTACAAGATAGGCTAACTGCACCTGAGACACTGAAGCCAAAGCTGAGGAAGAAAGCAAACTCCGCAACATTTGAGTTGGGCCTGGGCACAGTAAATCTGGAGATGACTCATACCTTCAGTGAACTCGTTCACAAAAATACAAATCAACCTCTTTTAGAACCTCAGGGTTCCTGAATACTGCTGAGGGCCCTGTCAAGAGTGAGGGCAGCTAAAAGAAAGTATATGGAGCAGAGGTGGGGCAGGCATTGATCTGGGTGGGTGTTGATCATGGGTAGATGAGATGATCAAGACGGCGCCCTTCCTCCTATAAGGCCCTCTTAGTCCATCACCCTGGGGCTCATTTTGGGTGACCCTATTCTCATTCAGAGGCTGTCTGGCAGCCTGAAGCATTTCCAACCAGAAGCTCCAAATCCCATTTTGATGGTGGAGAGTCTTCATTAAGACTCTTCCATGACCCAACTCCCCAGACTAGTGGTAGTTCACATGCTGAAGGAAAGGCCCTCCAACCAGCATCACTGGTGGCGCCCCATCCATGGAAGAAAATCGAGGTGAACTTCGGTTTAGCTATGACCTCTTAGACACAACAGCAAAAGCATGACTCATGAAAGAAAAAATGGATAACTTACACATTATTGAAATTAATAGCTACTCTCTAAAAAACACTGTTAGGAAAATCCTGCCCATACCGGTGGTAGTTCATGTGCTGATGGGGAAAGCCCTTCATTCCTGGAGGCCCTCTGGCCACTGTGTAATTAGCTCAGGCTCATCCCATGATACCTGTCTTCTCCACATTTAGAGTACCTCTGATCTCAGGAAGGAGAGAGACCCCCTCCCTTGCTCCATTAAGTACTCCAAGTCCCACTAGAGGGGGTCTACAGCGAGGGTTTTCTGTCAAGGAACAGGATCTGGGGGACACCTTGCAATGAGCAAAAAAGGAGAGAGGCCAAGGCCCCCCAATCCCTCTTCCCACCAATGGCTCTCACCCAGATAAGGAGGAGGTAGCACTTTACTCCCATCACGTGTGGACAACGTGGCACTGCCTCTAAGTTGACAGAGGCCTCCTGGGCCCGGTCAGGGTGTTAGCCCCACAAGCCTTGTCAGGAGTCTCAGGAATCATACTGTCAGGTCACACTTCTCTGAGCTCCAGGACTCTAGAGATCAGCAGGGGCTGTGGTGAGAGATGGAATGAACAAATCACTGGTCCAGGCAGCCTTCTCCTAAGCCTCCTCCTGTCTAGCCACCAGGTCTAGCTCTTTGAAAACGAAGACCCCTGAGGGTAGGAAGGTCATCTGTGTTGGAGACAAGGGGCAGAAGGAGCTGCCACTTCCCCCTTCCTCCTTGACTTGTATCATCTCCATCCCTTCTGGTACTGACCAATGTCCCCAGCCTCTTTCAGTCCTTTCCCCTCCAGCGTTATCGATGCCCTCCCTGACCCATACTGCTTGCTCTCTAGATGACAGAAACATATGAAGGCTCATTTTTACCATTCCATGTATTTTATGCATATTTGAAAAAAGTTACAGGAAACCTTTAAAAAGTAGTTCTTTAATCCTCCTGGAATTAATTTTTGTGTGTAATTCCAAGGAGGGTTCCTGTTACATTTTGTTTTCTACATGGATATTTAGTTGTTTCACTGTCATTTATTAAAAGTTATAGCTTTATTATTGCCCTGTCTCTCCTGCTCTTTTTAAATATATAAATCAAAAGTCCATGTATTAAGTGGGTGTGTTTCAGGAATCTCTATTCAGCTCCGTTGTTCTATTTGTTACACCTTGCACCCATACTACAAATTCTTTATCACTAGAGCTTTCTAGTCATTCTTACTATCTGGTGGAGGAACTCCTTTTATCTTCTTTTATCTCAAGAATGTCTTGGCCATGTTTGCCTATTGCATGTTGTGTTAATCTGTTCTCACATTGCTATAAAGAAATATTTGAGACTGGATAATTGATAAAGAAGCTTAATTGGCTCACAGTTCTGCAGGCTGTACAGGAAACATGATGCTGGCATCTACTCAGCTTCTGGGGAGGCCTCAGGAAACAATCATAGCAGAAGGTGAAGCGGAAGCAGGTACATCACATGGCCAGAGCAGGAATAAGAGAGAGGCAGGGGAGATGCCACACACTTTTAAACAACCAGATCTCACAAGAACTCACTCACTATCACGATCACAGCACCAAGGGGATGGTGCTAAACCATTCATGAGAAATCCAGCCCCATAATCCAATCACTTCCCACCAGGCCCCACCTCCAACAATGGAGATTACAATTCAAAATGCGATTTGGGCGGGGACACATATAGAAACTATATCACATGTCAGTTTAAATTTCAGAGTCATCTTGCAATATTTTACACACACATGTATGTAAGCACACACGTTCACACATAAAGACTTTAATTTTTAAATTGGGATTGCAATCATCTGTACATTACTTCTGGAAATAATTAACATGTCTACAATATTGAATACTCACATCCATTTATTTTACATTTAAAGCCTTAATTAGTTCATTAATTTAATTTCCATGAAGTTCTTAAGCTTTCTTTGGTTAGATTCATTTTACAAGGTATATTTTGTTTATTCTCATTTTCATACTGTTACTGCAGAAACTTAATTTTTTTGTAAATTGATCATATTTGTCCTGCAACTTTTATATCTATTTTATTAAATGAATAATTCACTCTTATTTTGAATTTTCTTTATACACAGTCTAAAACCATCTGTTAATTAGGCAAATTTTGTTTATTTTTTATCTCTAGCCTTTTTATTTCATCTGCTTAGCGTTACTGCACTGGCTAGTACCTCTATTACAGTATTGAATAGAAATGGTGATAGTAGGAATCATTGTCTTTTACAATTTCAAAGTAAAAGTAACTTTCAACTTTTTGATGTTTGCTGTAGTTTTTTTTGTAAATACTCTTTTAAGTAGTTTGCTAACAGTTTTTCATTGTTAATAAGCTTGTAGCTTTAGACTTAGAGAAAAATAGAAAACCTAGTATTGAGTGCCCTATGCTCCACACCCAGTTTCCTCTATTATTAACATTTTCCATTAGTATGGTACATTTGTTACAACTATTGAACCTATATTAACACATTGCTATTAACCAAAGCACATACTTTATTCAGATTTCCTTTGTTTTCACCTAATGCATTTTTTTTTCTGTTCCAGAGTTTCATCTAGGACCATCGTTTCACATTTACTCATCATGTCTCCATAGGCTCCTCTTAGCTGCGGCAGATCTTAGACTTTCCCTATGTTTGATGACTTTGATCTTAACAGTTTTGAGGAGCACTGGTCAGCTATTTTGCTTAAAGCCCTTCTACTGGGATTTGTCTTATATTTCTGTCATGATTAGAATGAGCGTATGAAATTCCAGGGGGAAGATCTCAGAGGTAAAATGCCATTCTCTTCACGTCATGTAAAAGGAACCTACTAGAAATATGATTTCTCATGGTTGATGTGAGCTTTGGTACACCACTTGTTCTGTAAAGTTACAGCAATCTACAAAGTATGATATTGCCAAAAGAATGGACACACATCAATGGAACAAAATAGAAATAGATCCATACAAATATAGTTTACTGATTTTTTGACAAAGATGCAAAGATAATCGTATAGAGAAATGATAGTCTTTTCAACAAAGGGCACCTGAACAAGTGGATCTCAATATGCAAAGAAATGAACCTAGATAAAACTTTGTATCTTTCACAAAAAATAAACTCAAAGTATATTATAGACTCAAATTTAAAATGCAATATTATAAAACTTCTTGAAGAAAATAGGGGAAGATCTACATGACCTGGGTTTTGGTGATAAAGTTTTTAGATACAACATCAAAAGGATGGTCTATGAATAAGTTAGACTTTCTAAAAATAAAAAAGAAACCTCGAATGCTCTTTGAAAGATATTGTCAGGAAAAAGAAAAGAGAGAGGATCTGTACCCAAAATCTACAAAGGAGGCTTAAAACTGAACAATAAGAAAACAAATTTATAAAAACTCAGTCAATGGGCAGAAACTCTGAACAGACACATCGCCAAAGAAGATATACAGATGGGAAATAAGCATAAGACAAGACCGTCAACATCATTCTTCATTAGTGAATTGTGAATTAAATAACAATGAGATACACAGCTATTAGAATGTCTAACAATACCACTTGCTGGCAACACTAAGGAGCAACAGACACTCTTACTCATTGCTTCTGGGAATGCAAACTGGTACAGCCACTTTCAAAGATGGTTTGTCAGTTTTTTGTTTGTTTGTTTGTTTTTAACAAAGCTGAACACAGTCTTGCTATTCCTAGATATGTATCCAACTAGTTTGCAAACTTGCTTCCACACAAAAAACTTGCATACAAGTGTGTATGGCAACTTATTTCATAATTACTAAAAACTGGAAACAACCAGGATGTTCTTCAATAGGTGAACAGATAAACTGTGGTTCAACAATAATAGAACATTATTCGTGAAAAAAAGAAATGAGCTTTCAAGCAACAGAAAAACATGAGCTTAGTGTTAAGTGAAAGAAGCATTATAGTGAAAAGCACTACAGTCTAGTTGATAAGTCTGTTTCCCACAAGGATGGGGGTTAACAATTGTGGTTCTACTGTGCACATATATATATATATATACACACACACATACATATACGTATTTATATGTATGTATATATCTACCCATGGATCAACTATTTATTTATTTATTTATTTTTATTTTTTATTTCATTTTTTTGAGATGGAGTCTCGCTCTGTTGCTCAGGCTGGAGTGCAGTCGTACGATCTCGGCTCACTGCAAGCTCCACCTCCCAGGTTCACGCCATTCTCCTGCCTCAGCATCCCGAGTAGCTGGGACTACAGGCACCCGCCACCATGCCTGGCTAATTTTTTGTATTTTTATTAGAGACGGGGTTTCACCGTGTTAGCTAGGATGGTCTCGATCTCCTGACCTCGCGATCCGCCCGCCTCGGCCTCCCAAAGTGCTGGGATTACAGGCGTGAGCCACTGCGCCCAACTGGACCAACTACTTTTATAGATGAAGAATGGTAGAAGCCAGATCTCTCACTGTTGAAGTGGATACTTACAGAAAAACAAAGGAAGTAGGCTAGAAGCTCCTTGTGGTAAAGGAGTAGTGTTGGAGACATCAGTAAGAACTCCTGTTCAGCTTAATATACATACAGAGGGTTGCACACACACACACACACACACTTATAGCGTATATACACAGGTTAATAAACACACATACATTTCCTTACTCTGTCAGATGAGACAGCTAGGAGCAACAACTCCCCAGGAACAATGAACGTACCTAGCACCCACATCTAGGATTCTAATACCCTTCTCCAATAGAAAGGAAGCAGAAATCCATGGGAAAATGAATTCTTCTATGACTGGAACAGGAAATATACAAATGAGCCTGAAGCATTTTGTCATGACAGAAAGTAAGGCAAAGCAAAAAAACATGTATAATGATGGAGGTATGTGAAAGGAACACCAGAGCCAACTGAAAGAGCTTGCAATGGACAAAGATGGAACAATTTGAGCAACAAAATAAAGTGGTATTGGATTATAACCCAAAACATATGATAAATAACCATGAGTTCATCCGAGGTAAATCCATGGGTGAATAAATACATAAATAGGGGAGAATAGACAAATCTCCCACTGAAAAAAATTCCAAATCATTCATGTCAGTGCCACTCTTTCCCTACTCCTTAAATGTGGCATGCTCCTAATGATTTCCTTTTTAAAAGTGTAATATGGAAAGGGGGGAAATAATAACCTTACAGAGGGAAAGCCTGACAAACACTATCTTAGCCAGGTGATCAAAGTCAACATCAACAGTGATAAATCATGGTGGTAGAATATTGTGTGATGAGAATAGCAATTCATCTTTCTGCTCTTCCTGCCCCAAACCTTTACCCCAGTTTAATTAAGAGAAAAAACTCAGACAAATCCCAATTGAGGGTCATTCCACAAATTGCCTGACCAGTACTCATCAAAACTGTTAAAGTCATCAAAAATAAGGAAAGCCTGAGAAACTATCACAGCCAAGAGAATTCTAAGGAGACATGATGACTAAAATAATGTGGTATCCTATATGGGATCCTGGAACAATAAAAAGTCACTGAGGATGAATATTGGCTTGTAAGTTGTGACAAATGCATCATATTCGTGTATGATGTTAATAATACAGGAAACTGGGTGTGACGTATATGGATCCTCGCTGAACCGTCTTTGCAATTGCTGACGGTTTCCCACATGCTGTTCTTGTGATAGTGAGTGAGTTCTCATGAGATCTGATGGTTTAAAAGTGTGACATTTCCCCTCTCTCTTGCTCTCTCCTGCCGCCTTGTTAAGAAGGTGCTTACTTCTCTTTTGCCTTCTACCATGATTATAAGTTTCCTGAGGCTTCCCCAGCCATGTGGAACTGTGAGTCAATTAAACCTCCTTTCTTCATAAATTACCCAGTTTCAGGTAGTTCTTTATAGCAGTGTGAAAACGAACTAATACAGCTACAGATTGGGAGAAAATATTTGTAAATCCTGTGTCTGATAAAGGACTCATATCCTGAGTAAAGAAGTTTTAACACTCAACAACATGAAAACAAGCAATCCAATAAAAATATGTTAATGATTTGAAGACACTTCACCAATGAAGATACACAGATCACAAAAAGAGCATAAGAAAAATGCTTACCATAATTATTCAATAAAAATGCAGATATAGACAACAGCAAGGTTCCACTACACACCTATTAGAATTGCTAAAATCCAAAAACCTGAAAATACCAAATTCTGGAGGAGGATGTGGAATTCTCATTCATGGCTGGTAGGGAAGAAAAATGTTACAGTCATTCTACAAGTCCATTGGGACAGTTCTTATATAGTTAAACATAGACTTACCATTAGACCCTGCAATCATACTCCCAGCTTTTACCTACGTGAATTGAAAATTTAGCTTCACATATGCAAAATCACGTACACAAATGTATATAGTAGCTTATACATAAATCACCAACCAAGATTTCCTTCAAGAGGTGAATGGATAAATGGTGGTTTATCCGTAAACTGAAAGTCAATTCAAAGCTCAAGCCACCCTCAAATGTTCCAGGACATGCCGTTTTGGAGGCCAGGTCTACCAAATAGGGAAAACAAATCACCATCTCAACTATTCCAAAGAATCCAAAAGGATAGGCAATTTTTCAACACATTCTCCCAGGCTCCCTCTTCTGGATTCAAAAAACCAGATGACGACACCTGAATCCCCATGCAACACTTGAGCCAAGTTCACTCATATTGCAGCAAATACCCCAAATAGATAATTGCATATTCAACACTGCAGCGGATTAAATAAGCAAGAAGCCGTATCCAAGGAATACAAATGTTATTATTTTCAAATTTTTAATGTTTGTGGATACATAGTAGGTGTATATATTTATGGGGTACATGAGATTTTTACAGGCATACAATGTGTAATAATCACATCAGGATAAATAGGGTATCCATCACCTTAAGCACTTATCTTTTCTTTGTGTTACAAACAATCCAATTATACTCTTAGATATTTTAAAATGTAAATAAATTATTGTTGACTGTAGTCAAACTGTCGTGCTATCAAATACTAGATCTTATTAATTCTATCTAACTATACTTCTGTACCTGTTAACCATCCCCTCTCCTCCCACAACTACCCTTCCTAGGTTCTGATAACCATTGTTCTACTCTCTATCTCCATGAGTTCAATTGTTAATTTTTAGCTCCCACAAATAAGTGAAACATGCAATGTTTGTCTTTCTGTGCCTGGCTTATTTCACTTAACATAATCACCTCCAATTCCATCCATATTGTTGCAAACGACAGGATCTCATTCTTTTTTATAGTTGAATAGTACTCCACCGTGTATATGTACCACATTTTCTTTATCCATTTTTTTGTTCATAGACATTTAGGTTGCTTCCAAATCTTGGCTATTGTGAATAGTGCAGCAATAAACATAGGAATGCAGATATCTCTTTGATATACTGATTTCCTGTCTTTTGAGTATATACCCAGAAGTGGGACCACCAAAAGTGTGGAAGTGCTCCATTTTCTCCACATCCTTGCCAGTATTTGTTACTGCTTGTCTTTTGGATAAAAGCCATTTTAACTGGGGTGAGATGAATATGTCACTGTAGTTTTGACTTGCATTTCTCCGATGATCAATAATGTTGGCCACTTTTTCATATACCTGTTTGACATCTGTATGTCTTCTTTGGAGAAATGTCTATTCAGATATTTTGCCCATTTTAAAATTGAAATATTAGCTTTTTTTCTTATAGAGTTGTTTGAGCTCCTTATATATTCTGGTTATGAATCCCTTCTCAGATGAGTAGTTTGCAAATAGCTTCTCCCATTCTGTGGGTTGACCCTTGACTTTGGTGATTGTTTCCTTTGCTGTGCAGAAGCTTTTTAACTTGATGTGATTCCATTTGTCCATTTTTGCTTTGGTTGCCTGTGCTGGTGGGGTATTTCTCAAGAAATCATTGCCCACTCCAATATCCTGGAGAGTTGTCCTAATGTTTTCTTTTAGTAGTTTCAAAGTTTGAGGTCTTAGATTTAAGTCTTTAATCCATTTAGATTTGATTTTTGTATACGGTGAGAGATAAGGGTCTAGTTTCATTCTTCTGCATATGGATATCCAGTTCTCCCAGCAGCATTTATAGAAGAGATTATCCTTTCCCCGGTGTATATTCTTGACACCTTTGCCAAAAACGAGTTCACTGTAGATGTATGGATTTGTTTCTGGATTCTCTATTCTCTTCCATTGGTCTATGTGTCTGTCTTTATGGCAGTACCAAGCTGTTTTTGTTACTATTGCTTTGTAGTATAATTCGAAGTCAGGTAATGTGATTCCTCCAGTTTTGTTGTCTTTGCTCAGGATAGCTTTGCCTATTCTGGGTCTTTTGTGGTGCCATGTAAATTTTAGAATTTTTTTTCTATTCTGGAAAAGAATATCATGGGTATTTTGATAGGGATTGTGTTGAATCTGTAGCTTGCTTTAGGTAGTATGTATATTTTGACAATATTGATTCTTCCAATTCATGAACATGGAATATCTTTCCATATTTTTGTGTCCTCTTCAATTTCTTTCATTAATGTTTTATAGTTTTCATTGTAGAGATCTTTCACTTCTTTAGGTAAGCTAATTCCTAGGTATTTAATTTTATTTGTAGCGATGGTAAATGGGATTACTTTCTTCATTTGTTTTACAGATTGTTCACCATTGGCATATAGAAATGCTAATTTTTGTATGCTGATTTTGCATCCCGCAACTTAACTGAATGTTTTTCAGTTCTAATAATTTTTTTGGTGAAGTCTTTAGGTTTTTCCAAATACAAAACATATCGTCTGCAAACAAGGATAATTTGACTTCCTTCCGCTTTATTTCTTTCTCTTGTCTGATTGCACTAGCTGAGAATTCCAGTATTATGTTAAATAACAATGATGAAAGTGGGCATCCTTGTCATATTCCAGATCTTAGAGGAAAGGCTTTCGGTTTTTCCCCATTCAGTCTGATACTGGCTGTGCGTCTGTCATATATGGCTTTTATTGTATTGAGGTATGTTCCTTCTATACTTAGTTTTTTTAGGGATTTTATCATGAAAGATGTTGAATTTTATTGAATGCTTTTTCAGCACTAATTAAAATGATCATATGGTTTTTGTCCTTCATTCTGTTGATATGATGTATCACATTGATTGATTTGTGTATGTTGAATCATACTGGCATCCCTGGGATAAATCCCACTTGGTCATGGTACCTAAGCTGTGATATAAAATCCCCTTTACTCTTCTCTCTGCTTTTCTCAAGCAGAAAGAGTCTCTCCCTGTAGCCACTACAGCTGGGAAATTGCTGGGTCACACCTGAAGCCAGCACATCTCTGAGTGTCACCCAAGGTCCACAGCAAGTACTGTCTGGGTACCCCTGCTGACTATTCAAGGCCCCAGGGATCTTTAGTCAGTGGGCGATGAATCCTGCCAGGACTGGTTCCTTCCTTTCAAGGCAGTGGGTTCCCTTCTAGCCCAAGAGGTGTCCAGAAATGTCATCTGTTAGCTAGGGTCTGGAATGGGATCCTCAGGTCTCTGCCTGGTGCCCTATCCTGCTGTGGCTGAACTGGTATCCAAGTTGCAAGGCGAAGTCCTCTTTACTGTTCCGTCTCCTGAGTTTCCTGTAGCTGCAAGCTGCACTACCTGCGGTTGGGGGAGGGATGGTGGGAGCACCTTCTTGGTCACCCCAGTTGGTGTCTTACTAGGTTGCAAGCCCCCTAAGTCCACTGGCTGTGAGCTTAGCCCAGCACCAGGACTTGCCCAAGAATTGTAATCCTTGTGGCCTAGACTGCCTTTCATTTAGCACCATGGACCACTTTAGTCCACAGTGGTGAGGCCTGTGGAACTCAGGTTCTGACCAATGGTTAGGGCTGGTCTAAATGCTCCCTCTGTGGGTACCGGCTGAGTTGTGCCTGGTGTTGCTTTCTGCTGTAACAGGACAGTAGTGAGTTCCAACGCAAAGTCCCACAATCACTGCCCTCTTTCTCCCTTAAGCACACAGATTCTCTTTCCGTGCCACACAGCAACTACTGGGAGACAGGGCAGGGATGGTGTTAGCAATTCAAGACTCTTTCCTACCATCTTCAGTGCCCCTTTCAGTGGTATGAAGTTAGAACCAGGTACTATGATCATTCACCTGATTTTTCATTCTCATTAAAGTGCTTCTTTGTGTGGATAGTTGTTCAATTTGATCTTCCTGCAGGGAGGACAATTGGTGGAGGCTTCTGTTTGGCCTTCTTGTTCTGCCTCCAAGTCAAAAGTATTATTTAACATTAGAAAAAATTCAATTGTAATTCTGTACGTAGAAGATAGAGTAGAAAAAAACATTTGGTCATTTTGATGAGTACAGAAAAAGCCTCTGAAAGAAATACTATGTGATTTCAAATTAACAACTTTTAGCAAACTAAGATGAAAAGGAACTTCCCTTTCCTAAAATTGGCGGCAACCATACTTCAAATATGAACTGTTAGAAGAAGCATTCACATTCATGTCAGGCACAAGTCATTGACATATGCTGTCATGGCTACCGTCCATAGCTGCAGTGGTAGCAAAAATGCAAAAGAGTCAGAGCTATGGATATCAAAATGAAAAAGAGGTATGAAGATTGAAAAGAAACAGATAATATTTGTTGAGAATATGACTATCTATCAAGAAAAATCAAAGGAAAAGACACATGGAATATTCAAATAAATAAGAGGCTTCAGAAACCAGCAAATAGATCACTATAGCAAAATCAAGAGGCTTGCCACACAAAAGCAACTTAGGACATATAAAACAGAAAATATAGCATTCAAAAAAGCAATAAAATCCAAAATTAAACAGAAGCCTAACAAAAATATATAAGCTCTTCACGGAGGCAACTGTATAAGTTTACTGATAGATGCTGGAAAAAATTTTCCAAATAAATGGAGGAGTGTCACATATTCATTGATGGAAAACAGAATATTGCAAGGATGTCAATTCTGCTTAAATTATATACAGATCTAGTGCCTTACCTGCAGCTGCCAAAATAACAATCAAGTTCAGGCTGCTGTGCTCTGTTTCTAAAATCAATTCTGGAAAACTATAGAATGGAAAAAGTAAAAAAAGGATTAACAATAAAATCTAAACAACAAAAGAGAGAAATCCCTGAGGAGACTAAGACTGTGTTGAACTGGTACTTGTGTTTGGGGCATGGGGTAGTGGCAGAGAAGTTGGGGAGGTCTGTAGCCTGCACTGACAGCACACTGCAGAACAGGTAGAAGGAAAAATTTTAAACTCCCACCGCATATTATTGCCTAATATGAGGCAGCATCTCACAATGTGATGCCAGTAGCCCTGGGGTAATATCAGGACACCAGGAATCTTGGTGTGATTGAGACACGATGGCTCCAGAGTTCTGTTAATACCCACTTGAGACCAACTTAGTAGGTGAGGCCTGGCCTTCCAAAAATATAATTTAAATAGAATATAAAGAATGAACTAGAAATGGAATAGCATGAGTGAATCATACATAGTATGAGTAGATATTGTTTAATGAAATAAGTATATGTAATATATGTACATATATATATCTGTAAAGATATATACGTGAATAAAATTATTCATATATAACGAACATATATACATGCATGTTTATGTGTCTAAACATAAGCATAGTCTACATATATGACATATAATGTACACATACAATTAGCAGAAATGTAAAATTTATTTCTTACTGTATGAAGTAAGTAATCTGCTGAACTGTATGCCAAGGCCACCATGTCCCTGAAACCCTCAGGGAGAAAGTGGTGGGACAGCATCCCTTCCCCACAGTCCTGCCCAGGCCTCCCAGGACTGACAGTAGGGGCAGGTTTCCTAAGTCTGGGAAGAATGGTCTTCTGAGTCATCCTTCAGAGCTCTGGGACTCCTCTCTCTGCTGACCTGAGGCCCCACTCCCCAGACCACAGTCCTCTCCTCCCTGACACCCCAAAGGCACAGCGAGTCCAGGCCACATGTGGCCACTGTGCCTGGCACCTCCCAGGGTCGAGGTCCCCACTGATCTGGACTCCAAGTTCCCGTCAGTCGTCCCTCTTCTTCCTGCCCTTGACTCCTGGCAGGCTTGGGCCCCACCCCAGCTTGCTGACCTGAGTCTTCATCCCTCAGATTCCCAAGGCCAAATGAGGAGGCACCTCAGTCTCAAACAGGGGGTGGGTGGGCCCCCTGTCTTGGGGTCCTGGGTGCCCTCAGGCCTCTCTCAGGCCTCCCTTGTCTCCCAGCAGGGCCTGGGCCCTCCCTCTGCTCCCCGCGAGCAGTGCTCATGATATGAAGCCCCTTCCCTCCGTCAGCCCTGGATGCGGATGCCAGGATCCACATGCCTGGCCACTATGCCCGGAAATTCCCAGGGCTGACAGCAAGGACAGAGCCCCACTCTGTGGAGCCCTCAACCCTCTCTGACGGTCCTGAACGTGATGGCTGGCAGAGCCTGGCTGCTGTCCTCTCCTAGGCAGCCCTGCCCTGATCACACCAACCTCTGACTCCAGAGTCCCCTGAGGCTTAAGTGGCAGAGAGTTGGGGGCGGCCCAGCCTGAGAAGTCTGCCCCTGGGTGGTCCTGGGTTGGCAGCAGGGGTGGTGCTGGATTATTTAGGGTCCTCTATCTTGGGTTGCAACGGGGCGTCCCTAGTCCTCCCTCAACGCCTCACCTTTCCTTCACACACAGCCTGGGCCCGCTTTCCTCCGCCGATCTTAAGCTGCCCCTCGAAACCAGGCCCTCGCTTCCCTTCTGATCCCTGAGGCACGAATCAGTGGCGTCACAACCGGGCACCCGGGGCTTCCCTGGGTTGACAGCAGGGGCAAAACCTGGTTCTGTCGGGGTGGGGGTGGGGATGGGAATGGGAATGCAGGAGGGGTGGGGGCGAGGATGGGGATGAAGATGGGGATCCTGAGGCTGTAGGTCGTGGCGGTGATGGTGGGCTTGGGGGTGAGGGAGGCCCTCAGTCGTTCTTCAGGGTCCTCACCTTGAAGCCTGGCAGAACCTGGGCCCTGCCCTCTCCTGACCACCCCTGCCTTGGTCATACCAAGCTCTGACTCCAGAGTCCCCTGTGGCATAAGCGGCGGGGGTTGGCAGGGTGCTAGGGGGTGGCCCAGACTGAAAAGTACTCCCCTAGATGGTCCAGGGCTGGCAGCAGGGGCGACGCTGAATTATTTGGGGCCCTCTATCTGGAGTGGAGGCGTCCTCAGTCCTCCCTCAGCCTCTCACCTTGCCTCCTCACAGAGCCTGGGTCCACTTCCCTCTGCCCATCTCAAGCCGCCCCTCAGACCGAGACCCTCGCTTCTCTGACCCCCTAGGCGTCACATCCGGCCACCAAGCCTGGGGCTTCCTTCGGTTGACTGCAGGTGTCGTACGGGATTCTGCTATGAGTGGGGGTGGAAATGGGGATGGGGGTGGGGGTCAAGGTCGAGGGGGTGGGGACTCTCAGTCATCCTCAGGGTCCTGACCTTGATGCCTGGCAGAGCCTGGATCCCATCCTGTGTGGATGGTGTCTGCTCCCCTCAGACCAAAGCACTGACTCCAAGTCCCCTGAGGTAGCAGTGGAGGGAGGGATATGGTCGGGGCGACAACATTGTCAGGGTCTTCCAGGGCTGACAGGAGGGGCTGAACTGGATTCTGTGGTCCCTCTACGTTGGGTGAGTGGACCCTCAATCCTTACTCAGGAGGGCCCTCCTCCTGGTTCCTGGCTCTTTGATGAAGTGATGGATGGGGTATGTTCTGTTTCTGTCACCTCTGAGTATTCGCCCAGCTGTACCCCTTGCAGAGAATGGCTGCGGGTCCCAGGCCAGGTGCTCCCTGGGGAGCTGCAGTGCCTGTGATTGTGGCCTCTGGGAGAGGACACACACCTTCCCACGGGGGCTCCTCCCCAGCCAGAAGTCAACTTGTCAAACCTTTTGTCCTAAAGCGTTTATTTTTACACTGAAGAGGCTGAGCAGCAGCAAGAGAATTGAGGAGTCCTGCATTTTGAATTTATCTGACCATTTCATTTTACAGTTTAGTGACTTGCATATTTTAATCCCCAGGCAAGCTGGGGTGGGGCCCAAGCCTGCCAGGAGTCAAGGGCAGGAAGAAGAGGGAGGACTGACGGGAACTTGGAGTCCAGATCAGTGGGGACCTCGACCCTGGGAGGTGCCAGGCACAGTGGCCACATGTGGCCTGGACTCGCTGTGCCTTTGGGGTGTCAGGGAGGAGAGGACTGTGGTCTGGGGAGTGGGGCCTCAGGTCAGCAGAGAGAGGAGTCCCAGAGCTCTGAAGGATGACTCAGAAGACCATTCTTCCCAGACTTAGGAAACCTGCCCCTACTGTCAGTCCTGGGAGGCCTGGGCAGGACTGTGGGGAAGGGATGCTGTCCCACCACTTTCTCCCTGAGGGTTTCAGGGACATGGTGGCCTTGGCATACAGTTCAGCAGGAGGGAAAGAGCCGGGCCCTGTCGGGACTCAATCTGAACACCTGGACGACACCCAGACAGAGGAGGCCTCCCCTGAAACCTGCACCATCTGTCAGCTTTGGGAATCCCGCGCAGGGGTGACCATGTGGTGCCCCCTCACCTCTACCTCCCGGGTCTCAGTGAGGTGGGGGCCTTGGTCTGAGGGGCGTCCTCCGCTCAGCAGAGGTAGCCACACCTGGTCAGCACAGGATAGAGTCCAGGGTCTTCCAGGAGTGAAGGGGAGGAAGTTTGGTAAGGACTGAAGGTAAGAAGTTACCTCCACATCATAAAGAAGAAGGGAACGTGCAGAGCCGCCCAGCTTCCCCTGTTCTCAGGTGACTCTTGGCTGTCCCACTGGAAGTAGGGCACAGCCTTTAAAGGATGCAACCATGAAGAGCTTAGCAGCAAGCTAGATTCCAGAATTGGACAGGCAGGCACGTGGGGCAAGACCATTGTGGAAGGGTGCTATAATTCGGGAAAGTGCTGGGAATGCACAGAAATGCTGGCACCTGGACAGAGTTGGCTCTCAAGGAACCACAGACGATTCCTAAATTGTGTTGGTTCTCATTGTCGCCTTCCTTCTTGTCTTAGTTATTTCATGCTGCTGTAACAAAATGCTATAGACTGGGGGTCTTACACAACAGATGCTTACTTTCTCCCAGTTCTGGAGGCTGGGAGGCCAAAAGTCAGAATGCCAGTATGGTAGGTGTCTGATGAGGGTCCTCTTTCTGGCTTATAGATGCCCACCTTCTCTGTGAGTCCTCACATGGCAGAGAGAGAAAAAGAAAAATGTGCAAGCTCTCTCGCATTTCTTCCTATAAGGACACTGATATGGTCTGGATCAGTGTCCGCACCAAAACTCACGCTGAATTGTAATCCGCAATGTTGGAGGTGGGGCCTGGTGGGAGGTGATTGGATCATGGGGGCAGATTTCTCATGAATAGTTTAGTACCATCACCTTGGTACTGTGCTCAAGATAGTGAGTGATTTCTCATGACTTATGGTCATATAACAGTGTGTGGCAATGCCCCCCCGTCTCTCTTGCTCCTGCTTTCACCAAGTGAAGAGCCTGCTCCTTCTTTGCCTACTGCCATAAGTAAAAGCTCCCTAAGGCCTCTCCAGAAGCAGATGCTGCCATGCTTCCTGTACATCCTGCAAACCGTAAGCCAATTAAACCTATTTTTTAATAAATTACCCAGTCTCAGGTATTTCTTTATAGCAATGCAAGAATGAACTAATACAGACATTAATCCAATCGTGAGGGCCTACGCTCTCAGGAGCTCGTCTAACCCTAATTACTTCCCAAAGGCCCCATCTCCAGACCGCTACATTGGGACTTAGAGCTTCAACATATACATTTTTTTTTGGAGGGGAGCACATTTCAGTCCATAGCACTTCTTTAGGCATACTTTTTGTAGCTTGACCACAGGGTCCTTCTTTTGGTTGCCTGAGAGACATGGATTCCTGAGAAGTAAATAGCAAGACGAAGGTCTGCTTCAGGTTGGGACGAGAAGGAATGACATACACTCAGATGAATTCAGACCACGTGTATTAGTTTGCTTTGGCTATCATAACAAGGTACCACAGACTGGGGGAGCTTTAGCGTCAGAAATGTATTTTCCCAGTCCCGGAGGCTACAAGTTCAAGCTCAAAGTGTGGGCAGGGTTGAGTTGTCCTGAGGCCTCTCTCCTTGACTTGTAGATGGCCATTCTCTTCCTGTGTCTTCACATGGTCTTTCCTCTGTGTGTGTCTGTGTCCTAATGTCCTCTTCTTATAAGGACACCAGTCATATTGGATTGGGGCCCATCCTAATCTAGCACGGATACAATCCCAACCCTGTTGCTTATTAGCCGTGTAATTATGGGGAAATTATCAAGCCGCATGAGCATCAGGTTCTTCATCTGTGAAGTGAAGCAGGTTTGATAAAGTCTGTCTTGTAGGACTTTTGGAGTGTGTGCAATGTAAGTAAAGCACTTGGCTCAGGGCCTGGCATATATTAGATCGTTAATGTTTGGCAGTTATTTGTGTTACTATTTGGAACTCAGAGCCTACCATAGATTCCTCTGGGAATTTTGTTGTTGCTGTTGTTATTGTTATCTAGGAAACCTCAGAGTACAGTACAGAGAATAACAACTCAGCCCAAAGTGTTGCTTCATAGACAAAACACAGTAGAATTTCCCTCCTAGATGATCTATTGTTTAATTTGTGTGTGGAGGAGTCTTCTTCAGCTGGATGCAGCTCAATGTCCCTGGAATTTGAGTCCAGGACCAACTCTTTTCCTCCCTCTCAGCTGCTTTTCCATCTCAACCACTATTTTCATTCATATAATCACCATCCAAAATCTAGCCCATGCTTAGGAATAGCCAAATTACACTTGAGATAACCTAATTAGAATGCCATTTGACTAGAGTCAGCTCTAGCTCTCCCTCTAAGGCAGAAGAGTAACTTGCCAGTGGCTTCTGGGCCTCCCTTCCTGAGAGATTCACCCTTACCTCCCAGGAAACCCTTGTAGATGATGAGTATCCATCACCTAGCTCTTGGGCTGTATTCAACCGCACTGGGATAAGAGCACAGGATGCCTTCCATTCCTGCCCCTGGTGGAAACTCGTCTATGTTCATCCACCAACCATAACGAACTGCTCAGAGCAGTTTTCCATTCCAGGCTTTTCTCTCACTGAGAATCTGACCCTGGACCCACCAGCTTCATTAGAATCAGCTTCCTCAGAAGGAACTGCAGTTTCCCAACGCCCAAAAGGCCCTGGTTCAGGGCATTTACACTCCACCACTCTCACCGGGAGCACCACACATTCTGCCCTCTCTTACTTTTCCTTTAGGTCTTAGAGGAAATCTCACCAACTTAATTTTATGACTATAGCTCCTAGACCCTACCACCCTTCGGGTAGGGGTGGGTCTGACTTATGCCAGTATCTCCACTAACATAGGGCCTTCCAAAGAGCAGATGCTCAGTGAGTGTTTGAGAAAGAATGAGCCAGTGACCGGGACTTCCATTTAAGATATAATTTCTCCTACATCGTTGAATAAGCCAAGAAAATCCAGGTACACATATATGGTTTAATTTTATAGAACAGCACATGAATAAAAAGCCGACAATTAACTGTTTTCTCCTTTTATTTCTATTTTTTAGAGTAAAGTGAGAGCAAGTTTATTAAGAAAGTAAAGAAATAAAAGAATGGCTACTCCATAGCCCCGAGGGCTGCTGGTTGCCTTTTTTTTTTTTTTTTTTTTTTTTTTGAGAGAGAGTCTCACTCTGTCGCCCAGGCTGCAGTGCAGTGGCGTGATCTCGGCTCACTGCAAGCTCCGCCTCCCTGGTTCACGCCATTCTCCTGCCACATTCTCCCAAGTAGCTGGACTACAGGTGCCTGCCACCATGCCTGGCAAATTTTTTGTATTTTTAGTAGAGACAGAGTTTCACTGTTGTAGCCAGGATGCTGTCGATCTCCTGGCCTTGTGATCCACCCCCTTTGGCCTCCCAAAGTGCTGGGATTACAGGCGTGAGCCATGGCACCCGGCTGTTTGCCGATTTTTATGGTTATTTCTTGATTATATGCTAAACAAGGGGTGGACTATTCATGAGTTTTCCAGGAAAAAAGTGGGGAATTCTTGGGACTGAGGGCTCCTCCCCTTTTTCAGCCATATAGGGTAACTTCCAAACGTTGTCATGGCATCTGTAAACTGTCATGGTGCCGGTGGGAGTGTCTTTTAGCATGCTAATGCATATAATGAGCAGTGAGGATGACCAGAGGTCACTCTCATTGCCATCTTGGCTTTGGTGGGTTTTGGCTGGCTTCTTTACTGCAACCCGTTTTATCAGCAAGGTCTTTATGTCCTGTATCTTTTGCCGACATACTGTGTCATCCTGTGACTAAGAATGCCTTACCTCCTGGGAATGCAGCCCAATAGGTCTCAGCCCTATTTTACCCAGACCCTATTCAAGATGGAGTTGCTCTGGTCCAAACACCTCTGACATTTCCCTCCTCCCTTTTATCTGAGAACCTTTATTCCTAAGGGTTGTAGAGGGATGAAGATCCATCTTCTGTAATTCCTTCAGGCTAAATAGGGGTGATGATGTTACTGCCTAATTATGAGAGTCTTTTGAATTCAGGGCAGAGAGGAGCTCAGTCAGAAAGCGTCAGTTTGGTGAGGGTCATACACAACTCTGAGTTCTGACAAAACGTGTTATCTGGAAGATTAATAAGTGTTCAGTTTAAGAAAACATTGAGTAAGCTTATCCTGCACTCCTACGCCAAGAGTACAACACCAGTGTATTCCACAACAGTAAAGCAAAATAAGTAAAATTATCCCAAGTAAACTAAATAAGAAGGCTTTCCTTGAACTGGGCAACTGTTAGAACCAGGCTGATATGGGGTCACTATCTGATTTCAATATGTGCCCAGAACTAGAATATTGATCCAGATTTTTACATTACCCATCCCTCTTGTTTCTTCTAAATAGCAGTCAGAGATCACGGATTGGTTCAAAGGAATAAGAAAAGTGAGTCTAAATTGCAGAAAAAAACTTTAAAAACAACTAATGAAACTAGAATCTAATAACAGGTGCACCATAGTTTTTGCAACATCATATTTTTTTCTCTCTCCAGTCTCCCATTTTTACTAAAGACAAATCATGGTAAGACTGGTTTGTTTGATTATACTTGGCCTGATCATTTGTATAAAGTGCAGCAAGAATAATTATTTTGCACATACGCTCTTTATATTTTTATTTTTATTTTATTTTTTAATAGAGGCAGTCTCCCAATGTTGCCCAGGCTGGTCTCGAACTCCTGGGCTCAAGCAATCCTCCTGCCTCGGCCTCCCAAAGTGCAGGGACTGCAGGCATGAGCCACCATGCCCAGCCTCACATAAGCTCTTTTAAAATTGGCTTTGATGGGCCGGACATGGTGGCTCACGCCTGTAATCCCAGCACTTTGGGAGGCTGAGGTGGGCGGATCACCTGAGGTCAGGAGTTCAAGACCAGCCGGGCCAACATGTTGAAACCCCATCTCTACTAAAATATATATATATGTGTATATATATATGTGTGTGTGTGTATATATATATGTATATATGTATATATATGTATATATATGTATATATGTATATATGTATATATATGTATATATATGTGTGTATATATGTATATATATGTATATGTGTATATATATGTATATATGTATATATGTATATATATATGTGTGTATGTATATATGTATATATATGTGTGTGTATATATATGTGTGTATATATATGTGTGTGTATATATATATGTGTGTGTATATACATATATATATATGTGTGTATATATATATATATATATATGTGTGTATATATATATATAAAAATTAGCCGGGCGTAGTGGTGGGTGCCTGTAATCCCAGCTACTCGGGAGGCTGAGGCAAGAGAATCACTTGAACCCAGGAAGCGGAGGTTGCAGTGAGCCAAGATCACCCCCCTGCACTCCAGCCTGGGCAACAAGAGCGAAACTCCATCTCAAAAATAAATAAATAATAAATAAATAAATAAATATAAAAAATAAAAATAAATGGCTTTGAAGGAGCTCTGTTCCACAGAAGGAATCTCAGGTAAGACATTTTTAAAGCTGAGTCCAGCCAGGGGTGGGTGTCATCAAATACCTATGAGTTGGGTAAAATCCTCTCCTCTTGAGGTCCCAAGATAACTTGGGGCTCCTGGGCCTGTCAGATAATGACATTCTTTACTTACCACAGGTCAGAAACCCTTCACAGGGACTGTGTAGACAAGTTATGAGGCTAGTTTTCCCAAGGGGTTTTTATTGGCTCTATAAGTCAAGTTTGATCCCTTAAAGAAAAGAACACCATTCCAGTCAAAGCCTTGGTAAAATAACCAGTTTCTCCAATTGTGTCTTGTTGCAAAAGAAAACAGATTCTTATTGCACTTACGCAAATAACTATATTGCCGTAAGTTAAGAATATTTACAAGCAGTTTCCAAATTCTAGAGAAATTAGATAGAGAGAAACAAATAAGCTCCGAATTTTATTCACAGAAGTATACTTTACTGAATTGTTAAATGCTGTCAGTAGCCCAAAAGAAAAGTTTTCCTGACTCCAAAGTCTGCCAGTCAGTGCTGCCGTCTATTTCCTTTGGGTCAGGGAGTTTCCTCAGTGTTGTCCCTTCAGGGTTCACCAGAAAGATGTTACTGGAATGTGGTCCCAATCCAGACTCCATGAGACGGTTCTTGGAGCTCGTGCAAGAAAGAATTCGAGGTGAATCCATAGAGTAAAGTGAGAGCAAGTTTATTAAGAAAGTAAATAAAAGAATAGCTACTCTATGGGCAGAGCAGCCTATCTTTTCCTTTTATTTCTCTATTTCATGACCCCATCAATGTTTCTGCTAATGTATTTCATTTTCCAAGGAAACACCTATTCCAATGCCATGACATCTTGTTCCAAACCACAAAACAAGATGAAGGGCTTCCCAACATGTTTCACAAAATAGCAAACTCATTCAAATACAACAGAACACAAAGACATTATACACTGAGTTCCCTTCCACCCATCGTGCCTTTCACTAGTGAGAACGCTGACTGCTCTCTTAAGAGTGAAGAATGGGCCTCATGTCACACAGGGTAGGGAAGCTGCTGGATGTAGCCCTGGAACATGCAGGGGCTGAGGTATACTGGATCCTTAGAAAACTACATGTGATCCTGAATTTGAAAGCATCTGTCATACAGCACACACTTAAAAAAAGTTGGAGAACGTGAAGAAAATCTGGTTTTCTCAGAAACTCCTCCCAGCAATGAAGAGGACGGATGTCAGAGCAAATAATAATAGTTCCTTTTTGTTGAGCACCTACTATGTAACAGTTTATGGGAGAGACTATAGTGCTCACCCACATCTCATCTTCCTCTCTTTCCTGGATACATGGGAACAGTACAGTCCACTTGTAGTTAGGAAGGGTCATGTGACAACCTCTTACCACTGAAACATGAGCAGAAGCATTGTTAGTCACATCTAGACATACATCTAAGAGCCAGTGTGCCATTTCCATGCTTTCTCCCTCCATCTAATAGTAAAGATGGCAGCCTCATGTTGAGATGGTGGAATCCCAAGGTGGAAGCTGCCTGGATACCTGGGTCACCGGAGAGTGGAGAGGCCCTGTGAAACCACATCAGGACTCATGTGCACATAAAATAAACTTGTGTTTTGTCAAGTCACTCAAATTCCAGGGTTTGCCTATTGCATCAGCTAGCAGTTACTTCAGTTACTTTAACTGACTAACACACAGCTACTGTTTTTGCTGTTAGGCTTATTTAGATATTGTAATTAAAAAGGTAATAGTGCCTATATTCTTGTTGCAAAAGAAATCTAAAATACAGATAATTCACAATTCTTCTCTGTATAAAGTTCTTCCACAATTCAGCCCGCACCTCAGAGGTCACTACAATTAGCAATCTGCTGTGTACTATTTTATTTTATATTTTTATTTTTTTCTGTTTTAGTTTGTTTTTGAATGCATTTATTTCACAAATATGTTCATTAAGTGCTATAAAAATGTTTGTATCACCTTTTGTGTTTGTATAAATTAAATCAACAACAATTTCGGTCAAAATTAGTAGTCACAAGAATTTTTCTCCTTTTACAGGGTGCATATCCAGGGGGCCTTCAAAAAGCTCATGAAAAAAATTGAATTAAAAGATACAAATAAAAAATATGAACTAATTTCTGAACATAAATTATATCAAGTTCAAGACACTTTTGTAAGTGATGATACCAGATATTTAGTCCATTCCTAAAGAACTGAGAGTCCTGGGAATTTAACCACGTCAGTGCAGTCCTTTTACATGATTAACTGAAGAAAACTGAGTGTCCTTTGACAACTTCTCAAGATTTGGACTGTGGGCTTTTGTGTTAATGCTGAAATGAGTTAAGACTTTGGGGGACTGTTGGGAAGGCAGGACTGGTTTTGAAAGGTGAAGACATGAGATTTGGGAGGGGCCACAGGTGGAATGATATTGTTTGGCTCTGTCTCCCCACACAAATCTCATCTTGCAGCACCCAATATTCTCACATGTTGTGGGAGGGACCCAGTGGGAGATAATTGAATCATGGGGTTGGGTCTTTCCCATACTGTTCTCGTGATAGTGAATAAGTCTCAAGAGATCTGATGGTTTTAAAAATGGCAGTTTCCCTGCACAAGCTCTCTCTCTCTTTGTCTGCCACCATCCATGTAAGAAGTGACTTGCTCCTCCTTGCCTTCCACCGTGATTGTGAGGGCTACCCAGACACGTGGAACTGCAAGTCCAATAAACATCTTTCTTTTGTAACATTCCCAGTCTCGGGTATGCTTTATCGGCTGTGTGAAAAGGAATAAATACAGAGGGATTCCCCTAATTCATTTGAAGGTTTATAAACTAACAATAATCAGTATAGTGTGGAATTGTCATAATTTTAGAAACACATAAAAAGAAGAGAATAAAGTCCAGGAATGGATCTACATGTATATGCATATATATAAAAGCCAAATATTGATAAAGATACAAATGAAGATTAGAGGAGAGAAGTGATAGTGTATTCAACTGGGTCTAGAACAGTTGGATATCCATATGCAAAACTGAATTTCAATCCATAATTGCTTTCTGTCTGTCTATCTATCTATCTATCTATCTATCTACCTACCTACATATCTATCTATGTAAAAAGGGAGGGAGAGAAAGAAAGATAAAGATTTCATAAGGAATTATCTCATGTGATTATGAGGTCTCGTATATCCCAAATCTGTGAGGCAGGCCAGCAGGCTAGAAACTCATGCAACATTTTTATGTTAGTCTTGTGGTAGATTTCCTTTTCCAGGAAACCTTGGTCTTTTGTCTTAACACCTTCAACTAATTGGATGAGGCCCATCCACATTATGGAGGTTAAACTGCTTCCCTTAAAGTCAACTGATGGTAAATGTTAATCACAACTACAAAATACCTTCACAACAACATCTAGAGTACTGTTTGACCACACGGCTGTGCACTATAGCCTAGACAAGTTGACACATAATACTAACCATTGCACACATCTTAGGACATACAAAAATGTAACTCAAAATGAACGACAGACTTAAATGTCAAAATTATGTTTTTTTTTTTTTTAGGAGAAAACAAAAAAAATTGTGTTACCTGGGGTTATGTCTTAGTAAGCTCAGGCTGCCCTAACAAAATTCCAGGGACTGAGTAGCTGAAACAGAACAAATTTATTTTTTTTCACAGTTTTGAAGTATGGAAGTCCCAGATCAAGGACTGGCTGGGTTGGCTTCTGCTGATGGCCTTATTCCTGTCTTGTAGATAGCCCTTTCTCAATATATCCATTCTTGGCCTTTCCTTTGTGCATGTGCAGAGTGGGTGGGGACAGAGAGAGAGAGAGACAGAGCTAGTGCAGGCACACAAGTAATTTCGTCTGTCTCTTCTAACTTCTTATAACCACACTAATCCTATGGGATCAAGGCCCCACCCCTATGACCTCTTTTAATATTAATTACTTCTTTAGAGGCCTCATCTCCAAATGCAGAAACCCTGGGGCTGAGGGCTTCAAAATATGAATTTGGTGGCGGACATAAGCATTAGCAAAGAATGCACACATGGATTAATAAAACAGAACAGAGCTCAGAAATAGACATGCACACATACAGTCAGGTGATTCACAACAAAGGCAATAATGGTGAAAGTACAGCTTCTCCAACGAAAGGTGCCCGAACAATTAGACATCTATATGCAAATTATAATAACCTAGGCACATCCTGACATATTCCAGAAAAATTAACTCAAAATACATCACAGACCTAATGCAAAATGCAAAAATTATACAACCCTCTATAAGAAAACATAAGAGAAAATTCACATAACTTTGAGTTCAGTGGTGAGTTTTTAAATTCAACACCGAAAGCATGGTCAATGAAAGAAAAATTTGCCAAGTAGGTTTTATTAGAATAAACATCATGTGCTCTTCAAAGGACAATGTTAAGAGAATGAAAACAGAAGCCACAGACTAGCATAAAACATCTGTGGTACACATATGTGATAAAGAACATGTCTCTACAACATACACGAATTCTTAAAGCACAAACAATAGGAAAAACATGAAAATAGTCAAAGATCTGAACACACTCTTCACAAAAGAAGATACACACATGGTAAATAAGGATAATAAAAGTACTGAGCATCTGTTCTCACTAGATAATTGTGTACTAAAATGAGATACGAGTACACACCTATTAGAATGTCCAAAATCCATAAAAAAGCAAAACAAAAAGAACAAAACCAAGATCAATTGCCAGGGAAGATGTGGAGCAACAGAAACTCTCCTTCATTGCTGGTGGAAATGCAACATGGTACAGCCACTTTGGAAGACAGTTTGGCGTTTTCTTAAAAAACTGAATATAGACTTAGCATAAGATTCAGCAGTCATAATCATTTACCCAATTGATGTGAAAACTTATGTCTACATAAAAATTTGTATATGATTGTATACAAAAGCTTATTTCATAATCACCAAAAATAGAAGCATCCAAAATGTATTTCATTTGGTGAATGGATATATAAATATACACACACACACACACACACACACTATGGTACAACCAGACAATGATACTACTACTCCTCAATGAAAAGGAATAAGTTCCAAGCCACAAAAAGTTATACATGACTCTTCAGTTCATTATGCTAGGTGAAAGAAAGCAGCCTAAAACGGCTACATGTTATAGTATTCTATTTACATGACATTCAGGAAAAGGCAAAATCATAAAGATGAAAAACCTATCAGTGGTAGTCAAGGGGTTTATCTGCCAGGGGCAAGGGATTTATCAGGGCAGTCAAACTAGTATGGTAATACTGTAATGGTGGATGCATGCTTGCTTTCATCTGAATATTTGTGTTGCCACAAAATTCATCTGCTGAAATACCAAGGTGATGGTATTAGGTAGAAGGTGGGGTATTTGGAGTATGACTAGATCGTAAGAGCAGAGTCCTCATGAACAGGATTAGTGTTTTTATAAAATAGAGCCCACAGAGATCCCTTACCCCTTCTTCCATGTGAGGACATAGGGAAAAGGCAACTGTCTATGAACTAGGGAGCAGGACTCCACCAGACATGAACTCTGCCAGCACCTTGATCTTGGACTTCCCAACCTCCAGAATGTGAGAAATAAAGTTGCGTTGTTTATCAGCCACCCAGTCTACACTATTTTTGTTATGGAAGCCCAAACGGATTAAGACAATGGCACGAGGCATTTGTCAAAACCCATAGATCTTTACAGCACAAACAGTGAAGCTTAATGTATGTAAAGCCTAAAAGTAACTTAAGAAGTTGGAGAATCATGGGACAGAATGTAGAATGTTACACACACACACAAACCTAGCTGTATTATACATGTATGAAACCTCCACAGTGAAGCAAGTGGGGGGAATGTTACCATATTTGGGTACTCCATCAAAGAAATATATTTTTTATAAAGTATAAGTCAGCCAGAGAAGCATGTAAAATAGTTCAACATTTGATAATCATTTATATAATTTTTCGGATATGAAAACTATTGGGATTTTGTTTAATAAAACGTCCTTATCTTTTAAAAATGCATACTGAATTATTTAGAGAGGAAATGGTATAATGCCTTAGATTTGCTCCACGTTATTCCAGAAGCTGATATGCAGATAGGCGAGTGTCTAACTGGAACCAGATTTGCTGTGTATTTAAAGTTGTTCATGCTGGGTATCAAGTATCCTGGGTTCATTACATTAGTTTCTATTATTCTGTATGTGTGAAGGCTTTCCCTAATAAAACTTTTTTCATGATAAATATGCCATTAAAAGTGAAATCCTAAATGAAACTGACCACTTTGTAGAAATAAAATAAATCAGTAACCAAACTGATCCAAAAAGAAAAAGAAAACTTTAATTAAACTATACAAACTGAAACTGTACAATATTCAAAGTTCAAGCCACCTTCAAACATTCCAGGTTAGGCAGTATTGGAGGCCAAATCTACCAAATGATCAGGGAAAACTAACCACCATCTTATCTCATCTCTTCTAGAACATACAAAACAATTTACAATTGTTCAACTCGTTCTCCCAGACTAGCCCTCCTGGATTCAAAAACCAGATGAGGACCATATCCCACCCTTGATGGAAAAAAAAACACACATTAAGTAAGCTCCCTTACATAGCAGTAAATACCCTACGTAAATTACTAGCATATTAAATGAATAAACAGGCTCTGCCCAAGGAAATAACATATGGTTTAACATTCGGAAAAAAAAAAAAAAAAAAACGGTTTCATTGTAATTCCTTACATACGAAATGGAGGAGTAAAAAATTTGATTGTGTCAACGGGTACAGAAAAAGCTTTTAAAAGAAATTTAATATGAGTTCATGGATAAAAAAAAGTATTTAACCTATATTCAAAGAGAAATCGCATTTCCTAAAATCAACAGCAAACATACTTAAGTGTGAAACGTGAGGAACGAGAAGTAGATGTAGGCTATTACCGCTACGTTTGAAATCAGGATTGAGACACAAAGAGCTATAAGTACCAAAATGAGTAAGTGGTATGAATGTTGGAAGAACATGTAATGTTTAGTGATAATACCATTATCGATTTTGAAAATTCAAAGGAAAAGGTATGTGGAATATTCGAGTGCATCGGCCTTCAGAACGAGGTGTGCAACCGATTACTACAGCAAAATCTAAATCTTCACCTCACGAAAGCAATAACTAACTACAACAATTAATAGACAATATGCCATTTGCAATAACAACAAAATTCAAGAATTGCCTGAAAAGAAGTCTAATAAAAATGTATAAGGTCTTTATAGAGACAACCCTCGAAGTGTACTGACATATTCAGGTAAAAAAAAGCTTGAAATCCATAGAGGAGTATAACATATTCATTCATGGGGAACACAACAGTGTAAAAATGTAAACTCGGCTTAAATTATTTACAATTTAGTGCCTTACCTGTAGCCGCCGACATTACAACAAATTTGGGCTGCTGTGCTCTGCTTCCCAAATCAAACCTGGAAAATTACAGAATGGAAACAGTAAGTAAAAAACCAATATCAGCAACAAAATCTACGTAACAAAACAGAGAAAGCCCATTGTGAGACTGAAGACTGTGTTGAGCTGGTACTTGTGTTTGGCACTTGCAGTATGGGTTGGAGGGGGTTAGCAGCAGGGATGTTGGGGAGGTTTGTAGCCTGCCTACACGGTAGATGACAGAATGGGTAGAATAAAAGTTTTAAATTTTCCACTTCACTTCATTGCGCAATCTGAGGCAGCCCCTGAAAACACGATGCCAAGAGCCCTAGGTAATAGCAGGACACCAGGAAAATTTGGTTGGTTAAGGCAGTATGACTCCAGAGTTCTGCTAATAACAACCTGGAACCAACATAGTGGCAGAGGAATTACATTTAAAAAAAAATTCTTTTAACAGAACACAATGACTGAAATAGGAGTAGAATAGGATATCAGAGTGACTCATGCATACTAAGGGTAGGTGTTAGTTCATAGAAATAAATATATATATATATATTGCGACCTACACATATACTTGGAAGATAATGTAAACCCTGTTTCTTCGATTCAGAGAATAAATCATTTAGGACCAAAGGTTTGCCAAGTGTAGCTCTGGCTGGGGAGAAGCCCCGGTGGGAAGGTGTGCGTCTTCTCCCAGAGGTTACTACAACCAGGGGAGCTGCCGCCCCGCAGGGAACACCTGGCCTGGGACCCGCAGGCATTCTCTACAAGGGGTGCAGCTGTGCAAATGCTCACAGGTGACAGAAACTGAGCATCTCCTGCCCATCACTTCATCCAACAGCCGGAGGTGAGGAAGAGGACCCTCCTGAGTGAGGACTGAGGGTCCACACCGCCCCCCACCCCCCACCATAGAGGGACCACAGAAGCCAGCTCAGCCCCTCTTGTCAGCCCTGGTAAACGCAGGCAATGATGTCACCCAGACCACACCCCTTCCCCCAATGCCACTTCAGGGGGACTCAGAGTCAGAGACTTGGTCCGAGGGGAGTAGAAACAATCTGCAGAGCATGGCGGTCCAGGCTCAGCCAGGCATCAACTTCAGGACCCTGAGGGATGACCGAAGGCCCCTCCCACCCCCAACTCCCCCGACCCCACCAGGATCTACAGCCTCAGGATCCACGTCCCAATCCTTACCCGTTGCCCCATCACCATCTTCATGCTTACCTTCACCCGCATCCAGATCCCCATCCAGGCAGAATCCAGTTCCATGCCTGCCCGGAACCCAGAGAAGTACCGTTGCCAGGATGTGACGCCACTGACTTGCGCACTGGGCGTCAGAAGACCGCGAGATTCTCGCCCTGAGCAACGGCGTGATGTCGGCGGAGGGAAGCAGGCCCAGGCTCAGTGAGGAGGCAAGGTAAGACGCTGAGGGAGGACTGAGGCAGGCCTCACCTCAGACAGAGGGCCTCAAATAATCCAGCGCTGCCTCTGCTGCCAGGCCTGGACCACCCCACGGGGGAGGACTTCCAGGCTGGGTCGCCACTACCTCACCCCGCCAACCCCCGCCACTTTAGCCACAGGGAACTCTGGGGACAGAGCTTAATGTGGCCAGGGCAGGGCTGGTTAGAAGAGGTCAGGGCCCACGCTGTGCCAGGAATCAAGGTCAGGACCCTGAGAGGGAACTGAGGGCAGCCTAACCACCACCCTCACCACCATTCCCATCCCCCAGCACCAACCCCATCCCCCATCCCCCATCCCCCACCCCCATTCCCCATTCCCATCCCCACCCCCACCGCCATCCTGGCAGAATCCGGGTTTCGTCCCTGGTATCAAGTCACAGAAGCTCCGGGAATGGCGGCCGGGCACGTGAGTCCTGAAGTTCACGTCTACGGCTAAGGGAGGGAAGGGGTTCGGTATCGCGAGTATGGCCTTTGGGAAGCAGTGAAAGGGCCCAGGCTTTCCTGGAAGACAATGGAGTCCTGAGGGGACCCACCATGCCACGACAGGGGCCCACTGTACCCCTGTCTCAAACTGAGGCACCTTTTCATTCGGCTACGGGAATCCTAGGGATGCAGACCCACTTCAGCAGGGGGTTGGGGCCCAGCCCTCTGAGGAGTCATGGGGAGGAAGAAGAGGGAGGACTGAGGGGACCTTGGAGTCCAGATCAGTGGCAACCTTGGGCTGGTGGATGCTGGGCACAGTGGCCAATGTGCTCTGTGCTCATTGCGCCTTCAGGGTGACAAGAGAGTTGAGGGCTGTGGTCTGAAGAGTGGGACTTCAGGTCAGCAGAGGGAGGAATCCCAGGATCTGCAGGGCCCAAGGCGTACCCCCAAGGGGCCCCCATCTGGTAGACAGATGCAGTGGTCCTACGATCTGCCAAGCATCCCGGTGAGGAGCCTGAGGGAGGATTGAGGGTACCCTTGGGACAGAATGCGGACTGCGGGCCCCATAAAAATCTGCCCTGCTCCTGCTGTTACCTCAGAGAGCCTGGGCAGGGCTGTCAGCTGAGGTCCCTCCATTATCCCAGGATCATTGATGTCAGGGAAGGGGAGGCCTTGGTCTGAGGGGGCTGCACTCAGGGCAGTAGAGGGAGGCTCTCAGACCCTGCTAGGAGTGGAGGTGAGGACCAAGCAGTCTCCTCACCTAGGGCACATAGACTTCCATAAATTTGAACATCTCTCGTTGTCCTTCCCGGGAGGACCTGGGAATGTATGGCCAGATGTGGGTCCCCTCATGTTTTTCTGTACCATATCAGGTATGTGAGTTCTTGACATGAGAGATTCTCAGGCCAGCAGAAGGGAGGGATTAGGCCCTATAAGGAGAAAGGTGAGGGCCCTGAGTGAGCAGAGTGGGGACCTCACAGAGTCTGGCCAACCCTCCTGACAGTTCTGGGAATCCGTGGCTGCGTTTGCTGTCTGCACATTGGGGGCCCATGGATTCATCTCCCAGGAATCCGGAGCTCCAGGAACAAGGCAGTGAGGACTTGGTCTGAGGCAGTCTCTTCAGGTCACAGAGCAGAGGGGGCTCAGATAGTGCCAACGGTGAAGGTTTGCCTTGGATTCAAACCAAGGGCCCCACCTGTCCCAGAACACATGGACTCCAGAGCGCCTGGTCTCACCCTCAATGCTTTCAGTCCTGCAGCCCCAGCATGCGCTGGCCGGCTGTACCTTGAGGTGCCCTCTCACTTCCTCCTTCAGGTTCTGAGGGGACAGGCTGACATGGAGGACCAGAGGCCCCCGGAGGAGCACTGAAGGAGAAGATCTGTAAGTAAGCCTTTGTTAGAGCCTCCAAGGTTCAGTTCAGTTCTCAGCTGAGGTCTCTCACACACTCCCTCTCTCCCCAGGCCTGTGGGTCTCCATTGCCCAGCTCCTGCCCACACTCCCACCTGCTGCCCTGACCAGAGTCATCATGCCTCTTGAGCAGAGGAGTCAGCACTGCAGTCCTGAAGCAGGCCTTGAGGCCCGAGGAGAGGCCCTGGGCCTGGTGGGTGCGCAGCCTCCTGCTACTGAGGAGCAGGAGGCTGCCTCCTCCTCTTCTACTCTAGTTGAAGTCACCCTGGGGGAGGTGCCTGCTGCCGAGTCACCAGATCCTCCCCAGAGTCCTCAGGGAGCCTCCAGCCTCCCCACTACCATCAACTACACTCTCGGGAGCCAATCCGATGAGGACTCCAGCAACCAAGAAGAGGAGGGGCCGAGCACCTTCCCCGACGTGGAGTCCGGCTTCCAAGCAGCACTCCGTAGGAAGGTGGCTGAGTTGGTTCATTTTCTGCTCCTCAAGTATCGAGCCAGGGAGCCGGTCACAAAGGCAGAAATGCTGGGGAGTGTCGTCGGAAATTGGCAGCGCTTCTTTCCTGTGATCTTCAGCAAAGCTTCCAATTCCTTGCAGCTGGTCTTTGGCATCGAGCTGTTGGAAGTGGACCCCATCGGCCACTTGTACATCTTTGTCACCTGCCTGGGCCTCTCCTATGATGGCCTGCTGGGTGACAATCAGATCATGCCCAAGACAGGCCTCCTGATAATCATCCTGGCCATAATCGCAAGAGAGGGCGACTGTGCCTCTGAGGAGAAAATCTGGGAGGAGCTGAGTGTGTTAGAGGTGCTTGAGGGGAGGGAAGACAGTATCTTCGAGGATCCCAAGAAGCTGCTCACCCAAGATTTGGTGCAGGAAAACTACCTGGAGTACCGGCAGGTGCCCGGCAGTGATCCTGCATGCTACGAGTTCCTGTGGGGTCCAAGGGCCCTCGTTGAAACCAGCTATGTGAAAGTCCTGCACCATATGCTAAAGATCAGTGGAGGACCTCACATTTCCTACCCACCCCTGCATGAATGGGCTTTGAGAGAGGGGGAAGAGTGAGTCTGAGCACGAGTTGCAGTGGGGGCCAGTGGGAGGGGGTCTGGGCCCGTGCACCTTCCAGGGCCCCATCCATTAGCTTCCACTGCCTCGTGTGACGTGAGGCCCATTCTTCACTCTTTCAAGCGAGCAGTCAGCGTTCTTAGTAGTGGGTTTCTGTTCTATTGGATGACTTTGAGATTGACCTTTGTTTCCTGTTGGAATTGTTCAAATGTTCCTTTTAACGGATGGTTGAATGAGCTTCAGCATCCAGGTTTATGAATGACAGTAGTCACACATAGTGCTGTTTATACAGTTTAGGAGTGAGAGTCTTGTCTTTTATTCAGATTGGGAAATCCATTCCATTTTGTGAATTGTGACATAATAATAGCAGTGGAAAAAGTATTTGTTTAAAATTGTGAGCAAATTAGCAATAACATACGTGCGATAACTCAAGAAATCAAAAGATAGTTAATTGTTGCCTTGTACCTCAATCTATTCTGCAAAATTAAACAAATATGCAATCCTGGATTTCCTTGACTTCTTTGAGAATGCAAGTGAAATTAAATCTGAATAAATAATTCTTCCTCTTTGCTGGCTTGTTTCTTTTCCATTCACTCAGCGTCTGCTCTGTGGAAGGCCCTGGGTTAGTAGTGGGGATGCTGAGGTAAACCAGACTCACGCCCACCCATAGGGTTGTAGAGTCTAGGAGCTGCAGTCATATAGTTAAGGTGGTGAGAAGTCCTGTAAGATGTAGAGGAAATGCAAGAGAAGGGTGAGGGTGTGGGGCTCCAGGTGAGAGTTGTGGAGTGTCAGTGCCCTGAGCTGGGGCATTTTGGGCTTTGGGAAACTGCAGTTCCTTCTGAAGGAGCTGACTCTAATGAAGCTGGGTGGGTCCAGAGCCAGATTCTCAGAGTGTCAGAGAAAAGCCTGGAATGGAAAGCAACTCTGAGCAGTTTCTTTCGAATGGGGGATGAACAGAGAGGAATCTCCACCTCAGGCAGAGGTAGAGAATGGAAGGTGTCCTCTGCTTTTGTCCCACTGCTGTTGAACACAGCCCAAGATCTAGGTGATGGGCACCCATCATCTGCAAGGGTTTCCTGAGCGATAAGGCTGAATTTCCCGGGAAGGGTGGCCCAGAAGCCACTGGCCAGGTGCTTTTCTGCCGGGCAGGGTGAGCCAGAGCTGACTCCATTAAAAAGGCATTCTAACTAGGTTATCTCAAGTGCAATTTGACCAATTGTAAGCACGGGCTAGATTTTGGATGGTAACAAAATGGACGAAAATAGTGGTTTGGGTGGGAAAGCAGCTGGGAGAGAGAGAAGCAGTTGGTCTTTGACACAGATTATGGGAGCTTTGAGCTGCACCTGGCTGGGCAAAACTCCTGCACACCCAAATTTTGAGGTGCATTCTCTGAGAGGAAATACTTAACTGAATTTTATGGAAGAAGCTTCCTTCTTGGGCGAATTATTCCATGTCCTATTGAGCTGTATATTCTCTGGTAAGTCCTGGAGAACAACGACAGCAACAACAAAATCCCAGAGTGTTAGGGCCTCGGGTTAAAAAATATTGGAAATAACAGTCATCCGCCATTTGTTAAACTTCTAATTTATACCAGGCCCGGAGCCAGGTGCTTCATCTGCGTTGCATACACTCCAACTGTCCTACTAGACAGGCCTTATCACATCTGCTTACAGATGAAGAATCCAAGGCTCATAGGGTTTCTGAACTGGGATATAAAAACAGGGTATTTCCTGGGTATTTCTCGGGATCAAGTGGCTAGTAAGGAACAGGGCTGGAACCAGTCCCGTGTTCTGAATTCCTTTAGAGCCCGTGCTGTTCCCACTTCTCCCAGCCCGAGGCTGACCTCCTGACAGGTACTTCATCTTTCTTCTCAGCACTGCGCCATGTCTCTCAGGTGACAAGAAGGAGGACCTTGAGGGCAGCATAATGAAGCAGGCCTGGAGAACGTGACAATGAGACTCAAACACCATTTGGGGCTGGTGTGCCCTGGGTTCCCTGAGAGCTGGCACTGGCAAGATGTGTTCATTTCTGTCCAGCCCCAGCACTTTCAGAATTACAGCACATTTCCCCGGGTCACTTCCATGTGTCCTGTCTGACTCCGGAACCTACCTGGCCTGCTGATCAGCTCCTCACTGGTCCCCACAGAACAGCCCAGAATCCCCTGCTCACCTCCTGACAGGGAGCATTCCTTTTCCCTGTAGAAGTCCTCTGGCTGTCCCATCTCTCACCCAGGAAGCCATATGATATCAACAATCCTTTTGATATAAAAACTGACATGGGGACAGTGACGTTTAGACACCTGGTTACCACTCTGGTTGTCTTCAACACACTCTCTAATTGTTTTCTGAAACGGCTGAGTAGTCTGTTTTGCCATATTATCTAAGGGTTCTTGTGTGATGTCACCCTGAAGTTAGAGGAATTTGGAACCACCTTGATACTTGAAATCGGACTTTCACAGGGCGTCCTTTTGGAATTCGCCTCTGAATACATGCACAGATAAATGGTCAAAGAGCAAACCATCCCTCATGAGTATTAGATGAGAAAAATCTTGGGAAATCCCAGTGGAACGAACATCTACTTACTGAGGCTGAATTCCTAAATTTCTGGAGTCCTCCAGGAGTTTAAAAACGATTCCTTGAAAACATGTCAACTCTAATGAAAGAGGAATAATTAAGCAGCCTTCTGTTTCTTGTCTGTTTACCTGCTCCATGGGAAAATACTGGCCTTTATTGTGCCTACAGGCACCCGATAGGTGTTCAGGCTTGTGGAGGGTAGCGGAAATTCACAGGTTAACATTTTGATCGGGAATCAAATGGAGGAAAGATTCTCAGCCTACTAAGGATTAAAGGGTCATGCAAAGGGAAGGCTTCCTGCTGAGACTTTCAAGATTCTTGGGCAGTTAGTTGGGATCGTATATTTGAAAACATCAGTCACATATTTGACCCTGGAAAAAGCTGGAGAACGTCACGGCACATTTGGCCTTCTCAGAAACTCCTCCTAGAAATGAGAAGGGTAGTGTAATACCAGATAATCACAGTCGTTTTCGTTGAGCACCTACTATGTAACGGTTTATGGGGGAGGGTATAGTACTCACACACATTTTGTCTTTGTCTCCTTCCTGGACACATGGGAACAGTAAAGTCCTTGCAGTTAGGATGGGTCACGTGATATTTCCTTTATACCAATATAGGAGCAGAAGCATTGTTTGTCACATCCAGGCATGTGGGAGCCAGTGTGCCATTTCCACGCTTTCTCTCCGCTTTCACTAGCAAACATGGCAGCTTCATCTTGAGATGATGGAATCACAAGGTGGAAGCAGCTTGGATTCCTGGGTCCTGTGAGAGTGGAGAGCCCCTGGCAAACCGCATCAGAACTTATTTGCACATAAAATAAACTTGTGTTGTGGCAAGCCATTCATGGTTGTTCTGTTGCAACGGCTAGCAATTACTGTTTTTTTTTTTTTTTTTTTTTTTTGAGACGGAGTCTCGCTTTTTCACCCCAGGCTGGAGTGCAGTGGCTCAATCTCGGCTCACCGCAAGCTCCGCCTCTTGGGTTCACACCATTCTCCTGCCTCAGCCTCTCCGAGTAGCTGGGACTACAGGCGCCTGCCACCACGCCCGGCTAATTTTTTGCATTTTTAGTAGAGACGGGGTTTCACCGTGGTCTCGATCTCCTGACCTCGTGATCCGCCCGCCTCGGCCTCCCAAAGTGCTGGGATTACAAGCGTGAGCCACCCCGCCCAGCCGGCTAGCAATTACTTAAACTGACATGGCTAGTATCTCTGTTTGTCCGGTTTAAATATTTTTTATTTAAAATGTAGTATTGTATATATTCTTATTGCAAAAATTATAGAAATGCAGATAATTCACAATTTTCCCCTTTACAAATCTCCTCCACATTTAACAACGCCCACCACCCCCACCACCCCCTCAGAGGTCACCACAATTAACAGTGCTGTATATTATTTTACTGCTGACTCTAGGCTTTTCACTGACAGATAAACTATAACAATATATTGTTTTTATTTAATATACAAGAACAATGATATACATATTGATATTCTTTTATCACTTTATAAAATGGATGTAGGATCTTTCCACAACAGTAGATAGATAGACAGACAGACAGACAGACAGATAGATATACAGACAGACAGACAGACAGATACAGAGATAAGATAAGTAGATCTATCTCACTTTTGAAACCACTTTCTATAATTCTAAAGCAGGCATGCACCACAATTAATTAAACTCTTTCTTCCTAATGGACATATAAGTTGTTTCTCATTTGCTGTATGATAAATACAATAAAATCAACATCTCTGAATATGAATTTTTAGGCAAACATGGTTTTCTTATAAGAAGGATATATTAACATGGACATTGGGTTAAAGTGAAAGGGTGAAAATAGTTTAACATTTAAAATATTTCTAAAATGTTATTACGAAAATGCTATACCAATTCAAATTCTCATAAAAATCACAATTGATTTAAAATTCTGAAATGTGGACAAGACATTTCTTCTCTGCTTTGAGAAGGATTTGGTCAGACTGAAGAGAAGCCAGGTAATGAGAGCAGACAGGAGACCCTCAGCCCATGAGGGAGGATCCAGGGGAGAGCCGTTGCTAGCGTCCATGAGAGAGACCACATGCAAAACCAAGTCCACAGAGCCCCAGGCAGGCTGGAACTCCGAGCTCTAAATCCAGACTTCAGGCCGGTGGGGTCAGGGGCCTGAGGGAGAGAAGGGGGAAGGGAGGAGGGAGGACAGGACAATGAATAGGAATAGGCTTGGGAAATCCCGGCAACATCATCACCAGCTGGAGGGGGCCCTGTGATCTGAGTGGGCAGGCCTGTTGGCTGAATGCACCAGGGCTGTGCTGGTCAACCTTCCCGCCCTCAGAATCCCCTTCCCTCTCTCAGGAAGAGCTTGGCTGACTCCCTGCGTCATTCTGGGCCAGCTACCTCACCTGAACACTCCAGTGGTCCTTTGCACCTTCACCGGCCTCCCAGATGTGGGAGCTGTCTTCATGCCTGCTGGGGGCTGGTGTTTTATCCCCTGGGGACCCTCCATAGAGGCTGGGCTATGTGAGTGGGTTGCTGACTGATGATCAACTGCCGAGACAGGCTCGGAATGCTGATGGGCAGTTGAAAGGGGCAGTGGGGCTGCACGGAGGAGAAATGGGAGGAAGAGTGCCCTGGGACTAGTCAGCTCAGACTCTGCAGATGAGGGATTGGCTGTGGACGTGCCTTGAAAATGTTCCAGGTGGCGACTGTGTCTCAGATAGCCTTCTGTGGCTTCTGAACCCTTGGCACAGAAGGGGACAGGTGTCCTAGGGCAGTGATCGCTGGCCTATGTGGCCAGCTGACAGTGTCTCGGGTAGTGGGCTGGGGCTGGACCAAGGTGTGTACGTGAGCAGGTTGTATGGCAAGGCAGTGGAGGTGGCAGCTTTCCTTGTTAAACTGATGGGGACGTGTGGGGTCCAATACAGGAAGCATCCTGTTGGGATCATCCTCACCTCCGTGACAGTGTTTGGGCCTGGGGAGAAGGCTTCTGCCGTGACCCTCTCCGTGGTAGTTTCCACAGGATTTCTGAACTCAAGTGAGCACAGGTGAAGGAACTGTGGGTTTCTTCATGTAGGCAGGAGGCCCAGGACGGGCAGACTCCATAATTTGAACCAAAGAATTCCCATACCTGGTACTTTCATTCATTTCACGCATTTATTCATTCCTATAGAAAACTTTTATTGAATATATGCTGAGGAAACACCAAGTCAACAAAAGAAAGTGCCAAGGCCCTTAATTAGGTCTGCAGGGAGTGGGGGGATATGGTGAGGTGGTGTGAATCGCCCATCAGAGCCAGGGAGGCCAGGAAGGCAGAGCCAGACTTGGGGACTGGCAGTGTGCAAGAAAAGGAGCGACAGCCTGTGTCCAGGCCAGAAAGCTCTCCTTCTGTGACACAATTGATCTGGTTTTCTTCCTGGATGCTGCCTGTGTGTGAAAGCAACTGCTGCTTTCTATGCCTACCTGCCTTTGTTAACAGGGAAAATGCTCTTTGGTTGGTGGATGCTCACTTCTGCTCACCTTGGATCACTTCTACTGAAGAGATGGTTTGACAGCAAGAAGACAGGAAGAAACTTTTGGGGATGATGAACATATTTTTCACCTTCACTGTGGTTGTGGTTTCAAGGGACTAAACATTTCTCAAAACTCTTTGATTTGTTTCTCAGTACTTAGGAGAAAAAGTAAGCAGAAAACCAGGAATGATATAGATGACCTGAAAAGCACCATTAATTACTCTGACTAAATAAAAGAATAAGAAAAGCACCGCATTCAACCATAGCAGAATAAACAATCCTCTCAAGTGTGCATGAAATATCTCCCAAGATAGATGGTATTCTGGGCCATCAAACAAAGCTTACAAATCGAAAAGAATAGAAATAATAGAAAGCCTCTTCTTAGACCACAATACAATTAAACTCAAACCCAAACACCAAGATATCTGAAAAATGCCCAAATATTGGAAATTTTAAAATATGCTCCTAAATAACCTATGGGTCAAAGAGGGAGTCTCAGGAGAATTTTAAAAATACATTAAGTTGAATGAAAATAAAAATATACATACAAAAATGGGATTCAGCTAAAGTGTGTCCTTGAGGGAAATGTATAGCGTATTTTAAATGTTTATATTAGAAAATGAAATCTAAAATCAATAACCAAAACTTTCACCATAGGAAACCAAAGAACGAAGAGCAAGTTGAATTAGAGAAATTGTAGAGGATCCCCCCTCCCGTCCCACACTCCCACCTCTTCCCCCTTACTCCCTACCCCTACCATTTGAGACACACAGACACACACATCATTTTGCAACATGTTCACTTTATTTTCATCACTATGGGGCATATCCTTTGGGGTGTAAAATGTACTCTATACCCGGTTGGCTACTTATCTGGGGTTAGACCTCTGGAGACTTTTCAGATAGCCTTGAGGTTTCTAGCCTTGCCCTGGAATTACTGGCTGCCCAAAGAGACGCTGGAGAAGCTGCTGGTCTCCTTGCCCTTGTGGTCCTACTGTGGCTCATTTTGACTGAGTTCCTCCTTCGGCTGGTCAGAGTGGCTGGATAGTGTTGGCCCACTCCATTCCTCAGGTGTTTTTGAAGCGGTGGTCTTTTAGGGAGAGCCTTTTGTTCCTGGAACTTCCTTGACGGGTCCTTTTTCCCTTCCGGGTTGTCTTGGGAACCTGGAAGGACAACAGGGAGATCAAAGAAGGGCACTGGTTTGGGGAAGAGGATGGAGGAGGGGTGAGAACAGGGGCTTCACAGAGAAATGGTACAGGCTGGGGTGGGGGTTGTGCCAGGGGAGGACAGGGTAGGAGTCAGAGCTTGGGTAGGCCGTTCACTTTGATAAGGCTTCTGGGCCAGGGTTGAGAGGATGCTTTCCATGTTCTTGCCTCTTTGGTGTTGGTGGGTGGTTGTTGAACAATGGGCTGGAGGCTCGTGGTTTCCCGGACATCTTCACCAGACCAACGTCTCTCAATAGTCTACTCCAGTCCACCTGGTCTCTCCATGCCTCCTCCAGGACAGTGAAGGCAGGCCAGCAGGCTAGAAACTCACACCGCATTTTTATGTTAGTCTTGTGGTAGAATTCCTTTTCCAGGAAACCTTGGTCTTTTCTCTTAACACCTTCAACTAATTGGATGAGACCCATCCACATTATGGAAGTTAAACTGCTTTCCTTAAAGTCAACTGATTGTAAATGCTGATCACATCTACAAAACACCTTCACAGCAATATCTAGACTACTGTTTGACCACACAACTGAGCAGTATAACCTAGACAAGTTGACACATAATACTAGCCATTGCACATATCTTGCACCATACAGAAATGTAACTCAAAATGAACTGCGGACTTTATATGTCAAAATTACTTTTTTTTTTTTTTCTAGGAGGAAAGAAAAAAAATTGTGTTACCTGAGGTTATGTCTTAGTCAGCTCAGGCTGCCATAACAAAATGCCATTGACTGAGTAGCTAAAACAACAAAAATTTATTTTTTTTTCACAGTTTTGAAGTCTGGAAGTCCTAGATCAAGGACTGGCGGGGTTGGCTTCTGGTGATGGCCTTACTCGTGGCTTGTAGATGGCCCTTTATTAATATGCCCATTCTTGGCCTTTCCTCTGGGCATGTGCAGAGAGAGAGAGAAAGAAAGAGAGAGAAAGAGAGAGAGAGAGAAAGGTCATGCAGGCACAAAAGTACTTTCTTCTGTCTCTTCTCCCTTCTTATAACTACACTAATTCTATGGGATCAAGGTCTCACCCTTCTGGCCTCTTTTAACATTAATCACTTCCTTAGAAGCCTCATGTCCAAATACAGACACCCTGGGGCTGAGGGCTTCAAAATATGAATTTGGTGGAGGACATAAGCATTAGCAAAGAATAGACACATAGACTAATAAAACAGAATAGAGCTCAGAAATAGACCTGCACACATATAGTCAGGTGATTCACAACAAAGGCAATAATGGTGAAAGTACAGGTTTTCCAACAAAAGGTGCCTGACCAATTAGACATCTATATACAAATTATAATAACCTGGACATATCCTTACATATTCCATGAAAACTCACTCAAGATACATCATAGGTCTAATGAAAAGTGCAAAAACAATACAACCACTATAAGAAAACATAAGAGAAAATCCACATAACTTTGAGTTTGGTGATGAGTTTTTAAATTCAACACCAAAAGCATGATCAAGGAAAGAAAAATTTGCCAAGCTGATTTTATTAAAATAAACATCATGTGCTCTTCAAAAGACAGTGTTAAGAGAATGAAAACAGAAGCCACAGACTAGCAGAAAACATCTGTGGCACACATACGTGATAAAGAACTTGTCTCTACAGTATACACGAATTCTAAAGCTCAACGATAGAAAAAAATGAAAATAGTCAAAGATCTGAACACACACTACACAAAAGAAGATATACACATGGCAAATAAGCATAATAAATGTACTAAGCGTGTTTTGTCATTAGATAATTGTGTACTAAAATGAGATACCACTACACACCTATTAGTATGTCCAAAATCCATAAAAAAGCAAAACAAAGCAAACAAAACCAAGACCAATTGCCAGTGAAGATGTGGAGCAACAGAAACTCTCATTCATTGCTGGTGGAAATGCAACATGGCACAGCCACTTTGGAAGACAATTTGGCATTTTCTTAAAAAACTGAACATAGACTTAGCATAAGATTCAGCAGCCATACTCAATCAATTTACCCAACTGATTTGAAAACATGTCTACATAAAAATTTGTATATGAATGTATACAATAGCTTATTTCACAATCACCAAAAATAGAAGCATCCCTGCCGGGCGCGGTGGCTCACGCTTGTAATCCCAGCACTTTGGGAGGCCGAGGCGGGCGGATCACGAGGTCAGGAGATCGAGACCACGGTGAAACCCCGTCTCTACTAAAAATACAAAAAAATTAGCCGGGCGTGGTGGCGGGCGCCTGTAGTCCCAGCTACTCGGAGAGGCTGAGGCAGGAGAATGGCGTGAACCCAGGAGGCGGAGCTTGCAGTGAGCCGAGATCGCGCCACTGCACTCCAGCCTGAGCGACAGAGCGAGACTCCGTCTCAAAAAAAAAAAAAAAAAAAAAAAAAAAAAAAAAAATAGAAGCATCCCAAATGTATTTCATTTGGTGAATGGATAATATATATATGTACACACACACTAAAATATGGTACACCCAGGCAATGATACTACTACTCCTCAATGAAAAGAAATAAGTTATAAGCCACACAAAGTTATACATGACTCTCCAGTTCATTATGCTAAGTTAAAGAAACCAGTCTAAAAAGGCTACATAGTATATGATTCTATTTATATGACATTCTGGAAAATGCAAAATTATAAAGATGAAAAACCTATCAGTGGTGGCCATGGGGTTTATCCAACAAGCACAAGGGATTTATCAGGGCAGTGAAACTAGTATGCATAATACTGTAATGGCGGTTGCATGCTTGCTTTGGTCTGAATATTTGTGTTGCCACAAAATTCATCTGCTGAAATACCAAGGTGATGGTATTAGGTAGAAGGTGGGGTATTCGGAGAAAGACTAGATCATGAGAGCAGAGTCCTCATGAATGGGATTAGCGTTTTTATAAAATAGACTCCACAGAGATCCCTTACCCCTTCTTACATATGCGTAGGGAAAAGGCAGCTGTCTATGAACTAGGGAGCAGGTCTCCACCAGACATGAACTCTGCCAGCACCTTGATCTTGGACTTCCCAACCTCCAGAATGTGAGAAATAAAGTTGTGTTGTTTATCAGCCACCCAGTCTACACTATTTTTGTTATGGAAGCCCAAACGGATTAAGACAATGGCACGAGGCATTTGTCAAAACCCATAGATCTTTACAGCACAAACAGTGAAGCTTAATGTATGTAAAGTCTAAAAGTAACTTAAAAGGTTGCAGAATCACGGAACAGAATGTAGAATGTTACACACACACACACCTAGCTGTATAATAGATGCATGAAACCTCCACAGTGAAGCAAGTGGGGGGAAAGTTATCATATTTGGGTTCTTCATCAAAGAAATATATATTTTATAAAGTATATGTCTTCCAGACAAGTTTGTAAAATAGTTGAACATTTGATAACCATTTATTTAATTTTTTAGATATCAATGCTATTGGGTTTTTGTTTAATAAAAAGTCATTTTCCTTTAAAATGCATATTGAATTATTTAGAGAGGAAATGGTATAATGCCTTAGATTTGCTCCATGTTATTCCAGATGCTGATATGCAGATAGGCGAGTGTCTAACTGGAAGTAGATTTGCTGTGCATTTAAAGTTGTTCATGCTGGGTATCAAGTATCCTGGGTGCATTATATTAGTTTCTATTATTCTGTATGTGTGAAGGCTTTCCCTAATAAAACTTTTTTTATCATAAATATGCCATGAAAAGTGAAATCCTAAATGAAACTGACCACTTCGTAGAAATAAAATAAATCAGTAACCAAACTGATCCAAAAAGAAAAAGAAAACTTTAATTAAACTATACAAACTGAAACTGTACAATATTCAAAGCTCAAGCCACCCTCAAACATTCCAGGTTAGGCAGTTTTGGAGGCCAATTCTACCAAATGATCAGGAAAAACTAACCACCATCTTATATCAACTCTTCCAGAACACACAAATGATTGACAATTGTTCAACTCATTCTCCCAGACCAGCCCTCCTGGATTCAAACCCAGATGAGGACCACATCCCGCCACTGATGGAAAAAGAAAACATCAAGTAAGCTCCCTTAAATAGCAGTAAATACCTTACATAAATTAGTAGCATATTAAACAAATAAACAGGCTCTGCCCAAAGAAATAACATATGATTTAACATTAGAAAAAAAACGGTTTCATTGTAATTCCTTACATACAAAATGGAGGAGAAAAAATCTGATCCTGTCAAAGGGTACAGAAAAAGCTTTTTAAAGAAATTTAATATGAGTTCATGGAAAAAAGAAAATATTTATTTAACCAATATTCAAAGAGAACTTCCATTTCCTAAAATCAACAGCAAACATAGTTTAATGTGAAACATTTGAAGAATTATCATTCAAGTCAGGAATGAGAAGTAGATGTAGGCTATTATCTTTACATTTGAAATCAGAATTGAGACACAAAGAACTATAAGTATCAAAATGAGTAAGTGGTATGAGTATTGGAATAACATGTAATGTTTAGTGATAATGCACTTATCGATCTTGAAAATTCAAAGGAAAAGGTATGTGGAATATTCAAGTGCATGTGCCTTCTGATCAAGGTGTAAAACAGATTACTAGAGCAAAATCAAAATCTTCACCTCACGAAAGCAATAACTACAGCAATTAATAGACAATATGCCATTTGCAACAGCAACAAAATCCAAGAATTACCTGAAAAGAAGTCTAATAAAAATGTATAAGGTCTTTACAGAGGCAACTATCAAAGTATACTGACATATTCAGGAAAAAAGAGTTTGAAATAAATAAAAGAGTACAACATATTCATTCATGGGGAACACAACAGTGTAAAAATGTAAACTCAGCTTAAATTATTTACAATTTAGTGCCTTACCTGTAGCCGCCAACATTACAAACAAATTTGGGTTGCTGTGCTCTGCTTCCCAAATCAACCCTAAAAAGTTATAGAATGGAAACAGAAAGTTAAAAACCAGTATCAGCAACAAAATCTATACAAGAAAACAGAGAAAGCCCAGGGTGAAACTGAAGACCTTGTTGAGCTGGTACTTGTGTTTGACACTTGCAGTGTCGGTTGGAGGGGGTTAGAGGCAGAGATTTTGGTGAGGTTTTTACCCTGCCTAGACGGCAGATGACGGAATGGGTAGAATAAAAGTTTTTACATTTCCGCTTAACTTCATTGCACAATCTGAGGCAGCCCCTGAAAGCACGATGCCAAGAGCCCTAGTGTAATAGCAGGACACCAGGAAAATTCGGTTTGTTAAGGTAGTATGGCTCCGGAGTTCTGCTAATAACAACCCGAAACCCACATAGTGGGAGAGGAATTACGATTTTAAATCTTATTTCAACAGAACACAAAGACTGGAATAGAAGAATAGGATATCAGAGTCAATCACGCATAGTAAGGATAGGTATTAGTTCATAGAAATAAATATATATATTGCTACCTACATATATACTTGGAAGATAATGTAAACCCTATTTCTTTGATTCAGAGAATAAATCACTTAGGACCAAAGGTTTGCCAAGTGTAGCTCTGGCTGGGGAGGAGCCCCGGTGGGAAGGTGTGTGTCTTCTCCCAGAGGTTACTACAATCGCGGGAGCTGCCGTCCTGCAGGAAGCACCTGGCCTGGGACTCGCAGACATTCTGTACAAGGGGTACAGCTGTGCAAATGCACAGAGGTGACAGAAACAGAGTATCTCCCACCCATTTCTTCATCAAACAGCAGGGGTGAGGAAGAGGACCCTCCTGAATGAGGACTGAGGGTCCACTCTCACCCACATGGAGGGACCACAGAATCCAGCTCAGCCCCTCTTGTCAGCCCTGGTACACACTGGCAATGATCTCACCCCGAGCACACCCCTCCCCCGAATGCCACTTCGGGCCGACTCAGAGTCAGGGACTTGGTCTGAGGGGAGCAGACACAATTGGCAGAGGATGGTGGTCCAGGCTCAGCCAGGCATCCAAGTCAGGACCTTGAGGGATGATCAAAGACCCCTCCCACCCCAAACACCTGTGACCCCCACCACACTCTACAGCCTCAGGATCCCCTTACCAACCCGTACCCCTACCACCAACACCATCTTCATGCTTACCCTCACCCCCATCCAGATCCCCATCCAGGCAGAATCCAGTTCCACCCCTGCCACGGACCCAGGGAACTCACGGGGCCAGGATGTGACGCCACTGACTTGCGCACTGGGCGTCAGAAGACTGCGAGATTCTCGCCCTGAGCAACGACCTGATGTCGGCGGAGGGAAGCAGGCCCAGGCTCGGTGAGCAGGCAAGGTAAGACGCTGAGGGAGGACTGAGGCGGGCCTCACCCAGACAGAGGGCCCCAAATAATCCAGCGCTGCCTCTGCTGCCAGGCCTGGACCACCCCACGGGGGAGGACTTCCAGGCTGGGTCGCCACTACCTCACTCCGCCAACCCCCGCCGCTTTAGCCACAGGGAACTCTGGGGACAGAGCTTAATGTGGCCAGGGCAGGGCTGGTTAGAAGAGGTCAGGGCCCACGCTGTGCCAGGAATCAAGGTCAGGACCCCGAGAGGGGACTGAGGGCAACCTAACCACCACCCTAACCACCATTCCCATCCCCCAACACCAACCCCACCCCCATCCCTCAAACACCAACCCCACTCCCACCGCCCATTCTCATCCCCACCCCCACCCCCATCCTGGCAGAATCCGGGCTTTGTCCCTGATATCAACCCACGGAAGCTCCAGGAATGGCGGCCGGGCACGCGGATCCTGACGTTTACATCTATGGCTAAGGGAGGGAAGGGGTTCGGTATCGTCCGCACAGCCTTTGGGAAACAGCAAAAGGGCCTAGGCCCTCCTGGAAGACAACGGAGTCCTGAGGGGACCCAGCACGCCAGGACAGGGGGCCCACTGTACCCCTGTCTCAAACTGAGGCACCTTTTCATTCGGCCGCGGGAATCCTAGGGATGCAGACCCACTTCAGCAGGGAGTTGGGGCCCAGCCCTGCGAGGAGTCAAGGGGAGGAAGAAGAAGGAGGACTGAGGGGACCTTAGAGTCCAGATCAGTGGGAACTTTGGGCTGGGGAATCCTAGGCACAGTGGCCGAATGTGCCCCGTGCTCATTGCACCTTGAGGGTGACAGAAGGTTGAGGGCTGTGGTCTGAGACGTGGCACTTCAGGTTAGCAGAGGAAGGAATCCCAGGATCTGCCGGATCCAAGGTGTGCCCCCTTCGTGAGGACTGGGGATACCCCCAGCCCAAAGAGAATGGACGCCACAGAGTCTGGTTGCTCCTTGTTCTTAGCTCTGGGGGTCCCGATAAGGGACGGCCCTAAATGGCAATCTCATTTGTACTACAGGCAGGAGATTGGGGAACCCTCAGGGAGATAAGGTGTTGGTGTAAAGAAGAGCTGTCTGCTCATTTCAGGGGGTTGGGGGTTGACAAAGGGCGGTCCCCAGCAGGAGTAAAGATGAGTAACCCACAGGAGGCCATCATAACCTTCACCCTAGGACCAAAGGGGTCAGCCCTGGACAACGCACATGGGGGGTGACAGGATGTGGCCCCTCCTCACTTTTGTTGCTAGATCTCAGTGGGGTGAGTTCCTTGTTTTCACAGGGTGACTCACATCAACACAGGGTCCACAGATGCAGTGGTCCTAGGACTACCAAGCATCCAGGTGGGGAGCCTGAAGGAGGACTGAGGGTACCCCTAGGACAGAACTCAGACAGGGGGCCCTGTAGAAATCTGCCTTGCCCATGCTGTTACCTCAGAGAGCCCAGACAAGGCTGTCAGCTGAGGTCTCTCCATTATCCTGGGATCATTGAGGTCAGGGAAGGGGAGGACTTGGTCTCAGGGGGCTGCACGCAGGTCAGTAGAGGGAGGGTCTCAGCCCCTGCCAGGAGTGGAGGTGAGGACCAAGCAGGCTCCTCACCAAGGACACATGGACTCCAGTGAATTTGGACATCTCTCGTTGTCCTTCCTGGGAGGACCTGGGCATGTGTGGCCAGATGTGGGTGTCCTCATGGCCTTCTGTACCGTATTGGGGATGTGAGTTCTTGATATAAGCGTTTCTCAGGCCAGCAAAAGGGTGGGATTAGGCTCTACAATGAGAAAGGCAAGGGCCCTGAGTGAGCACAGAGGAGACCTTCCACCTCAATAGAGTGGGGAACTCACAGAGTCTGGCCATATTTGCTGACAGTTCTGGGAATCTGTGGCTGTGCTTGCAGTCTGCACCCGGACTGCCCGTGGATTTCTCTCCCAGGAATCAGAAGCTGCAGGAACCAGGCAAGGAAGCCTTGGTCTGAGTCAGTGTCCTCAGGTCACAGAGTACAGGGGGCTCAGATAGTGCCAATACTGAAGGATTGCCTTGAATGCAAACCAAAGGCCCCACCTGCCCCAGAACAAATGGGACTCCAGAGCGCCTGGCCTTACCCTCCCTAGTCTCAGTGATGCAGCCTCAGCATGCACTGGCCGGCTGTACCCTGAGGTGCCCTCTCACTTCCTCCTTCAGGTTCTGAGGGGACAGGCCGACAAGGAGGACCGGAGGCCCCGGAGGAGCACTGAAGGAGAAGATCTGTAAGTAAGCCTTTGTTAGAGCCTCCAAGGTTCAGTTCAGTTCTCAGCTGAGGTCTCTCACACACTCCCTCTCTCCCCAGGCCTGTGGGTCTCCATTGCCCAGCTCCTGCCCACACTCCCACCTGCTGCCCTGACCAGAGTCATCATGCCTCTTGAGCAGAGGAGTCAGCACTGCAGTCCTGAAGCAGGCCTTGAGGCCCGAGGAGAGGCCCTGGGCCTGGTGGGTGCACAGCCTCCTGCTACTGAGGAGCAAGAGGCTGCCTCCTCCTCTTCTACTCTAGTTGAAGTCACCCTGGGGGAGGTGCCTGCTGCCGAGTCACCAGATCCTCCCCAGAGTCCTCAGGGAGCCTCCAGCCTCCCCACTACCATCAACTACACTCTCGGGAGCCAATCCGATGAGGACTCCAGCAACCAAGAAGAGGAGGGGCTGAGCACCTTCCCCGACCTGGAGTCTGGCTTCCAAGCAGCACTCCGTAGGAAGGTGGCTGAGTTGGTTCATTTTCTGCTCCTCAAGTATCGAGCCAGGGAGCCGGTCACAAAGGCAGAAATGCTGGGGAGTGTCGTCGGAAATTGGCAGCGCTTCTTTCCTGTGATCTTCAGCAAAGCCTCCGAGTACTTGCAGCTGGTCTTTGGCATTGAGCTGATGGAAGTGGACCCCATCGGCCACTTGTACATGCTTGTCACCTGCCTGGGCCTCTCCTATGATGGCCTGCTGGGTGACAATCAGATCATGCCCAAGACAGGCCTCCTGATAATCATCCTGGCCATAATTGCAAAAGAGGGCGACTGTGCCCCTGAGGAGAAAATCTGGGAGGAGCTGAATGTGATGGAGGTGTTTGACGAGAGGGAGGACAGTGTCTTTGCGGATTCCAGGAAGCTGCTCACCCAAGATTTGGTGCAGGAAAACTACCTGGAGTACCGGCAGGTGCCCGGCAGTGATCCTGCATGCTACGAGTTCCTGTGGGGTCCAAGGGCCCTCGTTGAAACCAGCTATGTGAAAGTCCTGCACCATATGCTAAAGATCAGTGGAGGACCTCACATTTCCTACCCACCCCTGCATGAATGGGCTTTGAGAGAGGGGGAAGAGTGAGTCTGAGCACTAGTTGCAGCCGGGGCCAGTGGGAGGGGGTCTGGGCCAGTGCACCTTCCAGGGCCCCATCCATTAATTTCCACTGCCTTGTGTGACATGAGGCCCGTTCTTCACTCTTTCAAGTGAGTAGTCAGCATTCTTAGTAGTGGGTTTCTGTTCTATTGGATGACTTTGTGATTGATCTTTGTTTCCTGTTGGAATTGTTCAAATGTTCCTTTTAACGGATGGTTGAATGAACTTCAGCATCTAGGTTTATGAATGACAGTAGTCACACACAGTGCTGTTTATATAGTTTAGGAGTAAGAGTTTTGTTTTTTATTGATTGGGAAATCCATTCCATTTTGTGAATTGTGACATAGTAACAGCAGTAGACTAAGTATTTGGTTAACACTGTGTGTGAATTAGCAATAACATACATGAGATAAAGAACTCAAGATATTAAAAGATAGTTAATTCTATTAAAAGATAGTTATACCTTGGTCTATTCTGTAAAATTAAACAAATATGCATACCTGGATATCCTTGGCTTCTTTGAGAATGCAAGAGAAATTAAATCTGAATAATAATTCTTCCTGTTCACTGGCTCATTTCTTTTCCATGCACTCAGCATCTGCTCTGTGGAAGGCCCTGGGTTAGTAGTGGGGATGCTGAGGTAAACCAGACTCACGTCTACCCATAGGGTTGTAGAGTCTAGGAGCTGCAGTCATATAGTTAAGGTGGTGAGAAGTCCTGTAAGATGTAGAGGAAATGCAAGAGAGGGGTGAGGGTGTGGGGCTCCAGGTGAGAGTTGTGGAGTGTCAGTGCCCTGAGCTGGGGCATTTTGGGCTTTGGGAAACTGCAGTTCCTTCTGAAGGAGCTGACTCTAATGAAGCTGGGTGGGTACAGAGCCAGATTCTCACAGGGTGTGAGAAAAGCCTGGAATGAAAAACAACTCTGAGCAGTTTCTTTCGGATGGGGATGAACGAGAGGAATCTCCACCAGGGGCTGGAATAGAAGGTGTCCTGTGCTTTTGTCCCACTGCTACTGAACACAGCCCAAGATCTAGGTGATGGACACCCATCATCTGCAAGGGTTTCCTGAGCGATAAGGCTGAATTTCCCGGGAAGGGTGGCCCAGAAGCCACTGGCCAGGTGCTTTTCTGCCGGGCAGGGAGAGCCAGAGCTGACTCCATTAAAAAGGCATTCTAACTAGGTTATCTCAAGTGCAATTTGACCAATTGTAAGCACGGGCTAGATTTTGGATGGTAACAAAATGGATGAAAATAGTGGTTTGGGTGGGAAAGCAGCTGGGAGAGAGAGAAGCAGCTGGTCTTTGACACAGACTGTAGGAGCTTTGAGCTGCACCGGGCTGGGCAAAACTCCTGCACACCCAAATTTTGAGGTGCATTCTCTGAGAGGAAATACTTAACTGAATTTTATGGAAGAGACTTCCTTTTTGGGCTAATTATTCCATGTCCTATTGAGCTGTATATTCTCTGGTAAGTCCTGGAGAACAACGACAGCAACAACAAAATCCCAGAGTTCGGGCCTCGGGTTAAAAAATATTGGAAATAACAGCCATCCGCCATTTGTTAAACTTCTAATTTATACCAGGCCCGGAGCCAGGTGCTTCACCTGCGTTGCATACACTCCAACTGTCCTACTAGACAGGCCTTATCACATCTGCTTACAGATGAAGAATCCAAGGCTCATAGGGTTTCTGAATTGGGATATAAAAACAGGGTATTTCCTGGGTATTTCTCGGGATCAAGTGGCTAGTAAGGAACAGGGCTGGAACCAGTCCCGTGTTCTGAATTCCTTTAGAGCCCGTGCTGTTCCCACTTCTCGCAGCCCGAGGCTGACCTCCTGACAGGTACTTCATCTTTCTTCTCAGCACTGCGCCATGTCTCTCAGGTGACAAAAAGGAGGACCTTGAGGCCAGCATAATGAAGCCGGCCTGGAGAACGTGACAATGAGACTCAAACACCATTTGGGGCTGGTGTGCACTGGGTTCCCTGAGAGCTGACACTGGCAAGATGTGTTCATCTCTGTCCAGCCCCAGCACTTTCAGAATTACAGCACATTTCCCCGGGTCACTTCCATGTGTCCTGTCTGACTCCGGAACCTACCTGGCCTGCTGATCAGCTCATCACTGGTCTCCACAGAACAGCCCAGAATCCCCTGCTCACCTCCTGACGGGGAGCATTCCTTCTCACAGTAGAAGTCCTCTGGCTGTCCCATGTCTCACCCAGGAAGCCATATGACATCAAAAACCCTTTTGATATAAAAATTGACATGGGGACAGTGACGTTTACACACCTGGATAGCACTCTGGCTGTCTTCAACACACTCTCTAATTGTTTTCTGAATGGGCTTAGTAGTCTGTTTCGCCATATTATCTAAGAGTTCTTCTGTGATATCACCCTGAAGTTAGAGGGATTTGGAACCACCTTGATACTTAGAAATCGGACTTTCACAGGGCGTCCTTTTGGAATTCGCCTCTGAATACATGCACTGATAAATTGTCAAAGAGCAAACCATCCCTCATGAGTATTAGATGAGAAAAATCTTGGGAAATCCCAGTGGAACGAACATCTACTTACTGAGGCTGAATTCCTAAATTTCTGGAGTCCTACAGAAGTTTAAAAATGATTCCTTGAAAACATGTCAACTCTAATGAAAGAGGAATAATTAAGCAGCCTTCTGTTTCTTGTCTGTTTACCTGCTCCATGGGAAAATACTGGCCTTTATTGTGCCTACAGGCACCCGATAGGTGTTCAGGCTTGTGGAGGGTAGCGGAAATTCACAGGTTAACATTTTGACTGGGAATCAAATGGAGGAAAGATTCTCAGCCTACTGAGGATTAAAGGGTATTGCAAAGGGAAGGCTTCCTGCTGAGACTTTCAAGATTCTTGGGCAGTTAGTTGGGATCGTATATTTGAAAACATCAGTCACATATTTGACCCTGGAAAAAGCTGGAGAATGTCACGGCAAATTTGGCCTTCTCAGAAACTCCTCCTAGAAATGAGAAGGGTAGTGTAATACCAAATAATCATAGTTGCTTTTTGTTGAGCACCTACTATGTAACGGTTTATGGGGGAGAGTATAGTACTCACACACATTTTGTCTTTGTCTCCTTCCTGGACACATGGGAATAGTAAAGTCCTTGCAGTTAGGATGGGTCATGTGACATTTCCTCTATATCAAGATAGGAGCAGAAGCATTGTTTGTCACATCCAGGCCTGTGGGAGCCAGTGTACCATTTCCACGCTTTCTCCTCACTTTCAACGGCAAACATGGCAGCTTCATCTTGAGATGACGGAATCACAAGGTGGAAGCAGCTTGGATCCCTGGGTCCTGTGAGAGTGGAGAGCCCCTGGCAAACTGCATCAGACCTTATTTGCACATAAAATAAACTTGTGTTGTGGCAAGCCATTCATGGTTGTTCTGTTGCGTTGGCTAGCAGTTACTTAAACTAACATAGCTAGTATTTCTGTTTGTCAGGTTTAAAAATTTTTCATTTAAAATGTAGTATTGTATATATTCTGATTGCAAAAAGTACAGAAATGTAAATAATTCACAATTTTCCACTTTACAAAGAACCTCCACAGTTAACAACACCCCCGCTGCCCCTGCAGAGGTCACCACAGTTAACAGTGTTGTGTATTATTTTACAGCTGACTCTAGGCTTTTCATTGACAGATAAACTATAACAATATATTGTTTTTATTTAATATACAAGAACAATGATATTCATATTGGTATGGTTTTATCACTTTATAAAATGGATGCAGGATCTTTCTACAACAGTATATATATAGATTGATAGATAATAAGATAGATAGATAGATAGATAGATCTCACTTTGGAAACCACTCTATAATTCTAAAGTACTCATGCACCATAGTTAATTAAACTATTTCTTCCTAATGGACCAGCAAGTTGTTTCAAATTTGCTGTACGATAAATAGAATGAAATCAACATCTCTGAATATGAATATTTAGGCAAACACGGTTTTCTTATAAGAAGGATATATTAACATGGACATTGGGTTAAAGTAAAAGGATGAAAATAGTTCAACATTTGAAATATTTCTAAAATTTTATTACAAAAATGCTCTACCAATTCAAATTCACATAAAAATCACAATTGATTTAAAAGATTAGACGATGGTAGTTTCTTTTGCTGTGCAGAAGCTCTTTAGTTTAATTAGATCCCACTTGTCAATTTTGGCTTTTGTTGCCATTGCTTCTGGTGTTTTACACATGAAGTCCTTGCCCATGCCTGTGTCCTCAATGGTATTGCCTAGGTTTTCTTCTAGGGTTTTTATGGTTTTAGGTCTAACATTTAAGTCTTTAATCTATATTGAATTAATTTTTGTATAAGGTGTAAGAAGGGATCCAGTTTCAGCTTTCTACATATGGCTAGCCAGTTTTCCCAACACCATTTGTTAAATACAGAATCCTTTCCCCATTTCTTGTTTTTGTCAGGTTTGTCAAAGATTAGATGGTTGTAGATATGTGCCATTATTTCTGAGGGCTCTGTTCTGTTCCATTGGTCTATATCTCTGTTTTGGTACCAGTACCATGCTGTTTTGGTTACTGTAGCCTTGTAGTATAGTTTGAAGTCAGGTAGTGTGATGCCTCTAGCTTTGCTCTTTTGCCTTAGGATTGACTTGGCAATGTGGGCTCTTTTTTGGTTCCATATGAACTTTAAAGTAGTTTTTTCCAATTCTGTGAAGAAAGTCATTGGTAGCTTGATGGGGATGACCTTGAATCTATAAATTACCTTGGGCAGTATGGCCATTTTCATGATATTGATTCTTCCTACCCATGAGCATGGAATGATCTTCCATTTGTTTGTGTCCTCTTTTATTTCGTTGAGCAGTGGTTTGTACTTCTCCTTGAAGAGTTCCTTCACATCCCTTGTAAGTTGGATTCCTAGGTGTTTTATTCTCTTTGAAGCAATTGTGAATGGGATTTCACTCATGATTTGGCTCTCTGTTTGTCTGTGATTGGTGTATAAGAATGCTTGTGATTATTGCACATTGATTTTGTATCCTGAGACTCTGCTGAAGTTGCCTATCAGTTAAGGAGATTTTGGGCTGAGACGATGGGTTTTCTAGATATACAATCGTGTCATCTGCAAACAGGGACAATTTGACTTCCTCTTTTCCTAATTGAATATCCTTTATTTCCTTCTCCGGCCTGATTGCCCTGGCCAGAACTTCCAACACTATGTTGAATAGGAGTGGTGAGAGAGGGCATCCCTGTCTTGTGCCAGTTTTCAAAGGGAATGCTTCCAGTTTTTGCCCATTCAGTATGATATTGGCTGTGGGTTTGTCATAAATAGCTCTTATTATTTTCAGATATGTCCCATCAATACCTAATTTATTGAGAGTTTTTAGCATGAAGGGCTGTTGAATTTTCTCAAAGGCCTTTTCTGCATCTATTGAGATAATCATATGGTTTTTGTCGTTGGTTCTGTTTATATGCTGGAGTATGTTTATTGATTTGCATATGTTGAACCAGCCTTGCATCCCAGGGGATGAAGCCCACTTGATCATGGTGGATAAGCTTTTTGATGTTCTGCTGGATTCAGTTTGCCAGTATTTTATTGAGCATTGTTGCATCAATGTTCATCAGGGATATTGGTCTAAAATTCTCTTTTTTTGTTGTGTCTCTGTCAGGCTTTGGTATCAGGATGATGCTGGCCTCATAAAATGAGTTAGGGAGGATTCCCTCTTTTTCTATTGATTGGAATAGTTTCAGAATGAATGGTACCAGCTCCTCTTTGTACCTCTGGTAGAATTCGGCTGTGAATCCATCTATTCCTGGACTTTTTTTGGTTGGTAAGCAATTAATTATTGCCTCAATTTCAGAGCCTGTTATTGGTCAATTAAGAGATTCAACTTCTTCCTAGTTTAGTCTTGGGAGGGTATATGTGTCCAGGAATTTATCCATTTCTTCTAGATTTTCTAGTTTATTTGCATAGAGGTGTTTATAGTATTCTCTGATGGTAGTTTTTATTTCTGTGGGATCGGGGGTGATATCCTCTTTATCATTTTTTATTGTGTCTATTTGATTCTTCTCTCTTTTCTTCTTTATTAGTCTTGTTAGCGGTCTATCAATTTTGTCGATCTTTTCAAAAAACCAGCTCCTGGATTCATTGATTTTTTGAAGGGTTTTTTTGTGTCTCTATTTCTTTCAGTTCTGCTCTGATCTTAGTTATTTCTTGCCTTCTGCTAGCTTTTGAATGTGTTTTCTCTTGCTTCTCTAGTTCTTTTAATTGTGATATTAGGGTGTCCATTTTAGATCTTTCCTGCTTTCTCTTGTGGGCATTTAGTGCTATAAATTTCCCTCTACACACTGCTTTGAATGTGTCCCAGAGATTCTGGTATGTTGTGTCTTTGTTCTCATTGGTTTCAAAGAACATCTTTATTTCTGCCTTCATTTCATTATGTACCCAGTAGTCATTCAGGAGCAGGTTGTTCAGTTTCCATGTAATTGAGCAGTTTTGAGTGAGTTTCTTAATCCTGAGTTCTAGTTTGATTGCACTGTGGTCTGAGAGACAGTTTGTTATAATTTCCATTCTTTTACATTTGCTGAGGAGTGCTTTACTTCCAACTATGTGGTCAATTTTGGAATAAGTGTGATGTGGTGCTGAGAAGAATGTATATTCTCTTGATTTGGGGTGGAGAGTTCTGTTGATGTCTATTAGGGCTGCTTGGTGCAGAGCTGAGTTCAATTCCTGGATATCTTTGTTAACTTTCTGTATCACTGATCTGTGTAATGTTGACAGCGGGGTGTTAAAGTCTCCCATTATTATTGTTTGGGAGTCTAAGTCTCTTTGTAGGTCTCTAAGGACTTGTTTTATGAATCTGGGTGCTCCTGTATTGGGTGCATATATATTTAGGATAGTTAACTCTTCTTATTGAATTGATCCCTTTACCATTACGTAATGGCCTTCTTTGTCTCTTTTGATCTTTGTTGGTTTAAAGTCTGTTTTATCAGAGACTAGGATTGCAACTCCTGCCTTTTTTCTTTTCCATTTGCTTGGTAGATCTTCCTCCATCCCTTTATTTTGAGCCTATGTGTGTCTCTGCACGTGAGATGAGTCTCCTGAATATAGCACACTGATGGGTCTTGACTATCCAATTTGCCAGTCTGTGTCTTTTAATTGGAGCATTTAGCCCATTTACATTTAAGGTTAATATTGTTATGTGTGAATTTGATCCTGTCATTATGATGTTAGCTGGTTATTTTGCTCATTAGTTGAAGCAGTTTCTTCCTAGCATCGGTGGTCTTTACAATTTGGTATGTTTTTGCAGTGGCTGGTACCAGTTGTTCCTTTCCATGTTTAGTGCTTCCTTCAGGAACTCTTGTAGGGCAGGCCTGGTGGTGACAAAATCTCTCAGCATTTGCTTGTCTGTAAAGTATTTTATTTCTCTTTCACTTACGAACCTTAGTTTGGCTTGATATGAAATTCTGGGTTGAAAATTCTTTTCTTTAAGAATGTTGAATATTGGCCCTCACTCTCTTCTGGCTTGTAGAGTTTCTGCTGAGAGATCAGCTGTTAGTCTGATGGGCTTCCCTTTGTGGGTAACCCGACCTTTCTCTCTGGCTGTGCTTAAAATTTTTTCCTTCATTTCAACTTTGGTGAATCTGACAATTATGTGTCTTGGAGTTGCTCTTCTCAAGGAGTATGTTTGTGGCGTTCTCTGTATTTCCTGAATTTGAATGTTGGCCTGCCTTGCTAGATTGGGGAAGTTCTCCTGGATAATATCCTGCAGAGTGTTTTTCAACTTGGTTGCATTCTCCCTGTCACTTTCAGTTGCACCAATCAGATGTAGATTTGGCCTTTTCACATAGTCACATATTTCTTGGAGGCTTTGTTCATTTCTTTCATTCCTTTTTCTCTAAACTTCTCTTCTCACTTCATTTCATTCATTTGATCTTCAATCACTGATACCCTTTCTTCCAGTTGATCGAATTGGCTACTGAGGTTTGTGCATTCATCATGTAGTTCTCGTGCCTTGGCTTTCATCTCCATCAGGTCCTTTAAGGACTTCTCTGCATTGGTTATTCTAGTTAGCCATTCGTCTAATTTTTTTTCAAGGTTTTCAACTCCTTTGCCATGGGTTTGAACTTCTTCCTTTAGCTAGGAGTAGTTTGATTGTCTGAAGACTTCTTCTCTCAACTCGTCAAAGTCATTCTCTGTCCAGCTTTGTTCCATTGCTGGTGAGGAGCTGCATTCCTTTGCAGTAGGAGAGGCACTCTGATTTTTAGAGTTTCCCGTTTTTCTGCTCTGCTTTTCCCCCATCTTTGTGGTTTTATCTACCTTTGGTCTTTGATGATGGTAACGTACAGATGGGGTTTTGGTGTGGATGTCCTTTCTGTTTGTTAGTTTTCCTTCTAACAGTCAGGACCCTCAGGTGCAGGTCTGTTGGAGTTTGCTGGAGGTCAACTCCAGATCCTGTTTGCCTGGGTATCAGCAGCGGAGGCTGCAGAACAGCGGATATTGTTGAAAATCAGATGTTGCTGCCTGATTGTTCCCCTGGAAGTTTTGTCTCAGAGAAGTACCTGGCCATGTGAAGTGTCAGTCTGCCCCTACTAGGGGGTGCATCCCAGTTAGGCTACTCGGGGGTCAGGGACCCACTTGAGGAGGCAATCTGTCCATTCTCAGATCTCAAGCTGCATACTGGGAGAACCACTACTTTCTTCAAAGCTGTCAGACAGGAACATTTAAGTCTGCAGAGGATTCTGCTGCCTTTAGTTTGGCTATTCCCTGCCCCCAGAGGTGGAGTCTACAGAGTCAAGCAGGCCTCCTTGGGCTGCGGTGGGCTCCACCCAGTCCGAGCTTCCGTGCTGCTTCGTTTCCCTACTCATGCCTCGGCAATGGCAGGCGCCCCTCCCCCAGCCTCGCTGCCACCTTGCAGTTTGATCTCAGACTGCTGTGCCAGCAGTGAGTGAGGCTCCGTGGGCATAGGACCCTCCGAGCCAGGCATAGGATATAATCTCCTGGTGTGGAAAGTGCAGTATTAGGGAGGGAGTAACCCGATTTTCCAGGTGCTGTCTGTCACCCCTTTCTTTGACTAGGAAAGGGAATTCCCTGACCCCTTGTGCTTCCCAGGTGAGGCAATGCCTTGCCCTGCTTCAGCTCATGCTCGGTGCACTGCACCCACTGTCCTGCACCCACTTTCCAACACTCCCCAGTGAGGTGAACCTGGAACCTCAGTTGGAAATGCAGAAATCACCTGTCTTCTGCATCGCTCACGCTGGGAGCTGTAGACTGGAGCTGTTCCTATTTGGCCATCTTGGCTCCACCCCCCAGGCAACCTACAGAATGGGAGAAAATTTTTGCAATCTACTCATCTGACAAAGGGCTAATATCCAGAATCTACAAAGAACTCAAACAAATTTATAAGAAAAAAACAAACAACCCCATCAAAAAGTGGGCAAAGGATGTGAACAGACACTTCTCAAACGAAGACATTTATGCAGCCAAAAAACACACGAAAAAATGCTCATCATCACTGGCCATCAGAGAAATGCAAATAAAAACCACAGTGAGATATCATCTCTCACCAGTTAGAATGGCCATCATTAAAAAGTCAGGAAACAACAGGTGCTGGAGAGGATGTGGAGAAATAGGAACACTTTTACACTGTTGGTGGGACTCTAAACTAGTTCAACCATTGTGGAAGTCAGTGTGGCGATTCCTCAGGGATCTAGAGGTAGAAATACCACTTGACCCAGCCATCCCATTACTGGGTATATACCCAAAGGAATATAAATCATGCTGCTATAAAAACACATGCACACGTATGTTTATTGTGGCACTATTCACAATAGCAAAGACTTGGAACCAACCCAAATGTCCAAGAATGATAGACTGGATTAAGAAAATGTGGCACATATACCCCATGGAATACTATGCAGCCATAAAAAATGATGAGTTCATGTCATTTGTAGGGACATGGATGAAGCTGGAAACCATCATTCTCAGCAAACTATCACAAGGACAAAAAACCAAACACTGCATGTTCTCACTCATAGGTGGGAATTGAACAGTGAGAACACTTGGATACAGGAAGGGGAACATCACACACCAGGGCCTGTTGTGGGGTTGGGGGAGGGGGGAGGGAGAGCTTGAGGAGATATACCTAATGTAAATGATGAATTAATGGGTGCATCACACCAACGTGGCACATGTATACGTATGTATCAAACCTGCATGTTGTGCACATGTACCCTAGAACTTAAAGTATAATAAATAAATAAATAAATAAATAAATAAATAAAAATAAATAAAACACTCCTTAGATAAAAAAACAAAAAAAAAAAACAAAAAAAATAAAATGGGGATGAAATTGTGCTCTTGTACGTTTGTTTCATCTCATCAGAACAGTATGGCTTTTAAATTTTAATCTGAATGTTCTTGAGGAAGATGTGAACTTACTTACCTAAATTCCATTTCTCCCACTTCCTCCTGTTCTGTAACTCACATGTATATTACCTATCTGGCCCCTGAAGACATTTCTCTGTTTTAGGAAAAAATTAAAAAGACTTTAAGACAGTCTTAAGTCAGAATGAGACCTCCTAAGACACTCGCTATGGTGTGGGTGGGACAGTGTGACCTGGAATAGAGGGAGACGAAAAAGGGAAAGAAAAATGAATAGCAATAGATGAACAAATATGTCTTTACTTTGATGTGTTCCGTGCTTCGTATTTATAAAACCCCCAAAAGAAGGAACTCTCATAATGTTGAATGTCTATTTAAATGTCTCAGGAAAGACTTCATTGAGAATTTCAAATGTCAGGGGAAAGGGAGAATGTAGAATTTTTTAAAATGTCGAGTTGCTTTTAATTAAAAGTCAATTTAAAAAAAAAAACTCTGAAATGTGGGCAGGACATTTCTTCTCTGCTTTGAGAAGGATTTGGTCAGACCGAAGAGGAGCCAGGAAATGAGAGCAGACAGGAGACTCTCAGCATGTGAGAGAGGATCCAGGGAGGATCCAGGGGAGAGCCGTTGCTAGCGTCCATGAGAGAAACCACATATGAAACCAAGTCCACAGAGCCTCAGGCAGGCTGGAACTCCGAGCTCTAAATCCAGACTTCAGGCCAGTGGGGTTAGGGACCTGAGGGAGAGAAGGGGGAAGGGAGGAGGGAATACAGGACAGTGAATAGGAATAGAGTTAGGAAATTCCAGGGTCATCATCACCAGCTGGAGGGGGCCCTGTGATCTGAGTGGGCAGGCCTGTTGGCTGAATGCACCAGGGCTGTGCTGGTCAACCTTCTCTCGCCCTCAGAATCCCCTTCCCTCTCTCAGGAAGAGCTTGGCTGACTCCCTGAATCATTCTGGGCCAGCTACCTCTCTTGAACACTCCAGTGGTCCTTTGCATCTTCACCAGCGTCCCAGATGTGGGAGCTGTCTTCATGCCTGCTGGGGGCTGGTGTTTTATTCCCTGGGGACCCTCCATAGAGGCTGGGCTATGTGAGTGGGTTGCTGACTGATGATCAACTGCCGAGACAGGCCAGGAATACCTATGAGCAGTTGAAAGGGGCAGTGGGGCTGCATGGAGGAGAAATGGGAGGAAGAGTGCCCTGGGACTAGTCAGCTCAGACTCTGCAGATGAGGGATTGGCTGTGGACGTGCCTTGAAAATGTTCCAGGTGGCGACTGTGTCTCAGATAGCCTTCTGTGGCTTCTGAACTCTTGGCACAGAAGGGGACAGGTGTCCTAGGGCAGTGATCGCTGGCTTATGTTGCCAGCAGACACTGTCTGGGGTAGGGGGCTGGACCAAGGTGTGTACATGAGCAGGTTGTATGGCAAGGCAGTGGAGGTTGCAGCTTTTCTTGTTAAACTGATGGGGACGTGCGTGGTCCAATACAGGAAGCATCCTTTTGGGAGCATCCTCACCTCCATGACAGTGTTTGGGCCTGGGGAGAAGGCGTCTGCTGTGACCCTCTCAGTGGTAGTTTCCACGGGTTTTTCTGAACTCAAGTGAGCACAGGTGAAGGAACTGTGGGTTTCTTCATGCAGGTCGGAGGCCCAGGCCAGACCGACCTCATAATTTGAACCAAAGAATTCCCATGCCTGGTACTTTCATTAATTTCATGCACTTATTCATTCCTACAGAAAACTTTTATTGAATATATGCTGAGGAAACACCAAGTCAACAAAATACAAGAAAGCAGCAGTGCCCTTAATTCAGTCTATGGGAGGCGTGAGGGAGATGGTGAGGTGGAAAGACACGGAAGTTTTAGGAAGTGAGGGACTGTGAACTGATGGAGAGAATCTCTATTGACCTGACTTCTGAGGTTGGTGACGTTGTTCCCTTAGTTGAGAGGGAGGGAGAAGGGTAAGAGTTGGTGGTGATTTGATGAAGAAGAGTGTGGAGGATGAGATCCGTGGGCAGCATTTTAAAGCTCAGTCTAGGATTTTTTAGACATGGATGTTTTATGAAAATATATAGTGTTTTAACACCCACAAGTAGTGATGTACGTATTGATATGTCACATGCCTTTGCCACGTAATAAGATGAATGCAAGGTCTTCCCACAACTGTACCTACAATCGACATCACTTTTGTAACTATTCCCTATAATTCTAAAGTAGGTGTGTGCCGTAGTTAATTAAACTTTTCTTTTCCTGATAAACACATACATTCATTTCCATTTGTTGCTATGATTAATAGAACTGAAATAATCATACGTTTTTGGACAAATATGCATGCTTTCCAGTAAGAAAGGTATATTAACGTGGACATTGGGTTAATATAGAAATGGTGTGAATAGTTTAGCTTTTTAGAAGTATTGTCAAAATTTTATTCCAAAAATACTGTACCAATTAATTTTCTCACAAATTAATAGATGTGAATATCCTACATTCACAGAAAGATTTTGTGTTATCAATCTTCTAATTTTTGGTGAAAATTATGAATAAAATTTGGTGAAGAAATATTGTTTCACTGTTATTTTAAATTGTGTCTTTACTTTCTCTAACTAGGTTTAACTAGGTTAAGTACACACTAACTTAATCCCTCACCCATATAAAGTTGGATTTGTACAGTGACATCCTGAGTAACATTTCTCTAGGAATGATTTAAAATTCTGAAATGGGGACAGGACATTTCTTTTGTACTTTGAGAAAGATTTGGTCAGAATGAACAGGAGCCAGGGAAGGGGAGCAGACAGGACACCCATAGCCCATGAGGGTAATCGGGAGGATCCAGCACTGATATGGTTTGATTGTTTCCCCACCCAAATCTCATCTTGAATTGTAGCTCCTATAACCTCCACGTGTCATGGGAGGGACCAGGTGGGAGGTAATTTAATCACAGGGGTAAGTTTTTCCCATGCTGTTCTCGCCATAGTGAATAAGTCTTAGGAGATCTGATGTTTTCACAAAGGGCAGTTTCCCTGCACATGCTCTCTTGCCTGCTGCCATGTGAGACACATCTTTGCTCCTCCTTTGCCTTCTGCCATGAGGCATCCCCAGCCATGTAGAACTGTCCGTCCATTAAACCTCTTTTTCTTTATAAATTACCCAGTCTCACATATTTCTTGATAGCAGTATGAAAATAAATGAATACAAGGGGAGAGCAATGGCCAGAGTCCATGAGAGACCATATGTGAAACCAAGTCCACATTTCCCCAGGCGGGCTGGCATTCAGAGGTCTGAATCCAGAGTTCAGCCCGGTGGGGGCAGGGACCTGAGGGACAGAAGGGGGAAGAGAGGAGGGAGGGCAGGACAATGAACAGGAATAGGCTTAGGAAATTCCAGCACCATCGTCACCAGCTGGAGGGGTCCATGTGATCTGAATGGGCAGGCCTGTTGACTGAATACACCAGGGGTGTGCTAGACACCCAACCCTCCCTCAGAATCCCCTTCCCTCTCTCACGAAGAGTATGGCTGGCTCCCTGCATCATTCTGGGCAAGCTCCCTCTCTCCACCACTCCAGTGGTCATGTGCAATTTTGCCAGCGTCCCAGGGCAGGAAGTTGTCTTCAAGCCTGCTGCAGGCTCCTGTTTTATCCCCTGTGGACCCTCCATAGAGCCTGGACTATGTGAATGGGTTGCTGATTGATGAGCAACAGCCAAGACAGGCCAGGAATATTTATGAGGTGTATAAGGTGGCAGCACGGCTGCATGGAGGGGAAGTTGGAGGAAGAGTGCCCTGCTACTAGTAAGCTCTGACACTGTAGGTGAAGGATTGGCTGTGGACATGCAGTGAAAATGATCCAGGTGGTAACCACGTCTCAGATGGACTCGTGAGGCTTCTGAGCTCTCGGCACACAGAGACAGGTGTCCTGGGGCACTGATCACAGGCCTGTGTTGCCACCAGACAGCGTCTGGGGTAGAGGAACTGGCCCAAGCTGTGTACCTAAGTAGGTTGGATGGCCAGGCAGTGGAGTTGGCACCCTTCCCTGTTAAACTGATGGGGATGTGTTTGGTCTAATAGAGGAAGCGTCATGCACCATCCTGTTGGGAGCATCCTCACCTCCACGACAGTGTTTGAGCCTGGGGAGAAGGCGTCTGCAGTGACCCTCTCTGTGGTAGTTGTCATGGAATTTCTGAACTCAAGTGAGCACAGGTGAAACAACTGTGGGTTTCTTCATGTAGGCAGGAGGCCCAGGAGGGGCAGACTCCATAATTTGAATCAAAGAATTCCCATGCCTGGTAATTTCGTTCATTCCATGCACTTATTCATTCCTACAGAAAACTTTTATTGAATATATGCTGAGGAAACACCAAGTCAACAAAAGAAAAGAAAGTGCCAAGGCCCTTAATTCGGTCTGCAGGGAGTGGGGGGATATGGTGAGGTCGTGTGAATCGCCCATCTGAGCCAGGGAGGCCAGGAAGGCAGAGCCAGACTTGGGGACTGGCAGTGTGCAAGAAAGGGAGCGACAGCCTGTGTCCAGGCCAGAAAGCTCTCCTTCTGTGACACAATTGATCTGGTTTTCTTCCTGGATGCTGCCTGTGTGTGAAAGCAACTGCTGCTTTCTATGCCTACCTGCCTTTGTTAACAGGGAAAATGCTCTTTGGTTGGTGGATGCTCACTTCTGCTCACCTTGGATCACTTCTACTGAAGAGATGGTTTGACAGCAAGAAGACAGGAAGAAACTTTTGGGGATGATGAATATATTTTTCACCTTCACTGTGGTTGTGGTTTCATGGGACTAAACATTTCTCAAAACTCTTTGATTTGTTTCTCAGTACTTAGGAGAAAAAGTAAGCAGAAAACCAGGAATGATATAGATGACCTGAAAAGCACCATTAACTACTCTGACTAAATATAAGAATAAGAAAAGCACCGCATTCAACCATAGCAGAATAAACAATCCTCTCAAGTGTGCATGAAATATCTCCCAAGATAGATGGTATTCTGGGCCATCAAACAAAGCTTACAAATTGAAAAGAATAGAAATAATAGAAAGCCTCTTCTTAGACCACAATACAATTAAACTCAAACCCAAACACCAAGATATCTGAAAAATGCCCAAATATTGGAAATTTTAAAATATGCTCCTAAATAACCTATGGGTCAAAGAGGGAGTCTCAGGAGAATTTTAAAAATACATTAAGTTGAATGAAAATAAAAATATACATACAAAAATGGGATTCAGCTAAAGTGTGTCCTTGAGGGAAATGTATAGCGTATTTTAAATGTTTATATTAGAAAATGAAATCTAAAATCAATAACCAAAACTTTCACCATAGGAAACCAAAGAACGAAGAGCAAGTTGAATTTAAAGAAATTGTAGAGGATCCCCCCTCCCGTCCCACACTCCCACCTCTTCCCCCTTACTCCCTACCCCTACCATTTGAGACACACAGACACATACGTCATTTTACAACACGTTCATTTTATTTTCATCACCATGGGGCATACCCTTTGGGGTGTAAAATGTACTCTACACCCTGTTGGCTACTTATCTGGGGTTAGACCTCTGGAGACTTTCCAGATAGCCTTGAGGTTTCTGGCCTTGCCCTGGAATTACTGACTGCCCAAAGAGACGCTCGAGAAGGTGGTGGTCTCCTTGCCCTTGTGGTCCTACTGTGGCTCATTTTGATTGAGTTCCTCGTTCAGCTGGTCAGAGTGGCTGGATAGTGTTGGCCCACTCCATTCCTCAGGTTTTTTTGAAGCGGTGGTCTTTTAGGGAGAGTCTTTTGTTCCTGGAACTTCCTTGGTGGGTCCCTTTTCCCTTCCAGGTTGTCTTTGGAACCTGGAAAGCCAACAGGCAGATGAAGGAAGGGCACTGGTTTGGGGAAGAGGATGGAGGAGGGGTGAGAATAGGGGCTTCATAGAGAAATGGTACAGGCTGGGGTGGGGGTTGTGCCAGGCAAGAACAGGGTAGGAGTCAGAGCTTGGATGGGCCGTTCACGTTGATAGGGCTTCTGGGCCAGGGTTGAGAGGATGCTTTCCACTTCCTTGCCTCTTTGGTGTTGGTGGGTGGTTGTTGGACAACGGGCTGGAGGCTCGTGGTTTCCTGGACATCTTCACCAGACCAGCGTCTCTCAACAGTCTACTCCAGTCCACCTGGTCTCTCTATGCCTCCTCCAGGACAGTGAAGGCAGGCCAGCAGGCTAGAAACTCACACTGCATTTTTATGTTAGTTTTGTGGCAGAATTCCTTTTCCAGGAAACCTTGGTCTTTTCTCTTAACACCTTCAACTAATTGGATAAAACCCATCCACATTATGGAAGTTAAACTGCTTTCCTTAAAGTCAACTGATTGTAAATGTTGATCAATCTACAAAATACCTTCACAGCAACATCTAGACTACTGTTTGACCACACAACTGAGCAGTATAGCCTAGACAAGTTGACACACAATACTAGCCACTGCAAATATCTTGCACCATACAAAAATGTAACTCAAGATGAACGACAGACTTTATATGTCACAATTACATTGCTTTTTTTTTTCTAGGAGAAAACAAAAAAAATTGTGTTACCTGAGGTTATGTCTTAGCTCAGGCTGCCATAACAAAATGCCATTGACTGAGTAGCTGAAACAACAGAAATTTATCTTTTTTCAGTTTTGAAGTCTGGAAGTCCCAGATCAAGGACTGGTGGGGTTGTCTTCTGGTGATGGCCTTATTCCTGGCTTGTAGATGGCCCTTTATTAATATGTCCTTTCTTGGACTTTCCTCTGTGCATGTGCAGAGAGAGAGAGGAAAAGAGAGAGAGAAAGAAAGAGAGAGAGAGAGAAAGGTCATGCAGGCACAAAAGTACTTTCTTCTGTTTCTTCTCCCTTCTTATAACTACACTAATTCTATGGGATCAAGCTCCCACCCTTACGGCCTCTTTTAACATTAATTACTACCTTAGAAGCCTCATCTGCAAATACTGACACCCTGGGGCTGAGGGCTTCAAAATATGAATTTGGTGGAGGACATAAGCATTAGCAAAGAATAGACACATAGACTAATAAAACAGAATAGAGCTCAGAAATAGACCTGCACACATATAGTCAGGTGATTCACAACAAAGGCAATAATGGTGAAAGTACAGGTTTTCCAACAAAAGGTGCCTGACCAATTAGACATCTATATACAAGTTACAATAACCTAGACATATCCTTACATATTCCACGAAAATTAACTCAAGATACATCATAGACCTGATGAAAAATACAAAAACTATACAACCTCTAAAAGTAAACATAAGAGAAAATCCACATAACTTTGAGTTTGGTGGTGAGTTTTTAAATTCAACACCAAAAGCATGATCAAGGAAAGAAAAATTTGCCAAGTTGATTTTATTAAAATAAAAATTTTATGCTCTTCAAAGGACAATGTTAAGAGAATGAAAACAGAAGCCACAGTCTAGCAGAAAACATCTGTGGTACACATATGTGATAAAGAACTTGTCTCTACAATATATACGAATTCTTAAAGCTCAATGATAGAAAAAAATGAAAATAGTCAAAGATCTGAACACACTGTACACAAAAGAAGATACACACATGGCAAATAAGCATAATAAAATAATGAGTGTCCTTTGGCATTAGATAATTGTGTACTAAAATGAGATACCACTACACACCTATTAGAATGTCCAAAATCCATGAAAAGGCAAAACAAAGAAAACAAAACCAAGACCAATTGCCAGTGAAGATGTGGAGCAACAGAAACTCCGGGCCTGGTGGAAATTAGAAGTTTAACAAATGGCAGATGGCTGTTATTTCCAATATTTTTAAAGCCTAGGCACTAACACTCTGGGACTTTGCTGTTGTTGTTGTTGTTGTCCAGGAGTCATCAGAGAACATACAGCTCAATAGGACATGGAATAATTAGCCCAAAAAGGAAGCTTCACTTGTAAAATTCAGTTACGTATTTCCTCTTAGAGAATGCACTTCAAACTTTGTGTGTGCGGGAGTTTTGCCCAGCCAGGTGCAACTCAAAACTCCTAGAATGTGTGTCAAAGACCAATTCCTTCCCTCTCTCCCAGCTGCTTTCCCACCCAAAACACTATTTTCATCCATTTTGTTACCATCCAAAATCGAGCCTGTGCTTACAATTGGTCAAATTGCACTTGAGATAACCTAGTTAGAATGCCCTTTTAATGGAGTCAGCTCTGGCTCTCCTTGCGCAGCAGAAAAGCACCTGGCCAGGGGCTTCTGGGTCACCCTTCTGGGAAATTCAGCCATATTGCTCAGGAAACCCTTGCAGATGATAGATTTTCATCACCTAGATCTTGGGTTGTGTTCAACAGCAGTGGGACAAAAGCACAGGACACCTTCCATTCCAGCCCCAGGTGGAGATTCCTCTCTGTTCATCCCCCATCTGAAATAAACTACTCAGAGTTGCTTTCCATTCCAGGCTTTTCTCTCATCCACTGAGAATCTGGCCCTGGACCCACCCAGCTTCATTAGAGTCATCTCCTTCAGAAGGAACCGCAGGTTCCCAAAGTCCTAAATGCCCTGAGCTCAGGGCATTTACACTCCACAACTCTCACCTGGAGCCCCACACCCTCACCCCTTTCTTGCATTTCCTCTACATCTTATAGGACTTCTCGCCACCTTAATTATATGACTGCAGGTCCTAGACTCTACAACCCTATGGGTAGGCGTGAGTCTTGCTTACCTCAGCATCCCCACTACTAACCCAGGGCCTTCCACGGAGCAGATGCTGAGTGAATGGGAAAGAAATGATCCAGTGAACAGGAAGAATTATTTATTCAGATTTAATTTCTCTTACATTCTCAAAGAAGCCAAGCATATCCAGGTATCCATGTCTTTTTTTTTTTTTTCAAATTTACAGAATAGAGTGAGGTATAAGGCAAGAACTAAGTATCTTTTAACTTCTTGAGGTCTTTATCTCATGTATTCTACTGCTAATTCTTTCACAATTCTAAGCACATACTTTTTCCACTGCTGTTATTATGTCACAATTCACAAAATGGAATGGATTTCCCAATCTGAATAAAAAACAAGACTCTTACTCCTAAACTATATAAACAGCACTGTGTGTGACTACTGTCATTCACACACTTGGATGCTGAAGTTCATTCAACCATCCGTTAAAAGGAACATTTGAACAATTCCAACAGGAAACAGAGATCAATCTCAAAGTCATCCAATAGAACAGAAACCCACTACTAACAACACTGACTACTCTCTTCAAAGAGTGAAGAATGGGCCTCATGTCACACGAGGCAGTGGAAGCTAATGGATGGGGCCCTGGAAGGTGCACGGGCCCAGACCCCCTCCCACTGGCCCCCACTGCAACTCGTGCTCAGACTCACTCTTCCCCCTCTCTCAAAGCCCATTCATGCAGGGGTGGGTAGGAAATGTGAGGTCCTCCACTGATCTTTAGCATATGGTGCAGGACTTTCACATAGCTGGTTTCAACGAGGGCCCTTGGACCCCACAGGAACTCGTAGCATGCAGGATCACTGCCGGGCACCTGCCGGTACTCCAGGTAGTTTTCCTGCACCAAATCTTGGGTGAGCAGCTTCCTGGGATGCGCGAAGACACTGTCCTCCCTCCCGTCAGACGCCTCCAACACACTCAGCTCCTCCCAGATTTTCTCCTCACGGGCACAGTCGCCCTCTATTGCGATTATGGCCAGGACGATTATCAGGAGGCCTGTCTTGGGCATGATCTGATTGTCACCCAGCAGGCCATCATAGGAGAGGCCCAGGCAGGTGACAAGGATGTACAAGTGGCCGATGGGGACCACTTCCACCACCTCGATGCCAAAGACCAGTTGCACGTACTCGGAGGCTTTGTTGAAGATCACAGGAAAGAAGCGCTGGTAATTTCTGATGACACTTCCCAGCATTTCTGCCTTTGTGAACGGCTCCCTGGCTCGATACTTGAGGAGCAGGAAATGAACCAACTCAGCCATCTTCCTACTGAGTGCTACTTGGAAGCCGATCTCCATGTCAGGAAAGGTGCTCGGCCCCTCCTCTTCTTGGTTGCTGGAGTCCTCGTCGGATTGGCTCCCGAGAGTGTAGTTGATGGTAGTGGGGAGGGTGGAGGCTCCCTGAGGACTGTGGGGAGGACTTGGTGACTCGGCAGCAGGCACCTCCCCCAGGGTGACTTCCACTAGAATAGAGGAGGAGGAGGCAGCCTCCTGCTCCTCAGTGGCAGGAGGCTGCCCACCCTCCAAGCCCAGGGCCTCTCCTTGGGCCTCAAGGCCTTCTTCAGGCTTGCAGTGCTGACTCCTCTGTTCAAGAGGCATGATGACTCCAGTCAGGGCAGCAGGCGGGAGTGTGGGCAGGAGCTAGTGCTGCTCCGGAGCCTCCAGTCCTCCTTGTCGGCCTGTCTCCTCAGAACCTGAAGGAGCAAGTGAGAGGTCACCTCAGGGTACAGCCGGCCAGCACATGCTGAGGCTGAAGGAATGACAGTAGGGAGGGTGAGGCCAGGCGCTCTGGAGTCCCATGTGTTCTGGGGCGGGTGGGGCCCTTGGTGTGCATTCAAGGCAAACCTTCAATGTTGGCACTGTCTGCATCCCCTCTGGTCTGTGACCTCAGGACACTGCCTCAGACCAAGGCCTCACTGCCTTGTTCCTGGAGCTCCTGATTCCTGGGAGAGGAATCCACGGGCCTCAGGGTGCAGACTGCAAGTACAGCCACAGATTCCCAAAATTGTCAGGAGGGTTGGCCAGACTCTGTGAGGTCCCCACTCTACTGGGGTGGAGAGTCCCTTCTGTGCTCACTCAGGGCCCTCACCTTTCTCCTTGCAGGGCCTATTACCGCCCTTTTGCTGGCCAAAGAAACTCTCATGTCAAGAATTCACATCCCTGATACGGTACAGAAGGACATGAGGGGACCAACATCTAGCCATACGTAACCAGGTCCTCCCGCAAAGGACAACGAGAGATGTCCAAATTCATTGGAGTCCAGGTGTCCTGGGTGACAAGCCTGCTTGGTCCTCACAGCTACTCCTGCTAGGGCCTGAGAGCCTCCCTCTAGTGACCTGAGTGCAGCCCCTTCAGACCAAGGTCTCCCTTTCCCTGACATCAAAGATCCCAGCATAATGGAGGGACCTCAGCAGACAGCCTTGCCCAGGCTCTCTTGAGGGAACAGCAGGGGCAGGGCAGATTTCTGTGGGGCCCCCTGTCTGCGTTCTGGCCCAGGGGTACCCTCAATCCTACCTCAGGCTTCTCACCTGGACGCTTGGTAGATCTTAGGACCACTGTGTCTGTCGACTACATGGGGGCCCCTGTGTTGACCTGAGTCACCCTCTGAAGAAAAGGTCCTCAATTCCCTGAGATCTGGAAACAGAAGTGAGGAGGAGCCACATCCTGTCACTCCCAGGTGGGTTGTCCAGGGCTGACCCCTTTGGTTCTAGGGTGAGGCTTCTGATGGCCTCCTGTGGGTTACTCAGCTTTACTCCTGCCGGGGCCTGCCCTTCCTCAACCCCCAACCCCCTGAAATGAGCAGACAGCTCCTCTTTACACCAACACCTTATCTCCCTGAGGGTTCCCCAACCTCCTGCCTGTGGCACAAATGAGATTGCCAATTAGAGCCATCCCTGATGGGGTTCCCCCAGAGCTAAGAATAAGGAACAGCCAGACTCTGTGGAGTCCCTTCTTTCTGGGCCGGGGGTATCCTCAGTCCTCATGATGGGTCCGGCAGATCCTGGGTCTGGCAGATCCTGGGATTCCTCCCTCTGCTGACCTGAAGTGCCACTCCTCAGACCACAGCCCTCAACTCTCTGTCACCCTGAAGGGGCAATGAGCACAGGGCACATTAGGCCACTGTGCCCAGGATTCCCCAGCCCAAGGTTCTCACTGGTCTGGACTCCAAGGTCCCCTCAGTCCTCCTTCTTCTTCCTCCCCTTGACTCCTCACAGGGCTGGGCCCCAACCCCCTGCGGAAGTGGGTCTGGATCCCTAAGATTCCCGCGGCTGAATGAAAAGGTGCCTCAGTTTTGAGACAGGGGTACAGTGGGCCCCCTGTCCTGGCATGCTGGGAGCCCTCCGGACTCCACTGTCTTCCAGGAGGGCCTGGGCCCTTCCTCTGCATCCCAAAGGCCGTACTCACGATACCCAACCCCTTCCCTCCCTTAGCCACAGAGGTGAACGTCAGGAGCTGCGTGCCTGGCCGCCATTCCCGGAGCTTCCGTGGGTTGATTGCAGGCGCAAAGCTCCGACTCTGCCAGGATGGGGGTGGGAATGGGAATCGGGGTTTGGGGGTGCCGTTGATGTTTGAGCGATGGGGGTGGGGTTGGTGTTGGGGGATGGGGGTGGGGTTGGTGTTGGGGGATGGGAATGGTGGTGGGGGTGCAGGGGGGTTACCCTCAGTCCCCTCTCAGGGCCCTGCCCTTGACTCCTGGCAGAGCCTGGGCCCTACTCTCTTCTAACCAGCCCTGCCCTGGTAACACAAAGCTCTTACGCCAGAGTTCCCTGCGGTTAAAGCGGAAGGGGGTGGCGGGGTGAGGTGGTGGTGACTCAGCCTGAGAAGTCTTCCCCTGAGGGGTGGTCCAGGCCCGGCAGCAGAGGCAGCGCTGGATTATTTGGGGCCCTCTGTCTGGGTGAGGCCCGCCTCAGTCCTCCCTCAGCGTCTTACCTCGCCTCCTCACCGAGCCTGGGCTTGCTTCCCTCCGCCGACATCAGGCCATTGCTCAGGGCGAGAATCTCGCTGCCCTCTGACCCCCAATGCGCAAGTCAGTGGCGTCACATCCGGCCCTGTGACTTCCCTGGGTTCATTGCAGGGGTGGAACTGGATTCTTCCTGGATGAGGATCTGGATGGAGGTGGAAGTAAGCATGAAGATGGTGTTGGGGGTACGGGTAGGGATAGGGACGGGGATCCTGAAGCTGTAGATCCTGGTGGGGTCGGGGGAGTTAGGGGTGGGAGGGGCTTTTGGTCCTCCCTCCGGGATGACCTCCGGGGCTTTTGGTCCTGACTTGGATGCCTGGCTGAGCCTGGACCGCCATTCTCTGCAGATTGTGTCTGCTCCCCTCAGACCAAGTCTCTGACTCTGAGTCCCCCTGAAGTGGCATTGGGGGAAGGGATGCGGTCGGGGTGACATCATTGCCTAAGTTTACCAGGGCTGACAAGAGGGGCTGACTGGCTTCTGTGGTCCCTCTGTGGTGGGGGGTGGGGGCGGTGTGGACCCTCAGTCCTCACTCAGGAGGGTCTTCTTCCTCATCTCCGGCTTTTGGATAAAGTGATGGGCAGGAGCTGCTCTGTTTCTGTCACCTCTGTGCATTTGCACAGCTGCACCCCTTGTACAGAATGTCTGCGAGTCCCAGGCCAGGTGCTCCCTGCAGGGCAGGAGCTCCCACGATTGTAGCGGCCTCTGGGAGAAGACACACACCTTCCCACAGGGGCCCCTCCCCAGCCAGAGCTACACTTGGCAAACCTTTGGTCCTAAATGATTTATTCTCTGAATTGAAGAAATAGGGTTTACATATCTTCCAAGTATATATGTAGGTAGCAATATATATATTTATTTCTATGAACTAACACTTAACACTTAGTATGCATGATTCACTCTGATTATCCTAATCTACTTCTATTCCAGTCTTTGTGTTCTGCTGAAGGAATTTTTTTCTAAAACGTAATTCCTCTCCCACTATGTTGGTTCCAGGTTGTTATTAGCAGAACTCTGGGGTCATACTGCCTTAACCAACCAAATTTTCCTGGTGTCCTGCTATTACCTAGGGCTCTTGGCATCGTGTTTTCAGGGGCTGCCTCAGATTGTGCAATGAAGTGAAGTGGAAAATTTAAAACTTTTATTCTACCCATTCTGTCATCTGCCGTCTAGGCAGGGTACAAACCTCACCAAAATCTCTGCCTCTAACCCCCCTCTAACCGACATGGCAAGTGTCAAACACAAGTACCAGCTCAACAAGGTCTTCAGTCTCACCCTGGACTGGCCCTGTTTTGTTATGTAGATTTTCTTGCTGATACTGGTTTTTCACTTTCTGTTTCCATTCTATAATTTTCCAGGGTTGATTTGGGAAGCAGAGCACAGCAGCCCAAATTTGCTTGTAATGTCGGCGGCTACAGGTAAGGCACTAAATTGTAAATAATTTAAGCTGAGCTTACATTTTTACACTGTTGTGTTCCCCATGAATGAATATGTTATACTCCTCTATGTATGTCAAGCTCTTTTTTCCTGAATATGTCAGTACACTTCGATAGTTGCCTCTATAAACAACTTATACATTTTTATTAGACTTCTATTCAGGTAATTCTTGGATTTTGTTGCTATTGCAAATGGCATATTGTCTATTAATTGTTGTAGTTAGTTATTGCTTTCATGAGGTGAAGATTTTGATTTTGCTGTGGTAATCTGTTGCACACCTCGTTCTGAAGGCCGATGCACTTGAATATTCCACATGCCTTTTCCTTTGAATTTTCAAGATAGTTAATGGTATTATCACTAAACATTACATGTTTTTCCAATATTCATACCACTTACTCATTTTGGTACTTATAGCTCTCTGTGTCTCAATCTTGATTTCAAATGTAGAGATAATAGGCTACATCTACTTCTCATTCCTGACTTGAATGATAATTCTTCGAACATTTGACATTTAAGTATGTTTGCTGTTGATTTTAGGAAATAGAAGTTCTCTTTCAGTATAGGTTACCTAAATATTTTCTTTTTTACCATGAATTCATATTAGATTTATTTAAAAAGCTTTTTCTGTACCTGTTGGCAGGATCAAATTTTTTTCTCTTCCATTTTGTATGTAAGGAATCACAATGAAATAGTTTTTTTTCTGATGTTAAATCATATTTTATTTCCTTGGGCAGAGCCTGTTTATTCGTTTACTATACTACTAATTTATGTAGGATATTTACTGCTGTGTAAGAGAGCTTACTTGATGTGTTCTTTTTCCGTCAGGGGAGGTATGTGGTCCTCATCTGGTTTTTAAGTCCAGGAAGGCTAGCCTGGGAGAATGAATTGAACAACTGTCAATCTTTTGTATGTTCTGGAAGAGTTGATATAAGTCGGTGGTTAGTTTTCCCTGATCATTTGGTAAAATTGGCCTCCAAAGCTGTCTAACCTGGAACGTTGGAGAGTGGCTTGAGCTTGGAATATTGTACAGTTTCTGTTTGTATAGTTAAAAGTTTTCTTTTCCTCTTTGGATCAGTTTGGTTACTTATTTATTTTATTTCTACAAAGTGGTCAGTTTCATTTAGGATTTCACTTTTAATGGCATATTTATGATAAAAAAAGTTTTATTAGGGAAAGCCTTCACACATACAGAATAACAGAAACTAATATAATGAACCCAGGATACTTGATACCGAGCATGAACATCTTTAAATACACAGCAAATCTGGTTCCAGTTAAACACTCGTCTACCTGCATATGAGCTGCTGGAATAATATGGAGCAAATCTAAGGCATTATACCATTTCATCTCTAAATAACTTAATATGCATTTTTAAAAGATAAGGATTTTTTTTAAAACAAAAAGCCAATAGTTTTCATATCTAAAAAATTAAATGATTATCAAATGTTCAACTATTTTACACACTTATCTGGCCAACTTATACTTTATAAAATCTATATTTCTTTGATGGAGTACAAAATATGTTAACATTTCCCCCCACTTGCTTTGCTGTGGTGGTTTCATATATCTATTATACAGCTAGGTGTGTGTGTGTGTGTAACATTCTACCTGCCGTCCCGTGATTCTCCAACCTCTTAAGTTACTTTTAGACTTTACATACATTAAGCTTCACTGTTTGTGCTGTAAAGATCTATGAGTTTTGACAAATGCCTCGTGCCATTGTCTTAGTCCGTTTGGGCTTCCATAACAAAAATAGTGTAGACTGGGTGGCTGATAAACAACACAACTTTATTTCTCACATTCTGGAGGTTGGGAAGTCCAAGATCAAGGTGCTGGCAGAGTTCATGTCTGGTGGAGACCTGCTCCCTCGTTCCTAGACAGCTGCCTTTTCCCTAGGTCCTCACATGCAAGAAGGGGTAAGGGATCTCTGTGGAGTCTGTTTTATAAAGACACTAATCCCATTCATGAGGACTCTGCTCTCATGATCTAGTCATTCTCCAAATACCCCACCTTCTACCTAATACCATCACCTTGGTATTTCAGCAGATGAATTTTGTGGCAACACAAATATTCAGACCAAAGCAAGCATGCAACCGCCATTACAGTATTATGCATACTAGTTTCACTGCTCTGATAAATCCCTTGTGCTTGTCGGATAAACCCCATGGCCACCACTGATAGGTTTTTCATCTTTATAATTTTGCATTTTCCAGAATGTCATATAAATAGAATCTTATACTATGTAGCCTTTTTAGACTGGTTTCTTTCACTTAGCATAATGAACTGAAGAGTCATGTATAACTTTGTGTGGCTTATAACTTATTTCTTTTCATTGAGGAGCAGTAGTATCAATGTCTGGTTAATCATATATATATATATGTATATATTTATATCCATTCACCAGATGAAATACATTTTGGATGCTTCTATTTCTGGTGATTGTGAAATAAGCTATTGTATACGTTCATATACAAATTTTTATGTAGACATAAGTTTTCAAATCAGTTGAGTAAATTGATTGAGTATGGCTGCTGAATCTTGTGCTAAGTCTATTTTCATTTTTTTAAGAAAACGCCAAACTGTCTTCCAAAGTGGCTGTACCATTTTGCATTTCCACCAGCAATGAAGGAGAGTTTCTGTTGCTACACATCTTCTCTGGCAATTGGTCTTGGTTTTGTTTTCTTTGTTTTGGTTTTTTATGGATTTTGGACATTCTAACAGGTGTGTAGTGGTATCTCATTTTAGTACACAATTATCTAATGCCAAAGGATGCTCAGTACTTTTATTATGCTTATTTGCCATGTGTGTATCTTCTTTTGTGTAGTGTGTGTTCAGATCTTTGACTATTTTCATTTTTTTCTCTCATTGAGCTTTAAGAATTCGTATATATTGTAGAGACAAGTTCTTTGTCACATATGTGTACCACAGATGTTTTCTGCTAGACTGTGGCTTCTGTTTACATTCTCTTAACATTGCCCTTTGAAGAGCATAAGATTTTTATTTTAATAAAATCAACTTGGCAAATTTTTCTTTCCTTGATCATGCTTTTGGTGTTGAATTTAAAAACTCATCACCAAACTCAAAGTTATGTGGATTTTCTCTTATGTTTTCTTATAGTGGTTGTATTGTTTTTGCATTTTTCATTAGACCTATGATGTATCTTGAGTGAGTTTTCATGGAATATGTAAGGATATGTCCAGGTTATTATAATTTGTATATAGATGTCTAATTGGTCAGGCACCTTTTGTTGGAAAACCTGTACTTTCACCATTATTGCCTTTGTTGTGAATCACCTGACTATATGTGTGCAGGTCTATTTCTGAGCTCTATTCTGTTTTATTAGTCTATGTGTCTATTCTTTGCTAATGCTTATGTCCTCCACCAAATTCATATTTTGAAGCCCTCAGCCCCAGGGTGTCTGTATTTGGACATGAGGCTTCTAAGGAAGTGATTAATGTTAAAAGAGGCCAGAAGGGTGAGACCTTGATCCCATAGAATTAGTTTGGTTATAAGAAGGGAGAAGAGACAGAAGAAAGTACTTTTGTGCCTGCATGACCTTTCTCTCTCTCTCTCTTTCTCTCTCTCTCTCTTTCTCTCTCTCTCTCTTTCTTTCTCTCTCTCTCTCTGCACATGCCCAGAGGAAAGGCCAAGAATGGGCATATTAATAAAGGGCCATCTGCAAGCCATGAATAAGGCCATCACCAGAAGCCAACCCCGCCAGTCCTTGATCTAGGACTTCCAGACTTCAAAACTGTGAAAAAAAAAAAATAAATTTCTGTTGTTTTAGCTACTCAGTCAATGACATTTTGTTATGGCAGCCTGAGCTGACTAAGACATAACCTCAGGTAACACAATTTTTTTCTTTCCTCCTAGAAAAAAAAAAAAGTAATTTTGACATATAAAGTCCGTAGTTCATTTTGAGTTACATTTCTGTATGGTGCAAGATATGTGCAATGGCTAGTATTATGTGTCAACTTGTCTAGGTTATACTGCTCAGTTGTGTGGTCAAACAGTAGTCTAGATATTGCTGTGAAGGTGTTTTGTAGATGTGATCAGCATTTACAATCAGTTGACTTTAAGGAAAGCAGTTTAACTTCCATAATGTGGATGGGTCTCATCCAATTAGTTGAAGGTGTTAAGAGAAAAGACCAAGGTTTCCTGGAAAAGGAATTCTACCACAAGACTAACATAAAAATGCGGTGTGAGTTTCTAGCCTGCTGGCCTGCCTTCACTGTCCTGGAGGAGGCATGGAGAGACCAGGTGGACTGGAGTAGACTATTGAGAGACGCTGGTCTGGTGAAGATGTCCGGGAAACCACGAGCCTCCAGCTCATTGTTCAACAACCACCCACCAACACCAAAGAGGCAAGAACGTGGAAAGCATCCTCTCAACCCTGGCCCAGAAGCCTTATCAAAGTGAACGGCCTACCCAAGCTCTGACTCCTACCCTGTCCTCCCCTGGCACAACCCCCACCCCAGCCTGTACCATTTCTCTATGAAGCCCCTGTTCTCACCCCTCCTCCATCCTCTTCCCCAAACCAGTGCCCTTCTTTGATCTCCCTGTTGTCCTTCCAGGTTCCCAAGACAACCCGGAAGGGAAAAAGGACCCGTCAAGGAAGTTCCAGGAACAAAAGACTCTCCCTAAAAGACCACCGCTTCAAAAAAACCTGAGGAATGGAGTGGGCCAACACTATCCAGCCACTCTGACCAGCCGAAGGAGGAACTCAATCAAAATGAGCCACAGTAGGACCACAAGGGCAAGGAGACCCCCAGCTTCTCCAGTGTCTCTTTGGGCAGTCAGTAATTCCCGGGCAAGGGCAGAAACCTCAAGGCTATCTGAAAAGTCTCCAGAGGTCTAACCCCAGATAAGTAGCCAACCGGGTATAGAGTACATTTTACACCCCAAAGGGTATGCCCCATGGTGATGAAAATAAAGTGAACATGTTGCAAAATGATGTGTGTGTCTGTGTGTCTCAAATGGTAGGGGTAGGGAGTAAGGGGGAAGAGGTGGGAGTGTGGGACAGGAGGGGGGATCCTCTACAATTTCTCTAATTCAACTTGCTCTTCGTTCTTTGGTTTCCTGGGGTGAAGGTTTTGGTTATTGATTTTAGATTTCATTTTCTAATATAAACATTTAAAATATGCTATACATTTCCCTCAAGGACACACTTTAGCTGAATCTCATTTTTGTATGTATATTTTTATTTTCATTCAACTTAATGTATTTTTTTTTTTTCTGTCTTTTTTTTTTTATTATTATACTTTAGGGTTTTAGGGTACATGTGCACAATGTGCAGGTTTGTTACATATGTATCCATGTGCCATGTTGATTTCCTGCACCCATTAACTCGTCATTTAGCATTAGGTGTATCTCCTAATGCTGTCCCTCCCCCCTCCCCCCACCCCACAACAGTCCCCGGAGCGTGATGTTCCCCTTCCTGTGTCCATGAGTTCTCATTGTTCAATTCCCACCTATGAGTGAGAACATGCGGTGTTTGGTTTTTTGTCCTTGCGATAGTTTACTGAGAATGATGGTTTCCAGTTTCATCCATGTCCCTACAAAGGACACGAACTCATCATTTTTTATGGCTGCATAGTATTCCATGGTGTATATGTGCCACATTTTCTTAATCCAGTCTATCGTTGTTGGACATTTGGGTTGGTTCCAACTCTTTGCTATTGTGAATAGTGCCGCAATAAACATACGTGTGCATGTGTCTTTATAGCAGCATGATTTATAGTCCTTTGGGTATATACCCAGTAATGGGATGGCTGGGTCAAATGGTATTTCTAGTTCTAGATCCCTGAGGAATCGCCACACTGACTTCCACAATGGTTGAACTAGTTTACAGTCCCACCAACAGTGTAAAAGTGTTCCTATTTCTCCACATCCTCTCCAGCACCTGTTGTTTCCTGATTTTTTAATGATGGCCATTCTAACTGGTGTGAGATGATATCTCACTGTGGTTTTGATTTGCATTTCTCTGATGGCCAGTGATGAGGAGCATTTCTTCATGTGTTTTTTGGCTGCATAAATGTCTTCTTTTGAGAAGTGTCTGTTCATGTCCTCTGCCCACTTTTTGATGGGGTTGTTTGTTTTTTTCTTGTAAATTTGTTTGAGTTCATTGTAGATTCTGGATATTAGCCCTTTGTCAGATGAGTAGGTTGCAAAAATTTTCTCCCATTGTGTAGGTTGCCTGTTCACTCTGATGATAGTTTCTTTTGCTGTGCAGAAGCTCTTTAGTTTAATGAGATCCCATTTGTCGATTTTGGCTTTTGTTGCCATTGCTTTTGGTGTTTTAGACATGAAGTCCTTGCCCACGCCTATGTCCTGAATGGTATTGCCTAGGTTTTCTTGTAGGATTTTAATGGTTTTAGGTCTAACATATAAGTCTTTAATCCATCTTGAATTAATTTTTGTCTAAGGTGTAAGGAAGGGATCCAGTTGCAGCTTTCTACATATGGCTAGCCAGTTTTCCCAGCACCATTTATTAAATAGGGAATCCTTTCCCCATTTCTTGTTTTTGTCAGGTTTGTCAAAGATCAGATAGTTGTAGCTATGCGGCATCATTTCTGAGGGCTCTGTTCTGTTCCATTGATCTATGTCTCTGTTGTGGTACCAGTACCATGCTGTTTTGGTTACTGTAGCCTTGTAGTATAGTTTAAAGTCAGGTAGCGTGATGCCTCCAGCTTTGTTCTTTTGGCGGAAGAAGTTGAATCTCTGAATAGACCAATAACAGGCTCTGAAATTGTGGCAATAATCAATAGCTTACCAACCAAAAAGAGTCCAGGACCTGATGGATTCACAGCTGAATTCTACCAGAGGTACAAAGAGGAACTGGTACCATTCCTTCTGAAACTATTCCAATCGATAGAAAAAGAGGGAATCCTACCTAACACATTTTACGAAGCCAGCATCGTCCTGATACCAAAACCTGGCAGAGACATAACCAAAAAAGAGAATTTCAGACCAATATCCTTGATGAACATTGATGCAAAAATCCTCAATAAAATACTGGCAAACCGAATCCAGCAGCACATCAAAAAGCTTATCCACCATGATCAAGTGGGCTTCATCCCTGGGATGCAAGGCTGCTTCAACATACGCAAATCAATAAATGTAATCCAGCATATAAACAGAAACAAAGACAAAAACCACATGATTATCTCAATAGATGCAGAAAAGGCCTTTGACAAAATTCAACCATGCTTCATGCTAAAAACTCTCAATAAATTAGGTATTGACGGGACGTATCTCAAAATAATAAGAGCTATCTACAACAAACCCACAGCCAATATCATACTGAATGGGCAAAAACTGGAAGCATTCCCTCTGAAAACTGGCACAAGACAGGGATGCCCTCTCTCACCACTCCTATTCAACATAGTGCTGGAAGTTCTGGCCAGAGCAATCAGGCAGGAGAAGGAAATAAAGGGTATTCAATTAGGAAAAGAGGAAGTCAAATTGTCCCTGTTTGCAGATGACATGATTGTATATCTAGAAAACCCCACTGTCTCAGCCCAAAATCTCCTTAAGCTGATTAGCAACTTCAGCAAAGTCTCAGGATACAAAATTAATGTACAAAAATCACAAGCATTCTTGTACACCAATAACAGACAAACAGAGAGCCAAATCATGAGTGAACTCCCATTCACAATTGCTTCAAAGAGAATAAAATACCTAGGAATCCAACTTACAAGGGATGTGAGGGACCTCTTCAAGGAGAACTACAAACCACTGCTCAATGAAATAAAAGAGGATACAAACAAATGGAAGAACATTCCATGCTCATGGGTTGGAAGAATCAATATCGTGAAAATGGCCATACTGCCCAAGGTAATTTATAGATTCAATGCCATCCCCATCAAGCTACCAATGACTTTCTTCACAGAATTGGAAAAAACTACTTTAAAGTTCATATGGAACCAAAAAAGAGCCCGCATCGCCAACTTAATGTATTTTTAAAATTCTCCTGAGACTCCCTCTTTGACCCATAGGTTATTTAGGAGCATATTTTAAAATTTCCAATATTTGGGCATTTTTCAGATATCTTGGTGTTTGGGTTTGAGTTTAATTGTATTGTGGTCTAAGAAGAGGCTTTCTATTATTTCTATTCTTTTCCATTTGTAAGCTTTGTTTGATGGCCCAGAATACCATCTATCTTGGGAGATATTTCATGCACACTTGAGAGGATTGTTTATTCTGCTATGGTTGAATGCGGTGCTTTTCTTATTCTTTTATTTAGTCAGAGTAATTAATGGTGCTTTTCAGGTCATCTATATCATTCCTGGTTTTCTGCTTACTTTTTCTCCTAAGTACTGAGAAACAAATCAAAGAGTTTTGAGGAATGTTTAGTCCCATGAAACCACAACCACAGTGAAGGTGAAAAATATGTTCATCATCCCCAAAAGTTTCTTCCTGTCTTCTTGCTGTCAAACCATCTCTTCAGTAGAAGTGATCCAAGGTGAGCAGAAGTGAGCATCCACCAACCAAAGAGCATTTTCCCTGTTAACAAAGGCAGGTAGGCACAGAGAGCAGCAGTTGCTTTCACACACAGGCAGCATCCAGGAAGAAAACCAGATCAATTGTGTCACAGAAGGAGAGCTTTCTGGCCTGGACACAGGCTGTCGCTCCTTTTCTTGCACACTGCCAGTCCCCAAGTCTGGCTCTGCCTTCCTGGCCTCCCTGGCTCTGATGGGCGATTCACACCACCTCACCATATCCCCCCACTCCCTGCAGACCTAATTAAGGGCCTTGGCACTTTCTTTTGTTGACTTGGTGTTTCCTCAGCATATATTCAATAAAAGTTTTCTGTAGGAATGAATAAATGCGTGAAATGAATGAAAGTACCAGGTATGGGAATTCTTTGGTTCAAATTATGGAGTCTGCCCCTCCTGGGCCTCCTGCCTACATGAAGAAACCCACAGTTCCTTCACCTGTGCTCACTTGAGTTCAGAAATCCTGTGGAAACTACCACGGAGAGGGTCACGGCAGACGCCTTCTCCCCAGGCCCAAACACTGTCACGGAGGTGAGGATGCTCCCAACAGGATGCTTCCTGTATTGGACCCCACACGTCCCCATCAGTTTAACAAGGAAAGCTGCCACCTCCACTGCCTTGCCATACAACCTGCTCACGTACACACCTTGGTCCAGCCCCAGCCCACTACCCGAGACACTGTCAGCTGGCCACATAGGCCAGCGATCACTGCCCTAGGACACCTGTCCCCTTCTGTGCCAAGGGTTCAGAAGCCACAGAAGTCTATCTGAGACACAGTCGCCACCTGGAACATTTTCAAGGCACGTCCACAGCCAATCCCTCATCTGCAGAGTCTGAGCTGACTAGTCCCAGGGCACTCTTCCTCCCATTTCTCCTCCGTGCAGCCCCACTGCCCCTTTCAACTGCCCATCAGCATTCCGAGCCTGTCTCGGCAGTTGATCATCAGTCAGCAACCCACTCACATAGCCCAGCCTCTATGGAGGGTCCCCAGGGGATAAAACACCAGCCCCCAGCAGGCATGAAGACAGCTCCCACATCTGGGAGGCCGGTGAAGGTGCAAAGGACCACTGGAGTGTTCAGGTGAGGTAGCTGGCCCAGAATGATGCAGGGAGTCAGCCAAGCTCTTCCTGAGAGAGGGAAGGGGATTCTGAGGGCGGGAAGGTTGACCAGCACAGCCCTGGTGCATTCAGCCAACAGGCCTGCCCACTCAGATCACAGGGCCCCCTCCAGCTGGTGATGATGTTGCCGGGATTTCCCAAGCCTATTCCTATTCATTGTCCTGTCCTCCCTCCTCCCTTCCCCCTTCTCTCCCTCAGGCCCCTGACCCCACCGGCCTGAAGTCTGGATTTAGAGCTCGGAGTTCCAGCCTGCCTGGGGCTCTGTGGACTTGGTTTTGCATGTGGTCTCTCTCATGGACGCTAGCAACGGCTCTCCCCTGGATCCTCCCTCACGGGCTGAGGGTCTCCTGTCTGCTCTCATTACCTGGCTTCTCTTCAGTCTGACCAAATCCTTCTCAAAGCAGAGAAGAAATGTCTTGTCCACATTTCAGAATTTTAAATCAATTGTGATTTTTATGAGAATTTGAATTGGTATAGCATTTTCGTAATAACATTTTAGAAATATTTTAAATGTTAAACTATTTTCACCCTTTCACTTTAACCCAATGTCCATGTTAATATATCCTTCTTATAAGAAAACCATGTTTGCCTAAAAATTCATATTCAGAGATGTTGATTTTATTGTATTTATCATATAGCAAATGAGAAACAACTTATATGTCCATTAGGAAGAAAGAGTTTAATTAATTGTGGTGCATGCCTGCTTTAGAATTATAGAAAGTGGTTTCAAAAGTGAGATAGATCTACTTATCTTATCTATGTATCTGTCTGTCTGTCTGTCTATCTATCTGTCTGTCTGTCTGTCTGTCTATCTACTGTTGTGGAAAGATCCTACATCCATTTAATAAAGTGATAAAAGAATATCAATATGTATATCATTGTTCTTGTATATTAAATAAAAACAATATATTGTTATAGTTTAGCTGTCATTGAAAAGCCTAGAGTCAGCAGTAAAATAATATACAGCACTGTTAATTGTGGTGACCTCTGAGGGGGTGGTGGGGGTGGTGGGCGTTGTTAAATGTGGAGGAGATTTGTAAAGGGGAAAATTGTGAATTATCTGCATTTCTATAATTTTTGCAATAAGAATATATACAATACTACATTTTAAATAAAAAATATTTAAACCGGACAAACAGAGATACTAGCCATGTCAGTGTAAGTAATTGCTAGCCATTGCAACAGAACAACCATGAATGGCTTGCCACAACACAAGTTTATTTTATGTGCAAATAAGTTCTGATGCAGTTTGCCAGGAGCTCTCCACTCTCACAGGACCCAGGAATCCAAGCTGCTTCCACCTTGTGATTCCATCATCTCAAGATGAAGCTGCCATGTTTGCTAGTGAAAGCGGAGAGAAAGCGTGGAAATGGCACACTGGCTCCCACATGCCTGGATGTGACAAACAATGCTTCTGCTCCTATATTGGTATAAAGGAAATATCACGTGACCCATCCTAACTGCAAGGACTTTACTGTTCCCATGTGTCCAGGAAGGAGACAAAGACAAAATGTGTGTGAGTACTATACCCTCCCCCATAAACCGTTACATAGTAGGTGCTCAACGAAAACGACTGTGATTATCTGGTATTACACTACCCTTCTCATTTCTAGGAGGAGTTTCTGAGAAGGCCAAATGTGCCGTGACGTTCTCCAGCTTTTTCCAGGGTCAAATATGTGACTGATGTTTTCAAATATACGATCCCAACTAACTGCCCAAGAATCTTGAAAGTCTCAGCAGGAAGCCTTCCCTTTGCATGACCCTTTAATCCTTAGTAGGCTGAGAATCTTTCCTCCATTTGATTCCCGATCAAAATGTTAACCTGTGAATTTCCGCTACCCTCCACAAGCCTGAACACCTATCGGGTGCCTGTAGGCACAATAAAGGCCAGTATTTTCCCATGGAGCAGGTAAACAGACAAGAAACAGAAGGCTGCTTAATTATTCCTCTTTCATTAGAGTTGACATGTTTTCAAGGAATCGTTTTTAAACTCCTGGAGGACTCCAGAAATTTAGGAATTCAGCCTCAGTAAGTAGATGTTCGTTCCACTGGGATTTCCCAAGATTTTTCTCATCTAATACTCATGAGGGATGGTTTGCTCTTTGACCATTTATCTGTGCATGTATTCAGAGGCGAATTCCAAAAGGACGCCCTGTGAAAGTCCGAATTCAAGTATCAAGGTGGTTCCAAATTCCTCTAACTTCAGGGTGACATCACACAAGAACCCTTAGATAATATGGCAAAACAGACTACTCAGCCGTTTCAGAAAACAATTAGAGAGTGTGTTGAAGACAACCAGAGTGGTAACCAGGTGTCTAAACGTCACTGTCCCCATGTCAGTTTTTATATCAAAAGGATTGTTGATATCATATGGCTTCCTGGGTGAGAGATGGGACAGCCAGAGGACTTCCACAGGGAAAAGGAATGCTCCCTGTCAGGAGGTGAGCAGGGGATTCTGGGCTGTTCTGTGGGGACCAGTGAGGAGCTGATCAGCAGGCCAGGTAGGTTCCGGAGTCAGACAGGACACATGGAAGTGACCCGGGGAAATGTGCTGTAATTCTGAAAGTGCTGGGGCTGGACAGAGATGAACACATCTTGCCAGTGTCAGCTCTCAGGGAACCCAGCGCACACCAGCCCCAAATGGTGTTTGAGTTTCATTGTCGCGTTCTCCAGGCCTGCTTCATTATGCTGGCCTCAAGGTCCTCCTTCTTGTCACCTGAGAGACATGGCGCAGTGCTGAGAAGAAAGATGAAGTACCTGTCAGGAGGTCAGCCTCGGGCTGGGAGAAGTGGGAACAGCACGGGCTCTAAAGGAATTCAGAACACGGGACTGGTTCCAGCCCTGTTCCTTACTAGCCACTTGATCCCGAGAAATACCCAGGAAATACCCTGTTTTTATATCCCAATTTAGAAACCGTATGAGCCTTGGATTCTTCATCTGTAAGCAGATGTGATAAGGCCTGTCTAGTAGGACAGTTGGAGTGTATGCAACGCAGGTGAAGCACCTGGCTCCGGGCCTGGTATAAATTAGAAGTTTAACAAATGGCGGATGACTGTTATTTCCAATATTTTTTAACCCGAGGCCCTAACACTCTGGGATTTTGTTGTTGCTGTCGTTGTTCTCCAGGACTTACCAGAGAATATACAGCTCAATAGGACATGGAATAATTCGCCCAAGAAGGAAGCTTCTTCCATAAAATTCAGTTAAGTATTTCCTCTCAGAGAATGCACCTCAAAATTTGGGTGTGCAGGAGTTTTGCCCAGCCAGGTGCAGCTCAAAGCTCCCATAATCTGTGTCAAAGACCAACTGCTTCTCTCTCTCCCAGCTGCTTTCCCACCCAAACCACTATTTTCATCCATTTTGTTACCATCCAAAATCTAGCCCGTGCTTACAATTGGTCAAATTGCACTTGAGATAACCTAGCTAGAATGCCTTTTTAATGGAGTCAGCTCTGGCTCTCCCTGCCCGGCAGAAAAGCACCTGGCCAGTGGCTTCTGGGCCACCCTTCCCGGGAAATTCAGCCTTATCGCTCAGGAAACCCTTGCAGATGATGGGTGTCCATCACCTAGATCTTGGGCTGTGTTCAACAGCAGTGGGACAAAAGCAGAGGACACCTTCCATTCTCTACCTCTGCCTGAGGTGGAGATTCCTCTCTGTTCATCCCCCATTCGAAAGAAACTGCTCAGAGTTGCTTTCCATTCCAGGCTTTTCTCTGACACTCTGAGAATCTGGCTCTGGACCCACCCAGCTTCATTAGAGTCAGCTCCTTCAGAAGGAACTGCAGTTTCCCAAAGCCCAAAATGCCCCAGCTCAGGGCACTGACACTCCACAACTCTCACCTGGAGCCCCACACCCTCACCCCTCTCTTGCATTTCCTCTACATCTTACAGGACTTCTCACCACCTTAACTATATGACTGCAGCTCCTAGACTCTACAACCCTATGGGTGGGCGTGAGTCTGGTTTACCTCAGCATCCCCACTACTAACCCAGGGCCTTCCACAGAGCAGACGCTGAGTGAATGGAAAAGAAACAAGCCAGCAAAGAGGAAGAATTATTTATTCAGATTTAATTTCACTTGCATTCTCAAAGAAGTCAAGGAAATCCAGGATTGCATATTTGTTTAATTTTGCAGAATAGATTGAGGTACAAGGCAACAATTAACTATCTTTTGATTTCTTGAGTTATCTCACGTATGTTATTGCTAATTTGCTCACAATTTTAAACAAATACTTTTTCCACTGCTATTATTATGTCACAATTCACAAAATGGAATGGATTTCCCAATCTGAATAAAAGACAAGACTCTCACTCCTAAACTGTATAAACAGCACTATGTGTGACTACTGTCATTCATAAACCTGGATGCTGAAGCTCATTCAACCATCCGTTAAAAGGAACATTTGAACAATTCCAACAGGAAACAAAGGTCAATCTCAAAGTCATCCAATAGAACAGAAACCCACTACTAAGAACGCTGACTGCTCGCTTGAAAGAGTGAAGAATGGGCCTCACGTCACACGAGGCAGTGGAAACTAATGGATGGGGCCCTGGAAGGTGCACGGGCCCAGACCCCCTCCCACTGGCCCCCACTGCAACTTGTGCTCAGACTCACTCTTCCCCCTCTCTCAAAGCCCATTCATGCAGGGGTGGGTAGGAAATGTGAGGTCCTCCACTGATCTTTAGCATATGGTGCAGGACTTTCACATAGCTGGTTTCAACGAGGGCCCTTGGACCCCACAGGAACTCGTAGCATGCAGGATCACTGCCGGGCACCTGCCGGTACTCCAGGTAGTTTTCCTGCACCAAATCTTGGGTGAGCAGCTTCTTGGGATCCTCAAAGATACCGTCTTCCCTCCCCTCAAACACCTCTAACACACTCAGCTCCTCCCAGATTTTCTCCTCAGGGGCACAGTCGCCCTCTATTGCAATTATGGCCAGGACAATTATCAGGAGGCCTGTCTTGGGCATGATCTGATTGTCACCCAGCAGGCCATCATAGGAGAGGCCCAGGCAGGTGACAAAGATGTACAAGTGGCCGATGGGGTCCACTTCCATCAGCTCGATGCCAAAGACCAGCTGCAAGGAATCGGAAGCTTTGCTGAAGATCACAGGAAAGAAGCGCTGCCAATTTCCGACGACATTCCCCAGCATTTCTGCCTTTGTGACCGGCTCCCTGGCTCGATACTTGAGGAGCAGAAAATGAACCAACTCAGCCACCTTCCTACAGAGTGCTGCTTGGAAGCCGGACTCCACGTCGGGGAAGGTGCTCGGCCCCTCCTCTTCTCGGTTGCTGGAGTCCTCATCGGATTGGCTCCCGAGAGTATAGTTGATGGTAGTGGGGAGGCTGGAGGCTCCCTGAGGACTCTGGGGAGGATCTGGTGACTCGGCAGCAGGCACCTCCCCCAGGGTGACTTCCACTAGAGTAGAAGAGGAGGAGGCAGCCTCCTGCTCCTCAGTAGCAGGAGGCTGTGCACCCACCAGGCCCAGGGCCTCTCCTCGGGCCTCAAGGCCTGCTTCAGGACTGCAGTGCTGACTCCTCTGCTCAAGAGGCATGATGACTCTGGTCAGGGCAGCAGGTGGGAGTGTGGGCAGGAGCTGGGCAATGGAGACCCACAGGCCTGGGGAGAGAGGGAGTGTGTGAGAGACCTCAGCTGAGAACTGAACTGAACCTTGGAGGCTCTAACAAAGGCTTACTTACAGATCTTCTCCTTCAGTGCTCCTCCGGGGGCCTCTGGTCCTCCATGTCAGCCTGTCCCCTCAGAACCTGAAGGAGGAAGTGAGAGGGCACCTCAGGGTACAGCCGGCCAGCGCATGCTGAGGCTGCAGGACTGAAAGCATTGAGGGTGAGGCCAGGCGCTCTGGAGTCCATGTGTTCTGGGACAGGTGGGGCCCTTGGTTTGAATCCAAGGCAAACCTTCACCGTTGGCACTATCTGAGCCCCCTCTACTCTGTGACCTGAGGACACTGCCTCAGACCAAGTCCTCACTGCCTTGTTCCTGGAGCTCCTGATTCCTGGGAGATGAATCCATGGGCCCCCAATGTGCAGACAGCAAACGCAGCCACGGATTCCCAGAACTGTCAGGAGGGTTGGCCAGACTCTGTGAGGTCCCCACTCTGCTGGGGTAGAGGGTCCCCTCTGTGCTCACTCAGGGCCCTCACCTTTCTCCTTATAGGGCCTAATCCCTCCCTTCTGCTGGCCTGAGAATCTCTCATGTCAAGAACTCACATACCTGATATGGTACAGAAAAACATGAGGGGACCCACATCTGGCCATACATTCCCAGGTCCTCCCGGGAAGGACAACGAGAGATGTCCAAATTTATGGAAGTCCATATGCCCTGGGTGAGGAGACTGCTTGGTCCTCACCTCCACTCCTAGCAGGGTCTGAGAGCCTCCCTCTACTGCCCTGAGTGCAGCCCCCTCAGACCAAGGCCTCCCCTTCCCTGACATCAATGATCCTGGGATAATGGAGGGACCTCAGCTGACAGCCCTGCCCAGGCTCTCTGAGGTAACAGCAGGAGCAGGGCAGATTTTTATGGGGCCCGCAGTCCGCATTCTGTCCCAGGGGTACCCTCAGTCCTCCCTCAGGCTCCTCACCGGGATGCTTGGCAGATCCTAGGACCACTGCATCTGTCCACCAGATGGGGGCCCCTTGGGGGTACGCCTTGGGCCCTGCAGATCCTGGGATTCCTCCCTCTGCTGACCTGAAGTCCCACTCTTCAGACCACAGCCCTCAACTCTCTTGTCACCCTGAAGGCGCAATGAGCACAGAGCACATTGGCCACTGTGCCCAGCATCCCCCAGCCCAAGGTTGCCACTGATCTGGACTCCAAGGTCCCCTCAGTCCTCCCTCTTCTTCCTCCCCATGACTCCTCAGAGGGCTGGGCCCCAACCCCCTGCTGAAGTGGGTCTGCATCCCTAGGATTCCCATAGCCGAATGAAAAGGTGCCTCAGTTTGAGACAGGGGTACAGTGGGCCCCTGTCGTGGCATGGTGGGTCCCCTCAGGACTCCATTGTCTTCCAGGAAAGCCTGGGCCCTTTCACTGCTTCCCAAAGGCCATACTCGCGATACCGAACCCCTTCCCTCCCTTAGCCGTAGACGTGAACCTCAGGACTCACGTGCCCGGCCGCCATTCCTGGAGCTTCTGTGACTTGATACCAGGGACGAAACCCGGATTCTGCCAGGATGGCGGTGGGGGTGGGGATGGGAATGGGGAATGGGGGTGGGGGATGGGGGATGGGGATGGGGTTGGTGCTGGGGGATGGGAATGGTGGTGAGGGTGGTGGTTAGGCTGCCCTCAGTTCCCTCTCAGGGTCCTGACCTTGATTCCTGGCACAGCGTGGGCCCTGACCTCTTCTAACCAGCCTTGCCCTGGCCACATTAAGCTCTGTCCCCAGAGTTCCCTGTGGCTAAAGTGGCAGGGGTTGGCGGGATGAGGTAGTGGCGACCCAGCCTGGAAGTCCTCCCCCGTGGGGTGGTCCAGGCCTGGCAGCAGAGGCAGCGCTGGATTATTTGAGGCCCTCTGTCTGAGGTGAGGCCCGCCTCAGTCCTCCCTCAGCGTCTTACCTTGCCTCCTCACCGAGCCTGGGCCTGCTTCCCTCCGCCGACATCACGCCGTTGCTCAGGGCGAGAATCTCGCGGTCTTCTGACGCCCAGTGCGCAAGTCAGTGGCGTCACATCCTGGCAACGGTACTTCCCTGAGTTCCGGGCAGGCATGGAACTGGATTCTTCCTGGATGGGGATCTGGATGCGGGTGGAGGTAAGCATGAAGATGGTGATGGGGCAACGGGTAAGGATTGGGACGTGGATCCTGAGGCTGTAGATCCTGGTGGGGTCGGGGGAGTTGGGGGTGGGAGGGGCCTTCGGTCATCCCTCAGGGTCCTGAAGTTGATGCCTGGCTGAGCCTGGACCGCCATGCTCTGCAGATTGTTTCTACTCCCCTCGGACCAAGTCTCTGACTCTGAGTCCCCCTGAAGTGGCATTGGGGGAAGGGGTGTGGTCTGGGTGACATCATTGCCTGCGTTTACCAGGGCTGACAAGAGGAGCTGAGCTGGATTCTGTGGTCCCTCTATGGTGGGGGGTGGGGGGCGGTGTGGACCCTCACTCCTCACTCAGGAGGGTCCTCTTCCTCACCTCCGGCTGTTGGATGAAGTGATGGGCAGGAGATGCTCAGTTTCTGTCACCTGTGAGCATTTGCACAGCTGCACCCCTTGTAGAGAATGCCTGCGGGTCCCAGGCCAGGTGTTCCCTGCGGGGCGGCAGCTCCCCTGGTTGTAGTAACCTCTGGGAGAAGACGCACACCTTCCCACCGGGGCTTCTCCCCAGCCAGAGCTACACTTGGCAAACCTTTGGTCCTAAATGATTTATTCTCTGAATCGAAGAAACAGGGTTTACATTATCTTCCAAGTATATGTGTAGGTAGCAATATATATATATATATATATATATATATATATATATATATATTTATTTCTATGAACTAACACCTACCCTTAGTATGCATGAGTCATTCTGATATCCTATTCTACTCCTATTTCAGTCATTGTGTTCTGTTGAAAGAATTTTTTTTTAAATTTAATTCTTCTGCCACTATGTTGGTTCCAGGTTGTTATTAGCAGAAGTCTGGAGTCATACTGCCTTAACCAACCAAATTTTCCTGGTGTCCTGCTATTACCTAGGGCTCTTGGCATCGTGTTTTCAGGGGCTGCCTCAGATTGTGCAATGAAGTGAAGTGGAAAATTTAAAACTTTTATTCTACCCATTCTGTCATCTACCGTGTAGGCAGGCTACAAACCTCCCCAACATCCCTGCTGCTAACCCCCTCCAACCCACACTGCAAGTGCCAAACACAAGTACCAGCTCAACACAGTCTTCAGTCTCACAATGGGCTTTCTCTGTTTTGTTATGTAGATTTTGTTGCTGATATTGGTTTTTTACTTACTGTTTCCATTCTGTCATTTTCCAGGTTTGATTTGGGAAGCAGAGCACAGCAGCCCAAATTTGTTGTAATGTCGGCGGCTACAGGTAAGGCACTAAATTGTAAATAATTTAAGCCGAGTTTACATTTTTACACTGTTGTGTTCCCCATGAATGAATATGTTATACTCCTCTATGGATTTCAAGCTTTTTTTTACCTGAATATGTCAGTACACTTCGAGGGTTGTCTCTATAAAGACCTTATACATTTTTATTAGACTTCTTTTCGGGCAATTCTTGAATTTTGTTGTTATTGCAAATGGCATATTGTCTATTAATTGTTGTAGTTAGTTATTGCTTTCGTGAGGTGAAGATTTTGATTTTGCTCTGGTAATCGGTTGCACACCTCGTTCTGAAGGCCGATGCACTCGGATATTCCACATACCTTTTCCTTTGAATTTTCAAAATCGATAATGGTATTATCACTAAACATTACATGTTCTTCCAACATTCATACCACTTACTCATTTTGGTACTTATAGCTCTTTGTGTCTCAATCCTGATTTCAAACGTAGCGGTAATAGCCTACATCTACTTCTCGTTCCTGACGTGAATGATAGTTACGTTTCACATTTAAGTATGTTTGCTGTTGATTTTAGGAAATGCAATTTCTCTTTGAATATAGGTTAAATACTTTTTTTTTTTTTTACCATGAACTCATATTAAATTTCTTTTAAAAGCTTTTTCTGTACCCGTTGACACAATCAAATTTTTTACTCCTCCATTTCGTATGTAAGGAATTACAATGAAACCGTTTTTTTTTTTTTCCCTAATGTTAAACCATATGTTATTTCCTTGGGCAGAGCCTGTTTATTCATTTAATATGCTAGTAATTTACGTAGAGTATTTACTGCTATGTAAGGGAGCTTACTTAATGTGTGTTTTTTTTTTTCCATCAAGGGTGGGATGTGGTCCTCATCTGGTTTTTGAATCCAGGAGGGCTAGTCTGGGAGAATGAATTGAACAATTGTAAATTGTTTTGTATGTTCTAGAAGAGATGAGATAAGATAGTGGTTAGTTTTCCCTGATCATTTGGTAGATTTGGCCTCCAATACTGCATAACCTGGAATGTTTGAAGGTGGCTTGAGCTTTGAATATTGTACAGTTTCAGTTTGTATAGTTTAATTAAAGTTTTCTTTTTCTTTTTGGATCAGTTTGGTTACTGATTTATTTTATTTCTACAAAGTGGTCAGTTTCATTTAGGATTTCACTTTTAATGGCATATTTATCATGAAAGAAGTTTTATTAGGGAAAGCCTTCACACATACAGAATAATAGAAACTAATGTAATGAACCCAGGATACTTGATACCCAGCATGAACAACTTTAAATACACAGCAAATCTGGTTCCAGTTAGACACTCGCCTATCTGCATATCAGCTTCTGGAATAACGTGGAGCAAATCTAAGGCATTATACCATTTCCTCTCTAAATAATTCAGTATGCATTTTTAAAAGATAAGGACGTTTTATTAAACAAAATCCCAATAGTTTTCATATCTGAAAAATTATATAAATGATTATCAAATGTTGAACTATTTTACATGCTTCTCTGGCTGACTTATACTTTATAAAAAATATATTTCTTTGATGGAGTACCCAAATATGGTAACATTCCCCCCACTTGCTTCACTGTGGAGGTTTCATACATGTATAATACAGCTAGGTTTGTGTGTGTGTGTAACATTCTACATTCTGTCCCATGATTCTCCAACTTCTTAAGTTACTTTTAGGCTTTACATACATTAAGCTTCACTGTTTGTGCTGTAAAGATCTATGGGTTTTGACAAATGCCTCGTGCCATTGTCTTAATCCGTTTGGGCTTCCATAACAAAAATAGTGTAGACTGGGTGGCTGATAAACAACGCAACTTTATTTCTCACATTCTGGAGGTTGGGAAGTCCAAGATCAAGGTGCTGGCAGAGTTCATGTCTGGTGGAGTCCTGCTCCCTAGTTCATAGACAGTTGCCTTTTCCCTATGTCCTCACATGGAAGAAGGGGCAAGGGATCTCTGTGGGGTCTATTTTATAAAAACACTAATCCCGTTCATGAGGACTCTGCTCTTACGATCTAGTCATACTCCAAATACCCCACCTTCTACCAAATACCATCACCTTGGTATTTCAGCAGATGAATTTTGTGGCAACACAAATACTCAGATGAAAGCAAGCATGCATCCACCATTACAGTATTACCATAGTAATTTGACTGCCCTGATAAATCCCTTGCCCCTGGCAGATAACCCCCTTGGCTACCACTGATAGGTTTTTCATCTTTATGATTTTGCCTTTTCCTGAATGTCATATAAATAGAATCCTATAACATGTAGCCGTTTTAGGCTGCTTTCTTTCACCTAGCATAATGAACTGAAGAGTCATGTATAATTTTGTGTGGCTTGGAACTTATTCCTTTTCATTGAGGAGTAGTAGTATCATTGTCTGGTTGTACCATAGTGTGTGTGTGTGTGTGTGTATATATATTTATATATCCATTCACCAAATGAAATACATTTTGGATGCTTCTATTTTTGGTGATTATGAAATAAACTTTGGTATACAATCAAATACAAATTTTTATGTAGACATAAGTTTTCACATCAATTGGGTAAATTGATTATGACTGCTGAATCTTATGCTAAGTCTATGTTCAGTTTTTTAAGAAAACACCAAACTGTCTTCCAAAGTTGCTGTACCATGTTGCATTTCCACCAGCAGTGAATGAGAGTTTCTGTTGCTCCACATCTTCCCTGGCAATTGATCTTGGTTTTGTTCTTTTTGTTTTGCTTTTTTATGGATTTTGGACATTCTAATAGGTGTGTACTGGTTTCTCATTTTAGTACACAATTATCTAGTGAGAACGGATGCTCAGTACTTTTATTATGCTTATTTACCATGTGTGTATCTTCTTTTTTGTGAAGAGTGTGTTCAGATCTTTGACTATTTTCATGTTTTTCCTATTGTTGCGCTTTAAGAATTCGTGTATGTTGTAGAGACATGTTCTTTATCACATATGTGTACCACAGATGTTTTCTGCTAGTCTGTGGCTTCTGTTTTCATTCTCTTAACATTGTCCTTTGAAGAGCATATGATGTTTGTTTTAATAAAACCTAGTTGGCAAATTTTTCTTTCATTGATCATGCTTTTGGTGTTGAATTTAAAAACTCACCACTGAACTCAAAGTTATGTGAATTTTCTCTTATGTTTTCCTATAGAGGGTTGTATAGTTTGCATTTTGCATTAGGTCTGTGATGTATTTTGAGTTAATTTTTCTGGAATATGTCAGGATGTGCCTAGGTTATTATAATTTGCATATAGATGTCTAATTGTTCGGGCACCTTTCGTTGGAGAAGCTGTACTTTCACCATTATTGCCTTTGTTGTGAATCACCTGACTGTATGTGTGCATGTCTATTTCTGAGCTCTGTTCTGTTTTATTAATCTATGTGTGCATTCTTTGCTAATGCTTATGTCCACTACCAAATTCATATTTTGAAGCCCTCAGCCCAGGGTGTCTGCATTTGGAGATGAGGCCTCTAAGGAAGTAATTAATATTAAAAGAGGTCATAAGGGTGGGGCCTTGATCCCATAGGATTAGTGTGGTTATAAGAAGTTAGAAGAGACAGACGAAATTACTTGTGTGCCTGCACTAGCTCTGTCTCTCTCTCTCTGTCCCCCCCACCCCCGCACATGCACACAGGAAAGGCCAAGTATGGATATATTGAGAAAGGGCTATCTACAAGCCAGGAATAAGGCCATCAGCAGAAGCCAACCCAGCCAGTCTTTGATCTGGGACTTCCATACTTCAAAACTGTGAAAAAAAAAATAAATTTGTTTTGTTTCAGCTACTCAGTCCATGGAATTTTGTTAGGGCAGCCTGAGCTTACTAAGACATAACCCCAGGTAACACAGTTTTTTTTGTTTTCTCCTAAAAAAAAAAAAAACATAATTTTGACCTTTAAGTCTGTCGTTCATTTTGAGTTACATTTTTGTATGTCCTAAGATGTGTGCAATGGTTAGGATTATGTGTCAACTTGTCTAGGCTATAGTGCACAGCCGTGTGGTCAAACAGTACTCTAGATGTTGTTGTGAAGGTATTTTGTAGTTGTGATTAACATTTACCATCAGTTGACTTTAAGGGAAGCAGTTTAACCTCCATAATGTGGATGGGCCTCATCCAATTAGTTGAAGGTGTTAAGACAAAAGACCAAGGTTTCCTGGAAAAGGAAATCTACCACAAGACTAACATAAAAATGTTGCGTGAGTTTCTAGCCTGCTGGCCTGCCTCACAGATTTGGGATATACGAGACCTCATAATCACATGAGATAATTCCTTATGAAATCTTTATCTTTCTTTCTCTCCCTCCCTTTTTACATAGATAGATATGTAGGTAGGTAGGTAGGTAGATAGATAGATAGATAGATAGATAGATAGACAGACAGAAAGCAATTATGGATTGAAATTCAGTTTTGCATATGGATATCCAACTGTTCTAGACCCAGTTGAATACACTATCACTTCTCTCCTCTAATCTTCATTTGTATCTTTATCAATATTTGGCTTTTATATATATGCATATACATGTGGATCCATTCCTGGACTTTATTCTCTTCTTTTTATGTGTTTCTAAAATTATGACAATTCCACACTATACTGATTATTGTTAGTTTATAAACCTTCAAATGAAGTAGGGGTACCCCTCTGTATTTATTCTTTTTCACACAGCCGATAAAGCATACCCGAGACAGGGAATGTTACAAAAGAAAGATGTTTATTGGACTTGCAGTTCCACGTGTCTGGGTAGCCCTCACAATCGCGGTGGAAGGCAAGGAGGAGCAAGTCATGTCTTACATGGATGGTGGCAGACAGAGAGAGAGGGCTTGTGCAGGGAAACTGCCATTTTTAAAACCATCAGATCTCTTGAGACTTATTCACTATCACGAGAACAGTATGGGAAAGACCCAACCCCATGATTCAATTATCTCCCACTGGGTCCCTCCCACAACATGTGGGAATAGTGGGAGCTGCAAGATGAGATTTGTGTGGGGAGACAGAGCCAAACAATATCATTCCACCTGTGGCCCCTCCCAAATCTCATGTCTTCACCTTTCAAAACCAATCCTGCCTTCCCAACAGTCCCCCAAAGTCTTAACTCATTTCAGCGTTAACGCAAAAGCCCACAGTCCAAATCTTGAGAAGTTGTCAAAGGACACTCAGTTTTCTTCAGTTAATCATGTAAAAGGACTGCACTGACGTGGTTAAATTCCCAGGACTCTCAGTTCTTTAGGAATGGACTAAATATCTGGTATCATCACTTACAAAAGTGTCTTGAACTTGATATAATTTATGTTCAGAAATTAGTTCATATTGTTTATTTTTATCTTTTAATTCAATTTTCTTCATGAGCTTTTTGAAGGCCCCCTGGATATGCACCCTGTATAAAGGAGAAAAATTCTTGTGACTACTAATTTTGACCGAAATTATTGTTGATTTAATTTATACAAACACAAAAGGTGATACAAACATTTTTATAGCACTTAATGAACATATTTGTGAAATAAATGCATTCAAAAACAAACTAAAACAGAAAAAAATAAAAATATAAAATAAAATAGTACACAGAAAATTGCTAATTGTGGTGACCTCTGAGGTGCGGGCTGAATTGTGGAGGAACTTTATGCAGAGAAGAATTGTGAATTATCTGTATTTTAGATTTCTTTTGCAACAAGAATATAGGCACTATTACCTTTTTAATTACAATATCTAAATAAGCCTAACAGCAAAAACAGTAGCTGTGTGTTAGTTAAAGTAACTGAAGTAACTGCTAGCTGATGCAATAGGCAAACCCTGGAATTTGAGTGACTTGACAAAACACAAGTTTATTTTATGTGCACATGAGTCCTGATGTGGTTTCACAGGGCCTCTCCACTCTCCGGTGACCCAGGTATCCAGGCAGCTTCCACCTTGGGATTCCACCATCTCAACATGAGGCTGCCATCTTTACTATTAGATGGAGGGAGAAAGCATGGAAATGGCACACTGGCTCTCAGATGTATGTCTAGATGTGACTAACAATGCTTCTGCTCATGTTTCAGTGGTAAGGGGTTGTCACATGACCCTTCCTAACTACAAGTGGACTGTACTGTTCCCATGTATCCAGGAAAGAGAGGAAGATGAGATGTGGGTGAGCACTATAGTCTCTCCCATAAACTGTTACATAGTAGGTGCTCAACAAAAAGGAACTATTATTATTTGCTCTGACATCCGTCCTCTTCATTGCTGGGAGGAGTTTCTGAGAAAACCAGATTTTCTTCACGTTCTCCAACTTTTTTTAAGTGTGTGCTGTATGACAGATGCTTTCAAATTCAGGATCACATGTAGTTTTCTAAGGATCCAGTATACCTCAGCCCCTCGTGTGATATACTAACTTCTTCCCTTACTCGTTTAGTTAGATATACTATCTTCACTTACTAACACTTTTCTGCACTATCATTTGCAATATTAATGTCTGAAACCTTAGTAGGCTGAGAATTTCTCATTCTTTTAATTGATGGGTAAAACCTTAACCTGTGGGTCTCTGCTACCCTCCTGTTACCTGAACGTGTCTGTTCAGATGCCATTAGACACATTGAAAGCTATGTCTTTCCTGTGGGGCATATCCACAGACCAGAAGTAGTGCCAAGAGAGTTTTTTTTTTTTCATTTTTGATTTTTTTTTTTCATTTCTAATCAGAGCCAGCATGCCTACCAAGGAACCACTTTTCGTCTCCTAGGAGAACTTTAGGGTTTTAGGAATTCAGCTTCAGTAGATATTTGCCCCACAGTGATTTTGACAGTCCTTCCTCATCTATCACTTATGAAGGAGATGTTGTGAACTGGACTGTGTCCCCACCCCCACCAAAATTCGTATGTTGAAACCCTAAGACCCAATGTGACGTATCTGTAGATGAGGTCTTTGGGAATAATTAGAGTTAGATGAGGTCATTAAGGTGGAACCTTCATGATGGGATTACCGCTCTTATAAGAGACATCAGAGGGCTTGCTTGCATTCTCTCTTTCTGTCATGTGCAGACACACAGAGAAGGTAGCTGTCTACAAGCCAGGAAAAGACCCTCACCAGGCATCAAACCTGCTGGAACCTTGATCTCAAACTTCCTGGCCTCCAGAAATGTGAGAAACATCTACTTATTTTTTAAGCCACCCAGTGGTACTTTGTTATGGTACTTTGTTATGGCAGCCTGAGCTAATACAAGAGGCTTTGGCTTTTGACCATCTATGTTTGTGCTCTGTGGCCAGTTTCCAATGAGACAGCCTATTAAAGTCCTACTGTAAATATAGGATGGTTTCAAACACTTTCAAACTTCAGGGTTGTATCCCAGGAACTGATACATTATAAGTCAAAATCAGATGCTACTCACCAGCTCATTTGGAAAACATTTTAAGAATGTGTTGAAGACATCCAACAGGATGATCAGATGTCTAAAGGTCGCTATTCAAAGTCAAATGTATTTTTGCTATTAGAGGGGCCCCAGTGTGAAGAACAGGGACAGTAAGGGGACTTCTGCAGAAAGTAGAACTGTTCTGTGTTAGGAGAAGGGCAGGTGACTCTTGGCTGTCCCACTGGAAGTAGGGCACAGCCTTTAAAGGATGCAACCATGAAGAGCTTAGCAGCAAGCTAGATTCCAGAATTGGACAGGCAGGCACGTGGGGCAAGACCATTGTGGAAGGGTGCTATAATTCGGGAAAGTGCTGGGAATGCACAGAAATGCTGGCACCTGGACAGAGTTGGCTCTCAAGGAACCACAGACGATTCCTAAATTGTGTTGGTTCTCATTGTCGCCTTCCTTCTTGTCTTAGTTATTTCATGCTGCTGTAACAAAATGCTATAGACTGGGGGTCTTACACAACAGATGCTTGTTTTCTCCCAGTTCTGGAGGCTGGGAGGCCAAAAGTCAGAATGTCAGTATGGTAGGTGTCTGGTGAGGGTCCTCTTTCTGGCTTATAGATGCCCACCTTCTCTGTGAGTCCTCACATGGCAGAGAGAGAAAAAGAAAAATGTGCAAGCTCTCTCGCATTTCTTCCTATAAGGACACTGATATGGTCTGGATCAGTGTCCGCACCAAAACTCACGCTGAATTGTAATCCGCAATGTTGGAGGTGGGGCCTGGTGGGAGGTGATTGGATCATGGGGGCAGATTTCTCATTAATAGTTTAGTACCATCACCTTGGTACTGTGCTCAAGATAGTGAGTGATTTCTCACGACATATGGTCATATAACAGTGTGTGGCAATGCCCCCCCGTCTCTCTTGCTCCTGCTTTCACCAAGTGAAGAGCCTGCTCCTTCTTTGCCTACTGCCATAAGTAAAAGCTTCCTAAGGCCTCTCCAGAAGCAGATGCTGCCATGCTTCCTGTACATCCTGCAAACCGTAAGCCAATTAAACCTATTTTTTAATAAATTACCCAGTCTCAGGTATTTCTTTATAGCAATGCAAGAATGAACTAATACAGACATTAATCCAATCGTGAGGGCCTACGCTCTCAGGAGCTCGTCTAACCCTAATTACTTCCCAAAGGCCCCATCTCCAGACCGCTACATTGGGACTTAGAGCTTCAACATATACATTTTTTTTGGAGGGGAGCACATTTCAGTCCATAGCACTTCTTTAGGCATACTTTTTGTAGCTTGACCACAGGGTGCTTCTTTTGGTTGCCTGAGAGACATGGATTCCTGAGAAGTAAATAGCAAGACGAAGGTCTGCTTCAGGTTGGGACGAGAAGGAATGACATACACTCAGATGAATTCAGACCACGTGTATTAGTTTGCTTTGGCTATCATAACAAGGTACCACAGACTGGGGGAGCTTTAGCGTCAGAAATGTATTTTCCCAGTCCCGGAGGCTACAAGTTCAAGCTCAAAGTGTGGGCAGGGTTGAGTTGTCCTGAGGCCTCTCTCCTTGACTTGTAGATGGCCATTCTCTTCCTGTGTCTTCACATGGTCTTTCCTCTGTGTGTGTCTGTGTCCTAATGTCCTCTTCTTATAAGGACACCAGTCATATTGGATTGGGGCCCATCCTAATCTAGCAGGGATACAATCCCAACCCTGTTGCTTATTAGCCGTGTAATTATGGGGAAATTATCAAGCCGCATGAGCATCAGGTTCTTCATCTGTGAAGTGAAGCAGGTTTGATAAAGTCTGTCTTGTAGGACTTTTGGAGTGTGTGCAATGTAAGTAAAGCACTTGGCTCAGGGCCTGGCATATATTAGATCGTTAATGTTTGGCAGTTATTTGTGTTACTATTTGGAACTCAGAGCCTACCATAGATTCCTCTGGGAATTTTGTTGTTGCTGTTGTTATTGTTATCTAGGAAACCTCAGAGTACAGTACAGAGAATACCAACTCAGCCCAAAGTGTTGCTTCATAGACAAAACACAGTAGAATTTCCCTCCTAGATAATCTGTTGTTTAATTTGTGTGTGGAGGAGTCTTCTTCAGCTGGATGCAGCTCAATGTCCCTGGAATTTGAGTCCAGGACCAACTCTTTTCCTCCCTCTCAGCTGCTTTTCCATCTCAACCACTATTTTCATTCATATAATCACCATCCAAAATCTAGCCCATGCTTAGGAATGGCCAAATTACACTTGAGATAACCTAATTAGAATGCCATTTGACTAGAGTCAGCTCTAGCTCTCCCTCTAAGGCAGAAGAGTAACTTGCTAGTGGCTTCTGGGCCTCCCTTCCTGAGAGATTCACCCTTACCTCCCAGGAAACCCTTGTAGATGATGAGTATCCATCACCTAGCTCTTGGGCTGTATTCAACCGCACTGGGATAAGAGCACAGGATGCCTTCCATTCCTGCCCCTGGTGGAAACTCGTCTATGTTCATCCACCAACCATAACGAACTGCTCAGAGCAGTTTTCCATTCCAGGCTTTTCTCTCACTGAGAATCTGACCCTGGACCCACCAGCTTCATTAGAATCAGCTTCCTCAGAAGGAACTGCAGTTTCCCAAAGCCCAAAAGGCCCTGGCTCAAGGCATTTACACTCCACCACTCTCACCGGGAGCACCACACATTCTGCCCTCTCTTACTTTTCCTTTAGGTCTTAGAGGAAATCTCACCAACTTAATTTTATGACTATAGCTCCTAGACTCTACCACCCTTTGGGTAGGGGTGGGTCTGACTTATGCCAGTATCTCCACTAACATAGGGCCTTCCAAAGAGCAGATGCTCAGTGAGTGTTTGAGAAAGAATGAGCCAGTGACCGGGACTTCCATTTAAGATATAATTTCTCCTACATCCTTGAATAAGCCAAGAAAATCCAGGTACACATATATGGCTTAATTTTATAGAACAGCACATGAATAAAAAGCCGACAATTAACTGTCTTTTCTTTTTATTTCTATTTTTTAGAGTAAAGTGAGAGCAAGTTTATTAAGAAAGTAAAGAAATAAAAGAATGGCTACTCCATAGCCCCGAGGGCTGCTGGTTGCCTTTTTTTTTTTTTTTTTTTTGAGAGAGAGTCTCACTCTGTCGCCCAGGCTGCAGTGCAGTGGCGTGATCTCGGCTCACTGCAAGCTCCGCCTCCCTGGTTCACGCCATTCTCCTGCCACATTCTCCCAAGTAGCTGGACTACAGGTGCCTGCCACCATGCCTGGCAAATTTTTTGTATTTTTAGTAGAGACAGAGTTTCACTGTTGTAGCCAGGATGCTGTCGATCTCCTGGCCTTGTGATCCACCCCCTTTGGCCTCCCAAAGTGCTGGGATTACAGGCGTGAGCCATGGCGCCCGGCTGGTTGTCCATTTTTATGGTTATTTCTTGATTATATGCTAAACAAGGGGTGGACTATTCATGAGTTTTCCAGGAAAAAAGTGGGGAATTCTTGGGACTGAGGGCTCCTCCCCTTTTTCAGCCATATAGGGTAACTTCCAAACGTTGCCACAATAAAAAAAGAGAATTTTAGGCCAATATCCCCAATGAACATCGATGCAAAAATCCTTAATAAAATACTGGCAAACCGAATCCAGCAGCACATCAAAAAGCTTATCTACCATGATCAAGTGGGCTTCATCCCAGGGATGCAGGGCTGGTTCAACATACACAAATCAATAAACATAATCCAGCATATAAATAGAACCAAAGACAAAAACCACATGATTATCTCAATAGATGTAGAAAAGGCCTTGGACAAAATTCAACAGCCCTTCATGCTAAAAACTCTCAATAAATTAGGTATTGATGGGGCATATCTCAAAATAATAAGAGCTATTTATGACAAGCCCACAGCCAATATCATACTGAATGGCCAAAAACTGGAAGCATTCCCTTTGCAAACCAGCACAAGAGAGGGATGCCCTCTCTCACCACTCCTATTCAACATAGTGTTGGAAGTTCTGGCCAGGGCAATCAGGCAGGAGAAAGAAATAAAGAATATTCAATTAGGAAAAGAGGAAGTCAAATTGACCCTGTTTGCAGATGACATGATTGTATATTTAGAAAACCCCATCATCTCAGCCCAAAATCTCCTTAAGCTGATAAGCAATTTCAGCAATGTCTCAGGATGAAATCAATGTGCAAAAATCACAAGCATTCTTATACACCAATAACAGACAGAGAGCCAAATCATGAGTGAACTCCCATTCACAATTGCTTCAAAGAGAATAAAATACCTAGGAATCCAACTTACAAGGGATGTGAAGGACCTCTTCAAGGAGAACTACAAACCACTGCTCAATGAAATAACAGAGGACACAAACAAATGGAAGAACATTCCATGCTCATGGGTAGGTAGAATCAATATCGTGAAAATGGCCATACTGCCCAAGGTAATTTATAGATTCAATGTCATCCCCATCAAGCTACCAATGATTTTCTTCACAGAATTGGAAAAAACTACTTTAAAGTTCATATGGAACCAAAAAAGAGCCTGCATTGCCAAGACAATCCTAAGCCAAAAGAACAAAGCTGGAGGCATCACACTACCTGACTTCAAACTATACTACAAGGCTACAGTAACCAAAACAGCATGGTACTGGTACCACAACAGAGATATAGACCAATGGAACAGAACAGAGCCCTCAGAAATAATACCACACATCTACAACCATCTGATCTTTGACAAACCTGACAAAAACAAGAAATGGGGAAAGGATTCTCTATTTAATAAATGTTGCTGGGAAAACTGGCTAGCCATAAGTAGAAAGCTGAAACTGGATCCCTTCTTTACACCTTAGACAAAAATTAATTCAAGATGGATTAAATACTTAAATGTTAGACCTAAAACCATAAAAACCCTAGAAGAAAACCTAGGCAATACCATTGAGGACACAGGCATGGGCAAGGACTTCATGTCTAAAACACCAAAAGCAATGGCAACAAAAGCCAAAATTGACAAGTGGGATCTAATTAAACTAAAGAGCTTCTGCACAGCAAAAGAAACTACCATCAGAGTGAACAGGCAACCTACGGAATGGGAGAATATTTTTGCAATCTACCCATCTGACAAAGGGCTAATATCCAGAATCTACAAAGAACTCAAACAAATGTACAAGAAAAAAACAACCCCATCAAAAAGTGGGCAAAGGATATGAAAAGATACTTCTCAAAAGAAGACATTTATGCAGCCAAGAGGCACATGAAAAAATGCTCATCATCACTGGCCATCAGAGAAATGCAAATCAAAACCACAATGAGGTACCATCTCACACCAGTTAGAATGGCGATCATTAAAAAGTCAGGAAACAACAGGTGCTGGAGAGGATGTGGAGAAATAGGAACACTTTTACACTGTTGGTGGGACTGTAAACTAGTTCAACCATTGTGGAAGTCAGTGTGGGGATTCCTCAAGGATCTAGAACTAGAAATACCATTTGACCCAGCCATCCCATTACTGGGTATATACCCAAAGGATTAAAAATCATGCTGCTATAAAGACAAATGCACACATATGTTTATTGTGGCACTATTCACAATAGCAAAGACTTGGAATCAACCCAAATGTCCAACAATGATAGACTGGATTAAGAAAATGTGGCACATATACACCATGGAATACTATGCAGCCATAAAAATGATGAGTTCATGTCCTTTGTAGGGACATGGATGAAGCTGGAAATCGTCATTCTCAGCAAACTATCGCAAGGACAGAAGCCCAAACACCACATGTTCTCACTCATAGGTGGGAATTGAACAGTGAGAACACTTGGACACAGGAAGTGGAACATCACACACTGGGACCTGTTGTGGGGTGGGGGTAGGGGGTAGGGAAAGCATTAGGAGATATACCTAATGTAAATGATGAGTTAATGAGTGCAGCACACCAACATGGCACATGTATACACATGTAACAAACCTGCACGTTGTGCACATGTACCCTAGAACTTAAAGTATAATAAAAAAACACAAAATATTTTAAAAAATAGAAATGAGGACTGCAATAATCAAGAGGATTTTCTTGCTATTTTATTATGAATACACTTGTCAGCAAAAATGCCTTTGATGTTAATCCAAGTTGTGTGTATCTTTCTTTCTTTTTCTTTCTTGCTTTGCTAAATAGTATACAATTGTTCAGATGCAGCACAGTTTGTTTAGCCAATACCCATGGAAGGATATTTGGGTTGTTTGCAGATTTTGGGCAAATATGAATAGAACTTTTGTAAAAATTCAGGTGTAGGCTTTTGTGTGAACAAACGTTGTTATTTCTCCCAGGACTGGCATTGCTGAGTCATGTAAGTGTATGTTTTTGGGAAATTACCAAATCATCTTCTGCAATGGCTATGACATTTTACATTCCCACAGTAATGTACGAGTTTCAAGTTGTTCTTTATCCTTACTAGCACTTAGTAATGTCAATTTTTTTATTTTAATCATTTTCCAATGTGTGTAGTGTTATCTCATTTTGATTTTACTTTACATTTTTCTGATGGTTAATGATGTAAAACAATTTTTATGTGCTTATTTGCCATTATATGCCCACTTTGGTGAAGTATTTATTGAGGTATTTTGCCCCTTATCAAAACTGGGTTAGGCCGGGCATGGTGGCTCACGCCTGTAATCCCAGCACTTTGGGAAGCTGAGGTGGGCAGATCATGAGGTCAGGAATTCAAGACCAGCCTGACCAATATGGTGAAACCCCGTGTCTACTAAAAAATACAAAAATTAGCCAGGCATGGTGGCATGTGCCTGTACTCAGGAGGCTGAGGCAGGAGAATCGCTTGAACCTGGGAGGCGGAGGTTGCAGTGAGCTGAGACCACGCCACTCCAGCCTGGGTGACAGAGCAAGACTCCGTCTCAAAAAAAAAAAAAAAAAAGAGTGAGACTGTGTCTCAAAAACAACAAACAGCAACAAAAAAAACTGGGTCATGTGTTTTTTAATTGTTAAATTTTGAGAGCTCATTACGTATTCTAGACACAAATCCTTTGTTGGATATACGATCTGCAAATATTTACTTCTCGTCCGTTGTTGGCTTTTTGACTTTTTTTATTGTTGAGCGAAAGTTTTTAATTTTGAGAAATTCTAATTTATTTGCTTCCTCTATGAATCCTACTTTTGTTGTCATGTTCAAGACCTCTTTGCCTAGTTCAGGTCAAGAGATTTTCTGCAATGCTTTCTTTAAAAGTGTTGTTCTTTTTCATTTAACATTTAGGTCTTTGATACATTTTTTACACCTGGATATCTAATTGTTCCAATATCATTTATTGAAAAGACCAAAATTTGTCAACTGAATTGCTTTAGGTCTTGGGAAAACTCTACAGGCCGTACTTATGTGGGTGTACTTCTGGGCTCTCTACTCAGTTTCATTGATCGGTGTCCATGCCTTAACCAACAGCACAAGGTCTTGATCACTACAGGCTTATCTTCAAATCAGGTGCTATAATTCTTCTGAACTTCCAAATTTATTATGCTTTTTATAACTTTTTGACAAATAAAAATGCCTATATAGTTACTTTTTACATGGGGTGAATACATTTAAGATCTGCTCTCTTAGCAAATTTCAAGTATGTATAATACATTATTATTAACTATAGTTACCATGTTGTATATCAGATCTCCAGAACTTACTCGTCTTCTGACTGAAATTTTGTACCCATTGACCAGGATTCCTCTGTTTCCACCAACTTCCAGCCCTTGACAACCACCTTTCTACTCTCTCTTTCTATGAGGTTGATTTATTTAGATTCCCCATGTAAATGAGATTATGCAGTATTTGTTCGTTTGTGCCTGATTTATTTTACTTAGTATAATGTCCTCCAGTTTCATCCATGTTGCTGCACATGACAGGATTTCATTTTTTTATGTCTGAGTAATAACAGTTTCTTTATTCCTCCATCCACTGATGGACACGTAGGTTGTTTCCATACCTTTGCTACTGCGAATAATGCTGCAATGAACATGGGAGTGCAGATGTCTCTCTGAGATCCCAATTTTAATTTCTTTGGATATTTACCCAGAGCTGGGATTGGTGGATCATGGGCGTTATTTTTTGTTTCCTGAAAAACTTCCGTACTGTTTTCCATAATGTCTGTGCCATTTGACACTCCCAGCAACCAGTATACAAGGATGTTCTTTCGTCCCCATCCTTACCAATGCTTATCATTTGACTTTTTGATAATAGCCATTCTAAGAGGTAAGATGATATCTCATTGTACTTTTGATTTTCATTTCCCTGATGATTAGTGATGCTGATCACTTTTTTATATACCTCTTGGCCTTCCTTAGAGAAATGTCCATTCAGATATTTTGCCTATTTTGTTTATTTTACTGTTGAATTATATGAGTTCCTTATATATTTTGGATGTTAGCTCTCTATCAGACATGTGGTTTGCAAGTATTTCCTCCAATTCCATAGGTTCCCTTTCCATTTCATTGATTGTTTCCTTTGCTGTGCAGAAACTTTTTCAGTTTGATTGAACTCCGTGTGTTTATTTTTGCTTTTGTTGCCTGAGCTTTTGGAGTCACAGTCATAAAGTCATTGCCAGGAACAATATCAAGGAGCTTTTGCATCCCCAGGATAAATTCCACTTGATAATGGTGCATAATTCTGTTAATATGCTGTTGAATTCAGTTTGCTAGTATTTTGCTGGGGACTTTTGCATCTGTGTTTAATAGCATATTATGATTGTTTTAGATATTCTAGTTCCTTTTCCCTTCCATGAACTTTTGGAATCAGCCTATTTATATTTACAAAAATCCTGCTGCAATTTTGATAGGTATCTCTTTGAATATATAGATCAAATGAGTGAGAATTGACATCTTCACTAGGTTGGGTCTACCAGTCCACTAACACGATATGTGTCTCTATCAATTAGTTAATTATTTAGGTCGTATTTGATTTATTTAATCAGCATTTTGTTATTTTCAGCATATAGATCCTACGCATGATTTTTTAGATTTATACAGACATATTACGTGTTTGGAGCTATTAAAATGGTATTTTAAACTTTTGATACCCCATTTTTTACTTTTGTAGTTATATGTAATAACACTTCATTTTTGTATGCTGACCATGTAACCTTGCTGAAGTTCTTGTAGTTTCCTTAGGGATTTCCCTGGCTTCCTCCCAGGCTGCTGGGTATGAAAAGGCTCATGGGTGCCAAGCCAGCAAATGAGACCCATGCCTTCTCAAGGCTGTACTCCCACTGCTATAGGTTATTCCAGATGCCAAGTGCCTCACCCACTGAAACAGCCATGAGCTGGCCAGCCAGGGCCCCCCACTCGGCCTGAGACTTTAGTCCCCAGAAGGTAGAGATTAGAATCCTTATATGTTCTTTGCATCAGAGAGGAGACTAAGGACAGTTGTGCCCATTGAAAACAACGTGCTGGACTCTGACTGGTGCCCAAGAAAGCTGGTAAAGGTGGGGAGAGGCAGGCACAGCCCTGGCCCTTAACTAAGGCAAGGTCCCTGGAAGATTCCACTCGATCCATCCTGGACCTACTGCAGCCATAGCCTTCACTCTGGTCATCCTCCAGGTGAAAGTGTTGGAAGAAAAAAAAGTGAAAAGAGATGGGAGGAGGGAAGAGAAGACACGATCTCTAGGCTATCTACCAAGACTATAGAAATAGACCAGCTGTATAGAAACATTGGGGAAAGATAGAAAGGAGGAGCAATCACTTTGTCTATAGGAGAGAACTCCTGGAGTTATTTGCTGCTATGATTTTGTTTGAAATACAGGAATTTGATTTGTTAGTGTTCTGGAGATACTGTGAAAGGAAAAGTGAGGATCTCAGAAAAGCAGCGAGTCAGCAGGAAAGTCAGAACTGGACAACCAGCCCAGACCTGGTTCCTTGAAGAGGCCACCCTCCCCGACAAGCTGTGCAAAATGCTACTGTTGGGACAATATCTTCCCGCAGAGAACCTACCCCTCCCTAGGGCCCCACTGACCTCCCTGGGACTATCAACATGATGGCTAGACATGACTCAGGTTCTCATGGATGAATTTATCCACTCCCCCTACTCACATGGCTTGCTCTAGAAGGCCTCTTCTTCTTTGCAGCAGCTAGACATGAGTCACCTTCTAAATAATCAGAAACAGAGGCTGCAGGTACAAGATAGACTAATAAGGGGAAAAAAACAGCAGTTTTTGGTACAAGTTCCAGACAGAATTATTTAAATACGTACTGCCAATTTCAAATATAAAGATACTCAGTGGTACTGAGGAGAGGAGGAAAGGAGAAGATTAAGAAACCACAGCTAGGGCCTCAGACCTTCATGGAATGGCAATTGCCCAACCCACTTCCACCTCCACTCCTGTGGGACAACCTTCCCCTCCCCCTCTGCCATCAGATGTGCACTCTTCACAGCCTGGCATGCTCATACACAAGCCCCAGGGACTGTGTCCAGTACTTTGAGGAATGATGTTGGACTGAAGGGAAAGTATGACCCTGATTACAGTCGACTATAGAGAACCAGCTTTAAATCACTCTTTGGGAAAATAGTAGCCCTGTTTTTGTTTTTTTTTTTAAAAAGGAAGGAAAAGGGAAGGAAGGGGGAGAGGAAGTGAGGGAGAGAGAAAAGGAAGAATTTTTTTTTTTTTTAAAAGAACGCTGAAGCAAATATGTGAGAAGATAGGGTCTGCTTTGGAGAGGAGGGAAAGGAAAGGAAGGGAAAGGAGAAGGAAATAAGAATGTGGATGACAGGTTGTACAGTGGTAAGAGCCTGGGACAGGGGTGAGGAGATTCACATTCCAGTCCCTGCTCTCCTGCTAACTTACTAAGTAGCACGTGCTATCTCTTCCCTGAGTCTCAGTTTCCCCATCTGTGCAATGGGGGGAATGTTGGGGAGTTAGAGCCGCCACCAAGGTCCCTGTGTGCTCTGCTATCTTGGGGAAAGGCGGACTTGCTCACAGAATGAGGCTGTCAGTGAGGATGAATTTTATTTGATTAAAGTAGTAATGGATTCAGTAAATATAAACATCAGCTCTGTTGACAAAAGGTTTCTAAACTAATACTCTCAATCACCCATCAATTAGCACAAATGGCATCTTATCCTTCAACTTGCTTTTAAAAAACAGCTTTATTGAGATACAATTCAAATACCATAAAATCTCCCATTTATACCTACAATTCATTGTTTTTACTGTGTTCACACGATTGTGCAACCATCACCACAATCAATTTTAGAATATTTCTATCTTCCCAATAAGAAGCCCTGTACCCATTAATATTCCTTCTTCATTTCCTTCCAGCCTCACATCCCCAGCCCCAGGCAATCACTAGTCCACTTTCTGTCTCTGTTTAAGTTTGCCTATTCTGAGCCTTTCATATAAATAGTATCATATAATATGTAGTCTTCTGTTAATAGCTTTTTTTACATAGCATAATATTTTCAAGCTTCATCTATGTTGCAGCATGTATAACTTCATTCTTTTTAGGGCCAAATAATATTCCATTGTATGAATATGCCACATTTTGTTTATCTACTCTTCCACTGATGGACATGTAGGTTGTTTCTACCTTTGGGATATTGTGTTTTTTTTTTTTTTTTTTTTTTTTGAGACAGTCTCGCTCTGTCACCCAGGCTGGAGTGCAGTGGCGCGATCTCGGCTCACTGCAAGCTTCGCCTCCCGGGTTCACGCCATTCTCCTGCCTCAGCCTCTCCGAGTAGCTGGGACTACAGGCGCCCGCCACCACGCCCGGCTAATTTTTTTTGTATTTTTATTAGAGAGGGGGTTTCAACAGGTCTGGATCTCCTGACCTCCTGATCCGCCCGCCTCGGCCTCCTTTGGGATATTGTGAATAGTGCTGCCATAAAAATTTTTGTACAGGTTTTTGTGTGGACATATGTTTTCATTTTTCTTGGGTGTATACCAAGAAGTGGAATTGCTGGGTCAAATGATAGCTCCATGTTTACATTTTTGAACAACTGCTAAACCTTTCAAAGTGGCTGCACTATGTTACAATCCTAGCAATGTATGATGGTTTCAATTTCTCCACATCCTCACCAATACTTGTTGTTACCTGTCTTTTAGATTCCAGCCATCTTAGTGGATGTGAAGTGGTATCTCACTGTGGTTTTGATTTGTATTTCCATAATGCCTAATAAGATCTGGCTTCTTTTATTATGCTTATTGGTCATTCGTATATGTTCTTTGGAGAAATGTCTATTGAAATCTTCTGCCCATTTTAAAATTAGGATATCTGTCTTTTTATTTTTGAGTTGTAAGAGTTATTTATATACTCTTGATACTAGTGTATCATAAAATATATGACTTACAAATACTATAATTTTTCAGGGCGCTGGTTTTTTCCTCTATCCAGTACAAAGGCCATGACAAGTGAATTCCTTTATCATCTCATCCATCTGATACTGTAGCAAGTTCCCAAGCAGATGATCTTCTGTTATACCTGCTATTAATCTCCCATTAGACTTCCCTCCTTGGGAAGGCTATAGGCTTCATCTCCTGTACTTTGTACTTCATGTACCCATCACAATAGAAGCACACTTCTAAGATTTTCCAGAAACCCAAGGATTAATGCTGACTTTTATACTCTCTCACCTCCCAGGATTCCCACTATCATTTCATACATGGCTCCAGTAAATTCCATATTTCAATGCCAAGCAGTTAGGTATTTTAAAAGACTTGAGTTATTTACTCAGCACTTTAGTTGTTTTCATAATGGGGGTTGTTCAGAATATCTTTTTAAATACTTTGTCAAAAATAGAGGCCTGCATACACTTTAGAAATGTTTTATGTTGAAATAATTATAGATTCAAGGAAGCTGCAATGGTAGTAGAGAAGTTCTAAGTAACCATCCAATTTCAGCCAAGGATTACTATCTCAAAATCAGGAAACTGATACAGTGTATTTGTTGCCAATTTATCAGAAGTGTAGATTTGCAACTACCACCCCAGTCAAGGTACAGATCATGATACAATTAAGATACAGAACTATACCATCTACACAAACTTCCCTGTGCTACCCCTTATAATCACGCTCACCCTTTCCCCCCCACAATCCCCAACTCCTGGAAACCAATAGTCTGTTGTCCATATTTATAACTGTTATATCAAGAATGTTATATACATGGAACCACACAGTATGAAACGGAATTTTAATACTGGATTTTTTCAATGAGCATAATGCCCTTGAGGTCCATATAAGCTGTTGTTGCACCTTTCAGTAGTTTTCTCATTTTTATTGCGGAGTAGTATGTATCACAGGTTGTTTAACCATTCATTTATTGAAGGATATTTTAGTTGTTTCAATTTTTTGACTATTACAAATAAGGGTGTTATCAACATACATGTTTATTTTCAACCTACTTGTATCATTATATTTGAGTGAGTTTCTTACAGACACCATATAATTGGGTAATTTTTTGAATCCACTATTCTATTCTCTGTATTTCAATTGGTATGTTTAGATCGTTTTCTGCACTTGAAAGATCTTGTACCACTTTTTCTAGCCCTTGTGTTTTCTACAAATAAATCCTCTGTCATTTGAAGTGTTATCCCCTTATAAAAGGTGTCATTTTAATACATTTGCAGCCTTAGTCTCTTTCTCCTCTCCTTCTGGGACTTTGATGATAGAAATAACAGATCTTTTGGCACAATCCTATTGGTCCCTGCAGCTTTGTTTATGTTTTCCTTCTATTTTTAACTCTGTTGTTCAGACTGGATCATTTTTATTACTCTGTCTTCAGTTCACTGATTTCCCTTCTGTCCTCTCCATTCTGCTGTTGAATACATCAGTTAAGGTTTTAATTTCAGTTATTGTATTTTTCAGTTCTAAAGCTTCCATTTGTTCTTTTAATATCTCCTGTTTCTTGCTGAGACTTTCTGTTTTCCTGTGTTTTAAGTGTGTTTGTAATTACTCGTTGAAACATTTTTATGATGATTTATTTCTAATACTTTTCGGAGAATAAGTCCAACATCTGTGTCCTCTTGGTGTTAGCCTATCTTGATTGTCTATTCTCATTTAAGTTGAGATTTTCCTGATTCTTGGCATGATGAGGTTTTATTTTATTTTAATTGTATCCTGGGCATTTTAGTATTGTGCCATAAGACTGGATCTTGTTCAAACCTTCTATTTTAACTAACTTCCTCTGACACTGCTCTAGCAGGGGAAGGAGGCCACTGCTTCATCACTGCCAGATGGGTTCCTATCTTGGCCTCCACTGACACCTAGAGAGGTTGTCTTTGTTACTGTTGGGAAATGGTGGCTGTTCCAACTCCCTACTAGACTTCCCTTGAATATCTCCTTCCTGGAGGGGTAGGACTGCCTCACTACTGCTCCCCATGTGGAGCACTGACATCATGGTGGTTGGGCGTGGTTGCACAGTTTCTATGCCATATTTAAATTCTGAGTCTCTGCTAGGCCTCCTTACCAACTGGTAAGGAATCAAACTCCCAGGGCCCTACTGAATCTTCTCTGTCACCATCTCTGGTGGGGTGCAGTCGAGTGGGGTTTCAAATACTTTGGTATAGCCTGATAAGGTTAGATATCTGGGCTCACTACTTGGTCTTTGCTGTCTGTTTGGGGTGGAGCCACATTTTTTTCTGTGTTGTCTGGCTGGAGTAGAGCACTTAATGTCTAAACATTTTCTGCCTTAATGGGTTACCCCTTTCCTGGTCCTTTGGCTGGAGAGAGCAAGCTTTTGTTGGGGCTTTTCTTGTCTGTGCCCACTGGCATTTCTGGGTTTGTTGCTTCTTTATCTCCAAGTCTGGGATATATGAGGCAAAAGGAAACCCAAGCAATGCCCCACCATGCCACTCCTTTGGTCCCAAGGTCACTAGAGAGTTTTCTTTCTTCTTTCCACCATTCAGACTCTTCTAGTGCTCGTAGTATAGCCAACGTCCAGGCTGTTTAGTTATGTTTACCACGTTAAACAGAGAAAAGTACCTCTACTCCATCTTCCTGAAGGCAGTTGAATCCATACAGAGCATTTTTAAATAGTAATAAACCCATTTTAAAAGTCTTGATTTTTTAATTAACACCATATCCCAGGATTTTAAAATAATCCCAGTCATTAAATACTCTCCCTTCCCAAGTCTTTTATTTTTATTCTTTTCAAAAGTTGTTTTGTTCTTGTAGAAAATACAACTTTAGAAAAACAGCTCTTGTAAACAATAGGCTTCTCTACCTAGAAAATCATAAAGACTCCACCAAAAAGCTTCCGGAACTGATAAACAACTTCAGCAAAATTTCAGGATACAAAATCAATATACAAAAATCAGTAGCATTTCTATACATCAATAATGTTCAAGCTGAGAGCCAAATCAAGAATGCAACCACATTTACGATAGCCACGGAAAGGTGGAATAGCTAGGAATATATCTAACCAAGGAAGTGAAAGATCTCTACAAGGAGAACTACAAAACCCTGCTAAAAGAAATCATAGATGACACAAATAAATGGAAAAATATTTCATGCTCATAGACTGGAAGAATCAATATTGTTAAAATGACTCTATTGCCTGAAACAATCTAAGATTCAATGCTATTCTTATCAAACTACCAATGTTATTTTTTCACAGAATTGGAAAAAACTATTTTGAAATTCACATAGAAGCAAAAAATAGCCTGAATTGCCAAAGTCATCATAAGCAAGAAGAACAAAGATGGAGGCATCACATTACCTGACTTCAAACTATAGTATAAAGCTACAGTAACTGAAACAGCATGGTACTGGTAGAAAAACAGACACATAGACCAATGGAACATAATAGAGAACCCAGAAATAAAGCCACACACCTACAGCCATCTAATCCTTGACAAAGTCAACAAAAATAAGCAATGAGGAAAGGACTCCCTATTTAATAAATGGTGCTGGGATAGCTGGCTAACCATATGCAAAAGAATGAAACTGGACCCCTTTCACCATATACTGAAATTAACTCAAGATAAAGATTTAAATGTAAGACCTCAAACTGTAAGGATCCATATTAGTCTGTTCTCGCATTGCTATAAAGATCTACCTGAGACTGAGTAATTGAAAAGGAAAAGAGCTTCAACTGACTCACAGTTTGGCAGGCTGTACAGGAAGTAGTAGTCCCCAGTGTGTATTTGGTTTTTGGTTCCCGTGTTAATTCACTTAGGATAATGGTCTCCACCTGCATGTACAGGAAGCATGGCTAGGGAGGAGGCCTCAGGAAACTTACGATCATGGCAGAAGGCAAAGAGGAAGGAGGCACGTCTTACATGGCCAAAGCAGGAGGAAGAGAAAGAGAGGGGGGAAGTGCTACACAATTTTATAAACAATCAGATCTTGTGAGATCTCACTCATTATTACGAGAACATCAAGGGAGAAATCCACCCCCATGATACAATTCCCTCCCACCAGGCCCCTCTTCCAACACTGAGGATTACAATTCGACATGAGATTTGGGTGGGAACACAGACCCAAATCATATCAGAATCCTAGAAGAAAATATCAGAAAACACTATTCTGGACATGGGTCCTGGGAAATAATTTATGACAAAGTCCTCAAAAGCAATTGCAGCAAAAATAAAAATTGACAAGTCAGATCTAATTCAACTAAAAAAATTCTGCACAGCAAGATAAGTATCAAGAGAGAATGAGGAAAAAATTTGCAAAAGTATGCATCTGAGAAAGGTCTAATATCCAGAATCTATAAGGAGCTTAAACAGTTCAACAAGGAAAAATAACCCATAACCCCATTTAAAAACTGAGCAAAAGACACAAAGAGACACTTCTCAAAAGATTGCATACAAGCAGCCAACCATCGTGAAAAAATGTTCAGCATCACTAATCATCAGAGAAATGCAAATCAAAACCACAGTGAGATACCATCTCATCCCGGTAAGAATGGCTATTCTTGAAAAGTCAAAAACAACAGATGTTGGCGAGGCTGCAGAAAAAAGGGAATGCTTATACACTATTGGTGGGAATGTAAATTAGTTCAGCCACTGTGGAAGGTACTTTAGCGGTTTCTCAGATAACTCAAAACAGGACTACCATTTGTCCAGCAATCCCATTACTTGGCATATATCCAAAAGAAAACAAATTATTGTACCAAAAAGGCACATGCACTAGCGTGTTCATTGCAGCACTATTCACAACAGCAAAGACATGGAATCACCCTAGCTGCCCATCAGTGGTGGATTGGATAAAGAAAACGTACATATACACCATGGAATACTATGCATTCATAAGAAAGAACAAAATCATGTGCTGCAATTTGCAGCAACCTGGTTGCAGGTGGAGACCATTATCCTAAGTGAATTAACACGGGAACCAAAAACCAAATACACACTGGGGACTACTAGACTGGGGAGGGAGGGGAGCAAGGGTTGAAAAACCGTTGGGTTCTGTGCTCAGCACCTGGATGACAGGATCATTTGTACCCCAAACCTCAGCATCAGGCAATATAACCAGTTAACAAACCTGCACATGCACCCCCTGAATCTAAAATAAAAGTTGAAGAATAAGAAAAAAAGCTTTATTAAAAGATATTTGACATAAAAAACCCTGCATTATGTGTAAATTTGATAAGCTTTGACACATGTATACCCCTGAAAAACCATCACCGCAATAAAGGGAGTGAACAGATGCATCACCCTCAAAAGGTTTCTTCTACCCTTCATAATTCCTCCTGTAGGAGCCCCCTCCCTGAACCTCCATTCCCAAGAAACCATGGATCTGCCTTCTCTTAATAGATTCTTTTACATTTAGGGAAGTTTTATATAATTCCCTAGAAGTGGTATACTTGCATGACATGATAGGTGCATGTTTAACATTTTAAGAAACTGCCAAATTCTCACCAATACTTGGTATTGTCAGTCTTTTCCATATTAGCTAATCTAATAGGTGGATGGTAGTATCTCACTGTGATTTTTAGCTTTTTTCACTTAGCATACATTATGATCTGAATGTATCCTCACAAAATTCATGTGTTGAAACTTAATTGAAAATGTGATAATATTAAGAGGTGGGACCTTTTAGAAGGTGATTAAGTCGTGAGGGTGGATCCCACATAAATAGAATTAGTTCAGGAGGTTCGAGGGAGCTGTTTGCCCCTTTCACCATGTGAGGACAGTGCAAGAAGTGCTGTTTATAAAGCAGAGAGCCCCCACCAGACACTGTGCTGGCACCTTGATTTTGGACTTCTCAGCCTCCAGAACTATGAGAAATACATTTCTCATATTTATAAGTTACCCACTTTAAGGTATTTTGTTGTAGCAGCCTGAATGAAGACAACATAATTCCCTTGAGCTGTTGCATATATCAACAGTTTCTTCCTTTTCATTGCTAAGTAGCATCCTATGTACAGATCTACCACAGTTTGTTTAGACATTACCCCATTGAAGGTCATTTGGGCTGTTTTCAGCATTTGGGTATTATAAATAAAGCTACTGTGGACATTCATGTACAGCTTTCAGTGTGATCATACATTTTCATTTCTCCAGGATAAATGCCCAACTATGAAATCTGGGTTGTGTGTTAGTTGCATGTTTTATATTTTTAATTAATAGACATTATAGAACAGTTCTAATTTATAGGAAATTGGGCAGTACTGATAGTTCCCAGTAGCCTCATCCTCTTATACAATTTTCCTTATTGTTAGCTTTTTGCATTAGTATGGTAAATTTGTTACAATTAATGAACCAATGTTGATAAATTATTATTAACTAAAGTCTGTTGTTTACATTAAGGCTTACTTTGTGTTGTATATTTTCATGGTTTTTAAAAAATGTCCAGTGTCATTTACCCACCATTCCAGTACCATATGGAATAGTTTCATTGTCCTAATGAATTTCTTGTGCTTCACCTATTTATGCTGACTCCTTCTCCCTGAATCCCTAGCAAGCACTGATCTTTTTATATCAATAATTTTACTTTCTCTAGCATGTCACATAGTTGGAATCAATATGGTGTGTGGCCTTTTCAAACTGGCTTCTTTCACTTAGCAACATGCATTTAAAGTTCCTCTGTGTTTTTTTCATGGCTTCATAGCTCATTTTTATTGCTGAATGGTATTTTTATTCTGAGGTTTGAATGTACCAGAGTTTGTTTATCCATTCACCTATGGAGGGGCATCTTGGTTGCTTCCAGCTTTGGGAAATTATGGATAAAGCTGCTGTAACATTTGTATGGAGTTTTGTATGGAGATAAGTTTTCTACTAAATAAGATAAAATATCAAAATCTATGATTGTTGCATCATATGGTAAGGCTATGTTTAGCTTTGTAAGAAACTGCTGAAGTGTCCTCCAAAGAAGTGTACTATTTTGCATTACTACCAGCAATTAATGGGAATTTCTGTTGCTTAGCATCCTAACCAGCAATTGGTATTGTCAGTGTTTTGTATTTTAGGCATCCTAATATGATGTGATGATATCTCATTGTTGTTTAAATATGTAATTCCCTAATTATAAATGACGCCTATCTTTTCATATGCTTATTTGCCATCTGTATGTTTTCTTTGATGAGCTATCTTTTCATATCTTTTGCCCATTTTTTATTTTTTTTTTGTTTTCTTATTGTTGAATTATGAGTACTTTGTATATTTTGGATAAAAGTCCTGTATCAGATATGTGTTTTGCAAATATTTTCTCCCAGTCTGTGCTTGCCTTTTCATTTTCTTAACAGTGCCTTTCAGTGTGTTAATGAAGACCTTCCACCACCAAACTGGGATTTGCAGCTCCTGGTAGGAAACACTTCAGGCTGATAATCAGCCTCTGTATGAGAATGGGGTCATTCAAAATGAGCCCCAGGGTGATTGCTGTGGGGATTATGTAGGATGAAGGGTGCTTTCTTGTTAATCTCATCCATCCATGATCAATGCCCACCCGGATCAACACCTGCCCCACCTCTGCTCCACATACTTCCTCTTGGCTGCCCTCACTCTTGACAGGTTCCTCATCAGAACTCAGGAACCCTGAGATTCCAAAAGAGGTTGACTTGTGTTTTTGTGAGAGAGTTCACTGAAGGTCTGGGTCATCTCCAGATTCACTGTGCCCAGGACCAACTCAGCTGTTGAGGAGTTTTTCTTCCTCAGCTTTGGCTTTAGTGTCTCTGGTGCAGTTAGCCTTTCTTATAGCCAGAATGGGGTATACAGCCTGTGATACTTAATTTTAGGTGTCAAGTTGACTGGGCTAATGTCCAGATAGCTGATAAAGTATTATTTCTGAGTGTGTCTATGAGGGTGTTTCTGGGAGTGACTGGCATTTGAATCAATGGCCTGAATAAGGAAGATCTGCCCTCACTCAATGTGGGTGACACCATTCAATTGGCTGAGACCCAGATTGAACAAGAAGGTAGAGGAAAGGCAAATTTGCACTCTCTGTCTTCTGGAGCTGCAACGTCCATCTTCTTCTGCTTTTGGACATCAATTCCAGGCTCTCTGGCCTTTGGACTTTAGGACTCGCACCATCATCTTTCCAGGTTCTTGGGACTTCAGCCTGGGACTGAGAGTTACACCTATTGGCTTCCCTGGTTCTGAGACCTTCACTGGACTTAGACTGAGCCACACTTCTGGCTTCTTTGGCTCTCCAGTTTGCAGATGGTATCTTGTGGGACTTCTCAGCCTCCATAATTGCATGAACCAATTTTCCTAATAATCTCTTCTCATCCCTCTCATACCTATCATATGTATATATATGTATGTATATGTATATATGTATATATCTATCCTATTGCTTCCAAACCTCAGAGGTGAAGGTAGAAAGCTTACACAAGGTCTGCTCCTAAAACTGTAGATAGTTGGGGACCAAGTTTCAGCTCCTGACCCCCATGATCGCTGGGATTTTGGTAGTGCGGCCTGTCAGAAATAGCAAAGGGGCTGTTTTTCCTTTCCCTGGGGGGAAAGGATGAGGAGAATGACTGTCTGCCTGGAGCTTCTTCTGAATACTACCTCCAGTAGACACTCTCACTGATGAATGGCAGTATTTTAGAACATCTGCATATGTTACTGGCTTAAGATGAGAAGACTACCACAAAGGGAGGGCATGAGTACTTTTAAGCGGGGAAATGAGAAAGTAACATCCTTTCAAAGATCAAGGGAAACACCTATGGTTGCCACTAGTACAATTCAATAATATATAGTTCACCCCTCCTGGGTACACAGCAAACTGAATATCCTGGTTCCTTATAGTCGGTTAGGCTATGGTATTGGTTCTAGCTAATGAGTCATGAGTTTAAGTGAGGTATGTCCTTTCTGGCTGCAGCATTTAGTTAAAGTGTGAGCCCCACTACTTTCCCTTCCCCTTTACTACA